>NW_026694892.1:0-600000 GCF_021218885.2 Marmota monax | reverse complement strand
TTTTCTGGGGCCTATCAGAAAACAAATTTCAGGGCAAAATGACATCCTGGAATCAGCAGAAACATACCAGCATTTGTTCACCTGAGGCACAAGGCACTACATACCACATAAGCTAATAGAAATATTAACAGAGCAGTTGTGTAGAATTTTGAAGGCTAAAGAGGGCTTGTGTGAAAATGTGAAGCTTCTAAGGGATCTACTGCTAGAGAAGGTATTTACCATCTTATAAGCTTTTCTTCCAAGAGTCAACCAGATTCTCATTGGAAAGAACAAGAAGGAATTCCAAGACAGCGTGATCCTCCCATAATACAC
The DNA here is from genome assembly GCF_021218885.2 of Marmota monax. NCBI lineage: Eukaryota > Metazoa > Chordata > Mammalia > Rodentia > Sciuridae > Marmota > Marmota monax. The sequence goes on along the minus strand of NW_026694892.1, from coordinate 599,688 downwards.
ACACACACACACACACACACACACACACACACACACTGTGGTGCTGGCTAGGGCCTCATGAAAGCAGAAGCTGCTGGAATGTCCAACCAGATAATTTCCAACTATCTCCTTTGTGGAGAAAAGGTTCTATCTGCAGGGTACATTGTTGAAGACTACCTTGAGTTACTGCTATAATCCTGTTATAAGCTGAAAGACAAAAATAGAGACTAATATCAAATCTCCAACCAGAAGCATCTTCTCAGTCTCTCTTAAGTAACTGTAGCCTTAATCTGCAGGAGAAATTACAAACAAAGTTCAAACACAGCTCAATTTTTGCTAGAGGATATTAGCACTCATCTCCACACTTAAAGCCTCCTAGAAAGAAACTTGTTCTTTTCTCTAACCATGCAGAAGGCCAGCTGACTTCTTCTATTCTCCACATATCCACCACAAAGTTATGAGGCATATCAAAAGGGAAGAAAAATCTCATCCAAAGTGATAAAGCAATATCAAAACTAGATTTAGATATGGCATAGCTGAAATTCTTATTCTTAAAAACAACAACAAAAAATTATTTAATGGCTCTAATAAAGAAGATAAAAAAACATACAACATGCAAAGCCAGATATAATTTTAGTATAGAAATGAAGATTATAAGAAAGGCTGAAATGTAAATTTAAAAATAAAAATATAACAAGAACTTTGGGATTGTTGACTAATGGTTTCTTCGGTAGACTTGACATGGCTAAGGAAAGAGCCTGTGGACTTGAAGATTGATCAGTAGAACTTCCCATACTGGAATGTAAAGATAAAAAGAAAAGAAAGAAAAAAAAAGTCAACTAAACAAAAGAGAACATCCAAAAACTGTGGGATAAAATCAAAAGGTACCACTTCACAGAATAAGAAATACAATCCATCAACAAACATGAAAAAAATGTTCAACATATCTAGCGATTAGAGAAATGTAAATTAAAACTACTCTAAGATTTCAGTTCACTCCAGTCAAAATGGCAATTATCAAGAATACAAGCAATAATAAGTATTGGCCAGGATGCAGGGGAAAAGGTAGACTCATACATTGCTGGTGGGACTGCAAACTGGTGCAACCACTATGGAAAGCAGTATCGAGGTTCATTGGAAAATGTGGACTGGAACAACCATTTGACCCAGCTATCACAGTCCCTGGTTCATACACAAATGACTTAAAATTACCATACTACAGTGATGCAACCACATCAAAGTTTATAGCACCTCAATCCACAACAGCTAAACTATGGAACCAACCTAGATGCCCTTCAACAGATGAAAGAATATGTACTACATATACACAATGGACTATCACTTGGCCCTAAAGAAGAATGCACTTATAGCATTTGCAGGTAAACGGATGGAACTAGAGAATATCTTGTTAAGTGAAATAAGCCAATCCCCCAAAACCAAAAGCCAGATGTTCTCTTTGATAAGAAGATGCTGATCCATAGTGGGGCCCAGGGTGGGGGGTGGTGGTAGGGAAGAATGAAGGAACTTTGGTTTGTGTAGAGGGGAGTGGAGTGAGGAGAGGGTGGGGCTTTGTGGATGAGAAAGACAGTAGAATGAGACAGACAATATTATTCTCTATACATGTATGATTACACTACTGAAATGATGCTGCACCATGTACAGCAAGAGTAATGAGAAGTTGTGCTCCATTTTGTACAATACTACTGCCATATATACCTAATTAGAGCAAATTAAAAACCAGAAGGTACAACATATGAATAATTGAATTTCTAGAATAGCAAGAAAGATAAGAGGGCAGGACACATGTTTGAAAAAAAAACGATGGTTGAGAAGTTTTCAAAACCACCAAAACAAACCACAAATTGAAAATTTAGAGAACACTAAGCAGAATTAATACCAAATGCACACACACATACACACACACTCACACACCACGTGTGTGCACTCACACATCCCTACACCACATCGTATTTTATTCTCTGTGAATTAAAGATACAGAGAAAAGCTTGAAGACAGATGGATAAAATGTGTTAGTTACAGAGGAACAAGAATAAGAATTTCAGCAGTCTTCTTATTGAAATCACACAAGCGAAATAGTGCTATGACCTATTTTAAGTGTTGAAATAAGAAACAAAACAAATAAAACCAGACAAGAACCTGCCATATATGTAGCAAAAATATCCTGCAAAAATGCAGAAATAATGCTTTTCTCAAGCTGAAGGTATAGCTCAGTCAAACAAACTCAGTTTTGCCAAGTGTGCACAAGGCCCTGGGTCCAATCCCAGCATAAATAAATAAACAAATACAATATAAAGACTTTCTCAGCTACATAAAAGTGGAATGGCATCATCACTAGTAGAAATGTCCTTTAAAAAGCAATGAAAATGGTATCACAAACATAGACACAAAAAGGAAAATGTGCTGTCTGCCAGAATAGGGCAAGACCTCATTTGATCTGCTTGCTCTTCAGGTGTGTGCACTCTGCTCAGCAGAAGCTGGGGTTGCTCATTTTATCCCCTGGTTAGAGGTGAGAAAGCCTTTGTATGAATTAAAGGGCTAACTTTGAGAAATTTGAAACAGAAATGAAAGCTCAAAACAGAGAACAGGGTCTTAGATGGAAACTGATGTGAGAGACCATGTGTGACCAAAATGTCAAAAAATTGTAATACTGAGTCACAAGTATAAACGAGCAATGATACAGAGAAGGGATTAGTGTCAGGTGAGCTCCAGAGAGGGAAGATCTCTAACTATTGGAATATTCACATAGAAGGGTTGAATTAGTTTCAAGGAGGGGGTAGAATTGTCATATCCACAGTGAATGCAAAGAGTACTGCTAAATTTCTCAGTTTGGTCTTCAGTAGCTTTTGGCCCTGGATAATTAAAATTGGCATCTATTGTACAATTTTTTAGTCTTAATCATTTTATTTACTTGATTATGCTTAGTGAACAGATTATATCATGTTGAACATTGAAAAAAAACCCTAATTAATGAGACCAATATTGTAATTCAGAAACAACTGTCAAACAAGGTCACATTTTCTTTCATTTTAATATGGTATTAGCAAATTTTAGGGCAGGATAAATACCTTCAAGGGCATAGACTGCTTTTCTGTGATATCTCAGAAATAATACAGAAATGAGTCCTTGAAGTTCGAGAAAACCTTTCACTGTTAGCATCGTATCTTAAAGGATGCAAATATTCACCTAATATCTAAGATGTTCCCTCAACCTAAAATAAGAAAGAGACCTTTTACTAATGGGCTATGTTAAGTAGAGTGATATAGCATAGAAATAATTCAAAAGAGGCAGAGAAAGAAATTGGCTTCTGCTGGGTTTGCCAGTTCCAAAGTCTCCAAATGCCTTGGTTTCTTTATCTGAAAAGACAGAAAACTAATCCTGGATTTCACATCAGGGTTGATCTTGAATGGAAATGACTTCTTTGGTTTCTGATAGGAGGATTCAAGCCTGGCTCCAAGACATACTGGCCAAGTGATTCAGTTTGCTGTAAGATGTCTGTGAATTGAGGATAATTATGTCTCTCTCATACTTAATTTGTGAGACAGGTTATATCATGGAATCGTGTTTTCCACTGTGTTAAGCGTGGAATCCATCCATCTTACTGGCAATATGGGTTTATTTGCCTCACATCATAGGAAGCCCAGAGACAGATGGTGCAGAGCCAATGTGGCACATTACAGTGTTCTTCTCCACTCTATGCTAAGTGGGTTGGTTCGTAGCCTCATGATCACAGTCTTCCTGATGGACTTCCAGCATCACATCTGCATCCAAGGCAGGGAGAGGAAGACGAGGCAGAGGATATCTGATAATGTCGGGCTGGTACAGATGTATCCCTTGACCATCAGGAGCTGCACTGAAGACTGGGAACATGAACACGTAATATTTTTCTGTCTCTATAATCAAACTGAGGGCAGGGAAAATGGAATTTGGTGAGACAATCCAAAGGTTGAGGCAAAGAAATAGGAGTAGTATAAAGCACAAACTAGCTGGAAAATAGAGATTACCTCTACAATATCACGTAAAAGGAGGTGGATGGACTAGATCTTCCTTCCCTCCCTTTACCCTTTCAAGGAGGGCACACATGAATGCACCCAGGGAACACTGGAAAAGAGCTAGGAGAATGACCTGGAACCAAACTGGCAATTTGCTGCTTCCTCTGGGAAAACAAAGGATATGAAGGGAACGTTCCAAAGATCTTAGTACCGAGTGACATCCCATCAGCCTCACAAGGGTTTTCTCGGGATACCCATGCCTGGCTTCTCCTGCAGCCCCATACTCATTACCATTGTTGCTCCTCATTTAGTTTCTAACCCGCTGTGCCCACCTAGGACTTGATCCTGTTCCCAGGGCTGGCACTCCCTGAGTTGGAGGTCTGAGTGTAATGGCCAAAGTCTTTCATGCTGTGCTCACTAGTGTGTACTTAATTCTGCAGCAAATGTGGGCTTTTAATTGAGAGAATAAAATAATCAAACTTGATATACAGAAATATTCCTGTGTGTAAAAATAGATTTTGGTGGGTGAAACTCGGAATCATTACAGCAATTGAGGTAGAAGATGTCAAGAGTCAGTCTGAGGCTTATCGGCAGATGTTTTAGTTTGTTTTGTGATCCTATAACAAAATAAGACAAGCTGGGTAGTTTGTAATGAACAGAAATGTATTGGCTCATGATTATGAAATCTGGGAAGTCCAAGATTGAGAAGTCAGCACCTGGTGAAGGCCTTCTTGATGTATCATCTCATGATGGAAGGGCAAAGAGAGAAAGACAGGCTGACAGAGAACATCTTCCTTTCATAAGGAACCCACTCCTGTGATAAAATTATGAATTCAGTCATAAGGGCTCCACCCTTATGGTATAGTCAACTCTCATTAGGCCCTACCTCCCAATACCCCTGCATTGGGGGTAAGTTGCTAACTCATTCTTTGTGTTGTGTGAGGGGTCATAAACAAACCTTAGCAATGCAGAAGGGTGAATGTGTGAGAGAGAAAACACTGTGAATTAGTTATAGAGAATGAAGGTGTAGGACAGTCAAAGTAGCCTACAAACTTTCAAGTTGAGTAGTAGGTAAAAATAGAAAAGGCAAGAAGTTTTGGAAGAAGCATATTGAATCAAATTATTAACAGGGTAAGGTAAACTACTTTTGGAAAACTCAGGTGAACCTGTCAAGCAGAGAGTAGGATTAAATGGTTGAACCTGGGAAAAATGATGTTTGCAAGATGGAATCCAAGAGTTTGAATTTCAAAAAAAAAAAAAACATTGAGGAAACAAATTGTGGAATGTTGATATTGAAGGAGCAGGCAACTGAAAATGAACCAGGAGAGGAGACAAATAATTACAGGAGAGAAGGAAAAAGATAGAAAATGTAAAAGAAGGAAACAAAAAATGATGCACTAGAGGCTTAGCAAGAAGGAAACTTTGTTTATCTCAGAGCCTGGTCTAAAGTTGACAGGATATAGTGAGTAAGAGAATGAGCTGTAGAATTGCATTGCCTGCATCAAATACTTCCAATTGCTGATTCTGAAATTTGGGACAAGTTATTTAATCCAAATTTGGTTGTGAGTGTTGAAATAGTTGATATAAACAAAGCACTTACTACCCTCCAAGTGTATAGAGTAGATTGATGGTGCCTAGTAAATATAACTTAACATAATAAAAAATGCTTTATCTCTCCTTTAGATGATAAAATGCTTAATATAAGAGTCCAGACTTCTGTCACTGCTATAACCCCAATAAAGTGAATGGAACATAGTTGGTAATTTCTAAGTATTTTAATATGGAAAAAAATTGTTGACCTATACATCCAGTATTCCAAGAGAGAGAGAAGGAGAGAGAAGGTAGGAATCTCAGATATATAAACCTAGTGCTACTGTTCTGTATTATCTTTAAAAAAAACCGAATAATTTAGCTATGTTATTTACCTTCCCTTGATTTTATTGGCTTTACATATTTAAAAAGTCCTGTATTTTTTCACAATGCCAGGAAAATTTTCAGAATTCAAATCACCATCACTAAACACAACTGTTGCATATAATAGCAAGATATCAGCAGATTACAAAATGAGATTGTTGCTTCACTTGGATTAAAATGTCTTGATTAAAATAAGAAATTGAGTTCATGATCTGGAAAGTTAGAATGTGAAGCAAAAAATAAAATAGGTGAGGGCAAATCTTCTGTGGTGAACTCTTCCAACCAAGCTGGGGCCCGGTGGCATATGTAATGATCCATTAGGGGTAACATTTGCATAAGGAAGTATATTACTAATATAGATTCTTCTTAAATGGAAGTTTCAAGACTCCTTACCCTGAAAGATGATATTTCTTACCAGCAACATACTTGGAACATAATGTTCAAATCCCTCATAAATGAAATAACAATATTACTTAAAATCCTTTTTCTAACTTTATGCAACAGACAGCAATTGATATGAGTTACCTTAGGGAAAAGGAAATCATACATTACGCACTTACCATGTGCCAGATACAGTGCTGAGCATCAGAAAGTGATATCATTCTGTCTTTGCAATGACTATTACACAAATACTAAAATTCTGAATTTATTGATGAGAAAAGCCTCATTCTCTGGTAATATAGATACTAAAGACCTGTTTTTCACATAAAATTCGGATCACTGAGTGATATCTACCACTGTAGTAAGGGTCTTTCTTTGTCTTTTAAAAATTGAAGTATAAATTAAATACAATTTTAGTAAAAATCCTAAGTGTACATCTTGGTGAATGTGACTCTCAATGAGATAAAGACACGGAGCATTCTGTCATCCAAGAACATTCTACCATTCTCTTTACAGTCAATCATCACAGCAAAAGTAATTATTATTCTAATTTTTACCAGAATAAATATTACCAATTGTTGAATTTCATATTAATAAATTCTTATGCCATGTATTTTTTTGGTGTCTGGCATCTTGCATTCCACAGAATGTTTTTGAGAGCAGTCCGTGTTGTTGAATGTCCCATGTTATTGCTGTGTCATATTCTGTAACATAAACTCGTGGGAGTGGGTTATTTGTTCTTTATCCTCTTTCTTGAAAATGAATGTGGTTTCCTTAGAGAATACCACAGAGAACACTGTGTGATCACTAAGAATGTGGGAGTCTTACAGAATCATCCCATGCCCTTGAAGATCCCTCATGTCAAACCAGGAGGGTTGATAATCACATGGCCCTGTGTGCAGAACAGAAGTGGAGAGGTGGGGTGAGGACATTAGAGGCAGGTGGATTTTTTTTTCTCTCTCTGTGGAGCTTAGATATCCTTCCTTAATCTCCTTGTTATAAGGAAGGAACAACAAAGCATAAATATCTTGCTGGGTCTTTTGGTTGCTTTTTTTTTTAAAGAAAGTAAAATAGTGACAGAAAGTGCTAGCTAGAATAATTTCACCCAGATGATTTGTTCTAACAGTAACATTTTAGAGGGAATATTTCGGGTTTGGTCTTATGAAATAGTTCTCATGTCTCAAAACACAATATGTTTTCTTCTGAAACTTCAATTTGGAAAACCAAATATGTCCAGGTGTACCCTCTCTTTGTCCTATGCCCAAAGCCAGGTCCAGTCCTCCCATAGTACACATCTGTAAGGACTGTTGTGGAGGGCTGCATTCTGGAGAGGCATGAGTTAAAGACCTTGTGGAAGATTACCTGGATTTCTGCTTGAAAGAAAGTTATTTGCAAGTGAGTAAATAAAATTAGATAAAGTTGCAGTATTCACTATGAAAATGTGATGTCTGTTTACCAAACTCACCTTTTAATTTGCAGATAAACCACATAGAGGTAGGTTGACAAATGCAGTTTAAACATGAATGTTGCAAAAAAAAAACCAACAAAAAACAAAAAAAAAAAAAACAACAGCAAAAATCAGCAGATTACAAAATGAGACTATATTGTTGCTTCACTAGGATTAAAATATCTTGATTAAAATAAGAAATTGAGTTCATGATCTGAAAAGTCAGAATGTGGAGCACAAAATAAAATAGGTGAGGGCAAATCTTCTGTGGTGAACTCTTCTGACCAAGTTGGGGCTCGGTGGCATATGTAATGATCCATTAGGGGTAACATTTGCATAAGGAAGTATATTACTAATATAGATTCTTCTTAAATGGAAGTTTTAAGACTCCTTACCTTGAAAGATGGTATTTCTTACCAGCAACAGACTTGGAACATAATGTTCAAATCCCGCATAAATGAAATAACAATATTACTTAAAAACCTTTTTCTAATTTTATGCAACAGACAGCAATTGATATGAGCTACCTTAGGAAAAAAGAAATTGTACATCAAGCACCTACCATGTGCCAGGTACAGTGCTGAGCATCACAAAGTAATATCATGAGTGATATCATTCTGTCTTCTCAATAACTATTACATAAATATTAAAATTCTGAATTTATTGATGAGACTAAGCCTCATTCTCAGGTCATATAGACACTAAGGACCTATTTAGCACACACAAGATAGTGATCCAGGGCTTTATCTTATTCTTTGAACTTCTGGTTATTTTTACAGTAGACACATTTTTTAAAAAGTCAGCTAAATCTTTGGAAACAGTCAGTTTTCCTTATGAATATGCATGTCTTATGTTTCAGTGCCTTAGGTAGGAACATCTATTCATCTTGGAAATAAATGTTTCTAACCATCCTAATATCAGAACTAATGATGTGTGGACAGAACACAATCAGAAACCATCCTGGTAATAAAATCATGGTGTACTTCATCAAATAATTCTTTGATATGCAAAGTCAACAATATACTCATAGAATAAAGAATAGTGCTTCCCATTCAGGGCTAGTCCACTTATCGAAAAGCAGGAATACAGAAAGGGTACTGAACCAAGATGGAAATTTGCAGGTTGCCTTAAGCAGGGGGTAAGAGGAAAAGGAACTGAGGCAACAATTGAGTTTTAAGAGTTATTGGTCTGGTAGGGTGGGGGACAAAAATTTACAAGGACTAGGGGGTCCCAGACCATTCCTGGGAAGGCAGAAATTGGAGATAATACTGAAGCTTAAGAAAAAGTGTATGTAAGGGAAATAAGTGAGGCAGGATAGGAGAGATAAAAATATGGGTAGAAAAGAGACATAAAGAAACTACGAGGAAATATGACTTTAATCTGAGAATCTGCATAACTTTACAGGCCTGTCAGTCCCCAAGGCGGTCTCTCTTATGTACCTATCACTCTCAAACCTCTGGGGAATCTATAAATCTTAATGTTAGCCATAAGTTCATTCATTCACTTATGATAATTATCATGCACACTGTTAATTAGCTCACCAATAAATAGATTAAATAAAGAGAGAAAAAACATTTTAAGAAACATATAATTTAGGGGAATTTTCAAAATTATGTGCCAGATCAATTAATGGAGACCACCTCAGGCTAAGAATTCTGATAATGAAAGGACTGGTATCACCAAGTTACCTTTGAAAGAGGAGCCCGAAACACCCAAAGTGTCCCTCACTCTTAAGGTGGCCCACATTCTCCCTTGAATTTGTAATACTTTCTTTCTTAAGTAAATCTCTGTGCCTCTACTAACATATGCTAAAATTCCTTTCTTTCACTTATGATAATTATACATCAAGGATCCTACTTGTTCTGAGTTCCATTACCCCTTCTCCAATAATTCCTTAAGACTTCTTCCAGTGTTATCTCTTCTCCAGAGAAAAGGAAACATGGGAGAAGCAATTAACATTTTGACTATTAAACAATATTTGGAAACAGGGTTTGAAAATGTCACTCTTTGACTGGGCAGCTAGAGACTGTGAAATCAGAGGAAGAGAGAGAGAGAGAGAGAGAGAGAGAGAGAGAGAGAGAGAGAGAGAAGGCAATGCTCAGGAATTTTGTGCAGATAAAATTGTACAGAAGAAAGCAAACTAGAAGCAACCTTGAGGTCTAGATTGTAGGTGTGGAAATAAGTATAGTATTAGTCCAAATTACAGACTGATATTAATTTGAGTGGTTTGTAAAGATCAACATTACATTATGCAACTTTAGCTTCTCAATTTTCAGAATCTTCAGTGAGTGAAATAAAAACACTAAATTCTGCTACCTTGCTCACAAGTTGCCCATCATTCCTGTAACATTTTTCCTTGATTGCTTAAAATATTTCAGTATATGAGGTAATATCCTTAGTTCTAAACAGTATTTTTAAAATTAGATATAATCAATGGCTATAATCTAATGTATGTGGTTATGTGAGAGGGCAGAGAAGAAACAGATGTGTAGAAAAGCCCCATAAAACATGTACCAGAGTTCGCACACCCACAAAAGCAGTGCTATATTTGTATCTGGGGTCAAACAGTCACTGAGTTTCACATTCTTTGCCAGTCTCCCAGTGAGCTTATCTTTAATTAGTTACATAAGTTTTATTGCTCATCCATAACCAGCAACTCAGTCCTTACCATCCTGGGTTGATTTGTAATGTTTCCACAAAATATTCAGTATCAAAAAATATGAAACACAAAAATTTTATGAAAACTTCTTATTAGCTTCTAAAGGCAGAATTAAAATTATTTTTAAAATTACAAATCCAAAGACACTAATATGATAGTACACTATGGGTCTTTTCCCCTAAAAGCAGAATATACAATGAACTCATTGTTTCTCACCAGTGCCTCCCCATGTAGCTGAACTTCAGAATAATTTTGAGAGTTTGCTCTTCAGCATGGAGAATTTCTCCAATGTGGGCCATATCATGAATTAGGAAACGGACGGGAAAGTCCAAGGATTTGTACTCACCAAAACCTTGAAGGGAGACACTGATGCTCAATTTAAGGGAATAAACAGTATTCTAGGACCTCAGACTGAAGCATTCATGGGGATCCATGAATTTCAACTGCTATTTTACTGTCTTGGTTTCTGGTCTGCCTTGTTCCAACTGTGCTGATGTGAAACTTCTAGAGTAATTCTTCCAACTGGATCCGCTGATTAAATTTCTTCCCTTCTCAGTTAGTAAGAATTTCCTCTCATCTACAGAACTGCCAAACACAGTTTCACCTTGCCTTGCCTTGCCTTGCCTTGCCTTTGGGTGTGGCATTATTCCTATCAGTCCTTACTGACAGCCAAGTTCTGGCACCTGAGTCACATAAAGCAAACTCTCAGTATTTTTTATTCCATTTTGGGACAACAAGGAATCATTTACCTATGTCGTGTTCTTACATACAATTATCATTCTCTTTTGTGGACTTTATAAATATTTTGGTGTTTGAACAAATGAATATTTTTTTTCTTGGTGCCCTTTTGAAAAGAACATAAGCTTCCATGATAAGTATTTGAAAATACCTGAAGAGCTGGGATAAAGTGATTGGATATTTTAAAATATTAAAGGGGAAAGTGGTGGCTTTGATTGCCTTAGAGCACTTCAGAGGTCTTGGTCCAATCAATCACCCTCTCTAATGCCAGCGCTCTTTGTTGGATATGCCCTTCCCCAATCCTCTGGCTTTCAAGTTGACTTTTATCCTAAGCAATTTACATAGTGTTACCTAGATCTTTAAGTAAGATTAGGAGGGAAAGAAAAAATTAAAAAAAAAAACACTTCTATCTAGAGTTCAGTTCTATAATTGCAAGATTTGCAGAAAGGCTGGAAACTTCCACAAAGCCTTTCTGTGCCCTTGGGTGTGTTGCTGAATCTCTGGAGCAATCTTCTTCTCTTTTGCATGCACGGAATAAGGTGGCAGAGATGAAAGACAACTTTTAGCTTCAGCTACAAATCAGAGCAGAAGGGTAATGCTTGACAGCTTCAGAATTATCACTGATCCAGCTTGGCTCCGCAGTGGTGGGAAGTAGGTCAAAAAAATGGCTGGCTGGAGCTCTGAGTGTGCTACAGAATATTACACCTTCTTTAATATTCACACAGTTTCTCATCTGGTTCTCCAAATGCTTGCTTCTTTGTGCCCTTTCTATATATTTTTAATCTTTGCATTTACAAAGGAGCAAAAAAAGAGCTAAGAAATCTTTGATGTAGAAAAGTGATGAGAAAATTTGATTTATAAGCTAATAAAATGTATTTAAATCCTAATAGTATTTATGACACAGAGGACATTTTGTGAAAAGAGATAAACAGATCAATAGCTTGGAATGTGAAGCTCAGGAAAAGGGCCTAGTGCGAATAAACGTTAATAATGGATAAAGGAGCATCTTAAATCAATGGTCAAAGTATGCACTATTTGAAATTTTGTGTTGGAAAAATGGTTCATCAGGAAAGTTTGGTTATCTTGTCATTGAAATAAGTATTTGCTGAAATAAAATTCAAAATAGATTTTAACTAAGGAAGTCACAAAACAATTGGGAGAAAGCTGAAACTAATATTAATTTGATTTCCAGTTGGGATACCTTATTGTAATGATGAAAATCAAAAGAAATGGCAAAGGAAAATGGACACATTAAAATAATTAACATTTCAGAATGTACTTAGAGATGATAAACATCATATACAGGGCTGGTATGTAACTTTGTAGAGAACTGGCCTAGCATGTGCAAGGACCTGGGTTGGAGCCCCAGGACCACAAAACACAAACAAACAAAACGCTATATAAAAATCATAATTTATAAAAGAAGAGGAAAACACATGAAATGGGGGATTATTCTGAAAATATGAAGAATTTGTATATGTGAATAAAATATTCATACCCAGAAATAAAATAGACAAAAAAATAAAGACAGGGAATATCCACCAAAGAGTAAGTTCAAAGAGCTAATAAACATTTGAAAAGATTTCTGTTTTGTTTTGGTTTTGCATTTTAAGTGGGAAAAAAAAGCAAATGAAAATGACATTCATTGTATTTTTCAGGGCTAGCAATGGTGTGGAAAAAGCAGCCTCAGACAATACTGTGAGAGAGAATATATAAATTGGTAGAGACATTTTAGAAGTAATATGATGATAATGATCTCAAATATTTCTACCTCTTTGACCTTATAACTCTGTGCTAAGATTCTATTCAGTGTCAAGACCCTATTTCAAGAAAATTTTGAATGTCCATCAAATATTTATTAATTGAGCACTTATTTTTTTAATAATGAAAGCTGGAATCTACCCAACATATGTTGCATTAATAAGATAAAATATTAGCTACTTATTCATTAAGATATGCAGTATGGTTCTGAAGTGTTTCCATGTACTTATCACATGCAAGTTAACAAAGACTATCTAATGCCTTTATAGGGGAATAGAGTCACCACATCTACCATTAGGACCAGAGCAGGGGACCAGAGGACGCATTTTCTGAGGTTTGTTCTTATACTGCAGGAGATGGTGCAGGTGGTCTCCCTCAATCTAGATAGAATATGAGAAATGTTTCATAAATATAAATTACAAAACTTGACAATCAACTTATCTATGGTATGGGAAAGAGATGAATATCTATGTGGTGCTAGTATTTATAGGCCAAGGGTTGAACTGATGGAGAACACAAAAATTAAGACTGAGAAAAGGAGAAAGAAAACTAGGTAGAGACCTCAAATAGATAAATCCTTTTGGAGCTCACAAATGGGATAACACCTACAGCCATATTAGAGAATTCACTGCATAAAATCAGGAGGGAATTATTTTGTTGGGGTGCAATAGTTTGAATCTGTAATGTCTTACAAAGTCTCACATATTAAATGCTTGATCCTGAATGGTGGTATCGGATAACTGTGGAACTTTAAGAAGTGTGCCTATTATTGGTAGGTCTTCTTATCACTGGGAATGTGCCCTAGAAGGGGATGGTGGAGTCTCATATCTTCTGCTCACTTTAATTTTCTGTCTGACTCTCTTTCATTCCAAGCCATGAGGTGAGTGAGTTGCTTGACCACTTCCTTTCAATGAGACATGTCACAGATCCAATGCACAGGGTCCAACTGACCAGGGATAGAAACCTCTAAAACTGAGAGCCAAAATAAAACTTTGCTCTGTTGATTGTGTTGATTATCTGAGTATTTGGTGAACATGGGGGTATCAGACTATGTATCAAGCATACTGCAATTCTTATCTTATGTAATTCTCACAACTTGTAACTGTAATTCTGAGACTGATGTATCAATTAATTGCATATGCCTAGTTGTATGTTAGGTTCTGGGGAGCTGTGGACACAAAGGTGAAGGAAATACACCCCCTATCTTGCTATAGAGTTAAATATGTATGAGATCACCCAGCTATCCGAATTGGACAAAATATTTTAAATTTTTCTTTTATTCATTTTTTTATATTTTCTGGTGCATCTCAATTATATACAAAGATGACTTTCATTGTGACATAATTGCACATACATAAAAACACAATGTGATCCATTTTATTCCCTAATCTCTATCCTTGCTCCCCTCAATTCCTCCCCTTACTCTAATGGTCTTTCTTCTATTTTCATGTCATTTCTTTTTTTTCCTTGTTTTTCTTTCCCATCTAGCTTCCCCATATGAGAGAAAACATATACTTTTCTGACTTCATTCAAAATTATGATATCCAGTTCCATCCATTTTGTTGCAAATGACATACTTTTGTCCTTTTTTATGGCTGAATAAAACACTTTGTGGTATATATTTACCACATTTTCTTTCTATGTTCACCTGTTCACAGACACCTAGGCTGATTACATAATTTGATTATTATAAATTGTGCTGCAACAAACACAGATATGCATATATCTTTAAAATATGCTGACTTTAATTCTTTTGTATAAATGCCAAGGACTGGTATACCATAATCATATGGTAGTTCTAACGTTAGCTTTTTGAGTCAACTCCATATTAATTTTCATAATGGCTGACTAATTTACATTTCCTCACATCCTTGCCAGCATTTATTGTTATTAGTATTCTTGATGATTGGCCTTCTAACTGGAGTGAGATGGAATCTCAGAGTTATCTCCCTGATGGCTAAAGACATTGAACTTTTTTTTAGTCATCCGGCTTTCGTACTTCTTTTGAGACTTGTTTGTTTAGTTCATTTGCCCATTTATCGAGTTGGTTAATTGCTATTCTAATGTTGAGTTTTTTGAGTTATTTATATCTTCTAAATATTAATCCTGTGTCAAAAAGTAGCTGGCAAAGAGTTTCTTCTATTCTGTAGGTTATCTCCTTAATCTGTTTTTTCCTTTGCTGTGCAGAAGGTTTTTAATTTGATGCTGCCCTGTTTATTGATTCTTTTTTGTATGTCCTGAACTATTGGGGTCCCATTCAGGAAGTCTTTTTCTGTGCCTATATGTTAAAGTGTTTCCCCTATTTTTTCTTACAGTTGCAAACTTTCTGGTCTTCTTCTTAGGTCTTTTATATATTTTGAGTTGACTTTTGTTCAGGATGAAAGACAGGGATTTAGTTTTATTTTCTTACATATGGACATCCTGTTTCCCCAGAATCACTACAGAGGCTGTCCTTTCTCCAATGCATTTTTTGGGAACTTTGTTAAGGTTCAGATGACTGTATCTGCGTGGGATTATGTGTGTGCCTTTTAGTCTGTTTCATTGGTCTAGTGTCTATTTTTATACCAGTACCCAGGTTGCTTTTGTTACTGTGGCTCTGTTAGTATAATTTGAAATCAGATATTGTGATGCTACCAGCATTGCTCTTTTTGCTCAGGATTGGTTTGGTTATTCTGAGTCATTCCTTCTTCCATATGAATTTTAGGATTGTATTTTCTTGTTATGTGAAGACTGTAAGTGGCATTTTGATTGGGACTCTATTGAATATGTAGGTCACTTTTGATAATATGGCCATTTAAAAAATATTAATTCTGCCTATGCATGACCATGGGAGATCTTTATATCTTCTTCAATTTCTTCAATTTTTCTATAGTTTTCATTGAAGAGGACTTTCATTTGGTTAGGTTTATTCCTAGATATTTTATTTACTTTCTGACATTATTGTGACTTAAACTATTTTTTTTCTGATTTCTTTCTCTGCAGATTCATTGTTAGTGTATTCAAAGGTTTTTATTTTTATTTTTGTACATTGATTTTGTGTCCTGTTACTTTGCTAAATGTGTTAACCAATTCTAGAAGTCTCATGGTGGAGATTTTAGGATCTTCTAAGTATGGAATTTTATCATTTGCAAATAATAGTGATGAACATAAATGCAAAAATACTCAACAAAATAATAGAAAATTGAGTTCAACATCACATTAAAAAGCTCATATGCCATGATCAAGCTAGTGCATCCAGAGATGCAAGGCTGATATGACATCTGAAAATACACTACATAGATGAAAACCAAGGACACAAATCACATGATTATCCAAACAGATACAGAAAAAGCCTTCAGCAAAACTTAATACACTTTTATGATTAAAACCCTGTAGAAACTAGGGATGAAAGGAAGTTAACAACATAATAAATGTTACTTATGATAAACCTGTTTATTTTTGTTTGTTTGCTCTAAATTTTGCCACTTCAAAATCTATCTGTATACTAGTCTTTATTTTTCCTTTTAAAAATATTTTAGCTAGTCAAGCCATATTTGCATATATTATTTTTTAAAAATAAATGCAACAAAGAAAAATGTAATGTGCCTTCACATTACATTTGTAATTCCTCTTCACTCATTTCCTTTTCTTTCAGTTATGATAATCATTTTTGTGCATTTTTTTCAGGTGTGTATGTATAAATATCCACAGAGAATATATATGATGTTTTGGTAAGTTTTATATATAAATAAAGATATGGTTTCCATAATGTTTTGAAGCATTTTTTAAAAATAAGTTATATATTTTAGGCTCTTATTTACATAAGTGAATTGTAATTTATATCATTATTTTTAACTGTTTTATAGCATTTGTATAAAGTGATTCATTGCCCAGTATTTTGTTTAAGAAATGAAATATTATCAATCCAGTTGAAATCAGCTATATATACCTCTCTGATTAAAGGTGGGTAGTGGTGGATTAACATACCAATAGTTTCATTTCATCTGTTAACCTTTAATGGAAGTTAGTTGGGAATAGAGTTACAGATTGATAGTTTTCTCACACCTTTCTGATGAATTTATTTGACTAATTTCTGGTTTTTCATTGGTGCCATTAAAAAAATAATAATAATAATCTAAGTAATATGTATGCAGCAAAACATTTCTCCCTCACATTCCATGATCTTGCTATGGTGGTCACCTGTGCATTCATGTTCAAGTGCTGTGCTTAGATATTGAAATCTGAGGTTTAATGTGCTTCATTTTTTAACACAAAAATTTCAAAATTCCTTTTGCTTTCTGCATTTAAAAAATTTTTCTATTTTATATTCTACTTAATCCCTTAGTTATGTCTAAACTATTTTAACTCATCCACATTTTTATTGATTTTTTAAAAAAAAATAAATGATAGCCAAATGCATTGTAATTCTTGTTATCTCAATGTTGATATTTTAATTCTTAACATCTTGTATTTTTAAACAATTAAGAAATGTATTCTTTTGTTATTCCCCATAGTTCTTAGTTACTTATGATTTGATAATTTTAAACATGTTCCTTTTCTGGTCTGTTTTTGATAATCTTAATATCTGAATTTTTGAGATGTAAAGGTATTATTTCTTCCCATAGTATTTGTCTGTTTGTATTATGTTTTGTTAATTTTTGGTTCATCTACATCTTTTAGAATCCCAGGAGTATATATTAGGAATATATTTCTCTATGTTTTATTTTCCAGATGCATTCTGTCTTAGAGTAACGGTCAAGACTGCAGATGAGTATGAGTTTCTTTTGGAGGGGGAATAAAAATGATCTAAGGTTACAAAGTGGTGACATTTTCTCAACTCTGAAAAGTCTAAAAAAGAAGGAGGAGGAGGAGGAGGAGGAGGAGGAGGAGGAGGAAAGAAAAGAAAAGAAAAGAAAAGAAAAGAAAAGAAAGCAAACTAAATTGTTAGGATGGGTAAAATTAGTTGTATGCAAATTATATCTCCATAAAGATGATATTAAAAAAAAAAAAAAACAGTTCAGAGAAGCATGAATCAATTCAACTCTCAACTTCAGCTATTTCCGCTAGTGGGTGTTGAGGAGGGTGCAGTCATTGGGAAACATTTTCCCCATGAGTGCCAGGAGTGGATCCTTCCAGTAGAAAAATACATACATATCAGAGCTGAATGTACTCTCATTCCATAATTAGAGAAAAAGGTGATGATAAAGCAAGTCTAAAGCCCAGCTTCCTTGTCAGACATAAGGTTTTAATCTTCTATGAGATATTTATCAGTATCTGTTTTATTAAGATGACATTCTCTCATTTTTGTCAATACTGCCTTACCATATCTAATATTTTCTAGTATGATACATTTTTTAAATGTATTCTTATTGGGTCTTTATATGAATATTTTTACATTACTGTTGTAGTTGAAGTTTAGTATATTAAATATTCTTATTTTTTAATGTTGCCTTTTTAAATCCTTTACTCATTTTTTCCTATTATACACCTTTTCTCTTATTAAGCTTTAAGAAATATTTATAAATTAATGATTTTAGTCATTTGCCATGTATTGCAAATGTTCTATTTTAAATACCTGTTTAATTTCAACTTTATTTATAATGTTTCATGGCTTCTATTACAGAATTTTATATATAGTTTTTATCAGAACATTACCAGTATTTAATTAAGTGAGTAAAATTCTCAGACTATTTCTTGATATGGGAATTTTAGCAGAACAATATGGGAGATAGTGGAAAATAGAAACAAACAGAAAGAAAAACAAAACAAAAGTAAAGTTTTCTTTTTATCATTTAGAACATAGAAATAAAAATTTACATAGAATTACCAGGGATACAAATTATTCAAAAAGTATATACTGTTGAAAGATAAATTTGCTTTTGCAAAACTTAGTACCTACCTCTGATACAAAGATTAAAATAAGATTATTTACTAAAATCACATCTTCAAGAACAGTTTTAGGATACAAACTATTATATGCTTTTGTTTAGTTGCAGAAATGTAGAAACACAGCTTTCTTCATGATTCTCTCTCTCTCTCTCTCTCTCTCTCTCTCTCTCTCTCTCTCTCTCTCTCTCTCTCTCTCTCCCCCACCAGCCATTAGAAGGTCTACACTGTGAAGGCTGAGAACAATTATCTCACTAGTTACTCCTGAGAGAAACAGAAGCCCTGACATAGTATCTCCATCGGCTCTGATTTTATCTACACTGGAATACCTACAATAGTCACTACCTGAGACAAAAGATAATCTATTAGACATTTTTTTAAATTAGTTGATTTATTCTAATTAGGTGTATATGACAGCATAATGCATTTTGATTCATTGTACAAATTTACAGCACAACTTTTCATTTCTCTGGTTGTACACTATGTCGCGTCACACCATATGTGCAGTCATACATGTAACCTAAGGTAATGATGTCCATCTCATTCCATCATCTTTCCTGTCCTCATTCCCCTCCCCATTCCATTAGACAATTTTTATTTGTGAAATTTTCTTAAAAAATTAGTTATGAGATCCTTTTCTGACTCAGTAACAGTAAAGAACAGGTACTGAGTGGGATAAGAGGAAGGGAAGGGGCATTGGGAGGATGACAGGGTTCTTAGTCACCGCAAGTTTGCTGAAGGGAAGATGGTAAAAGAGGAGAATGACCACCATATTAATAAAAAACTTTTAAAAAGTCTCTTAATTCTAAATGTTGGTGAGGATACTGAGCAACAGGAGTTTCATACCTGTCTCAAGTTTGTTCTTGTACACTTATAATTTGAGCTATATATCAGTGGACACTATTGACAAAGTGAGCTTATATCCTACTAGGAAAGAGAAAATGAACAAATAAAAATTGCCTTATGGATTATTTTCTGTCTTAGGCATGATGCTTCCCACCCAAAGTAGATAAAGTCAGATGCTAGTATAGAGGCAAAATATTACATGATCCTTATTGTGAAGAGCAAACTGATAAACACTCTGAGAAACTCTCTGGTAACATCCATGAAAGCTGAATGTCCACCTTCCCATGATCCTCATCTTGGTCTTTAGCCAACAGAACAGGGGCCCATGAGAATAAATGCCAGTCTCTGTGTGGAACTCAATGCTCACTAATCCGCTGAGTAAATTTATTTCACAGAATATGATACCTTCTATAAGATTCTTAGTGACACACGGAGAGATTAATTTTGCTATTAGAAAGCTCTGTTTATTTATTTAGTCTTGCTAACGCTATTAGAAATGAACTCACAGAAATCCACTGCTGGGATTTCAAATTTAATACTTGATCATGAAGTATATGAAAACAGCACCGTGCCTCACTCCTCATTTTTCATCTCCGCCTCTAAGAAAGCACAGGCATTTTACAGAGACCCAGTAAATAAGCGCTGAGTATAAGAGCCTGAGATGACAGACTTACTCCTTTTGTAACCAAAAAGCAACAAAAACCTGCAGATTTTTCTAAACTAAAATATAAACTGGGGATTTCTCATTCATTACAATAATTGTGATATTAGCCAAATTTTTCATAAATATTTATACCATTTATATGAGTAATTAATAACCTTTTTTATGTTTTTGATGTCTTACAGTAAATGAAATAAATTATTTTTGAAGCAAGAGAGTATTTTAAACTACCACATCAATTATTCTTAGTTAACTATAAACACATTTCTTCCAACAAAGATGAAAACTTGGTCTAGATTTCTTTACAATCTGAATTTATTGTGTGATTCTTCAATAGCTTGAGTTTGTCAGAGTAGTTTAAAGTGTCCTCTTTGCTTTGTTGGGTCTTTCCCAACTACTCAGTCCATATTAGCACCCTGGTTCATCATCTACTTTGTGTGTGTGTGTGTGTGTGTTGTGTGTGTGTGTGTGTGTGTGTGTGTGTGTGTGTGTGAGAGAGAGAGAGAGAGAGAGAGAGAGAGAGAGAGAGAGAGTTGGGAATCAAATCAAACCAGGACCTCACACATGCTAGGCAAACGCTCTACCATTGAGCTACAATCCTATCCCCTAACCTACTCTTCTTGAGCCTCATATGATAACAAATATTTTTATTTGTTCATTTTATATCTCCTAATAAGATATGAAATCCTTGAAAATAACATTGTCAGTTCCTCCCATTGATATATCTTGAGCTTCTATATTTGCCAATGACCTAAGAGTTAGTCTCATTAGGGGCCTCTGGGTGGTGGGTGCTGCTAGTGGCTCTCTGGACTCTGGACTCCGAGGCTGGTTCTCTCTCACTTATTGACTGAACCAACTGAGCTCTTTCTTAGTAGTTAACAATGTCAACAGTCAAGTTGCTGACAATCAAATTTAGAGCTGCTGACCTCTGGCCTGGGCACCAATTTTCAAACTCCTTCACGCTTTCCTTCCTGAGTCCAGCAAGGAAAAAAAAATTCCTTTGAGTTTGAACAACTCTTTCAGAGAAAGTTATAACAAGATAGGAGTACTCACTCATATTTTTGTTTCAGCATGGTCCTAGGGAGGTGGGTTGGGAAATAGCCAAGCGTATTCTCACATAGTTCCTGTTCCAGAGATTCTCCAAACCACAGGCTTGTGGCTCATCTGCCTCACAAAATTGAATTTCTTTGGGGTATGAGGGCTTTCTCTAAGAGTTACTGCCATTTCTCCATGAACCCCAAGTGTTCCCTGTGTGTCTATACTTTCATCATCTCCAGTTCCTTGACACTGGTTTCTTAGCCCAAGAGACATGAGTGGACAACTAACTTAAACCTCTCTGTGTTTTTCATAGAGCTCTGGGCTGTTTCTTTCAGGGTTTTAGATTCTGATGCCAAGTTTTAGGATCTGTTTTCTGCTGTCTCAGGACAGTTACACAGAAATCACTTCTCTAAAGTAACTTACAGCTCATATTTTTAGCAGTGATAAGTAACTTTTGTATTAAAGTATTCTCATTTTAAATGTGCGCATGATAATTGTAAAACACTTAAAATCCCTTACACCCATTACTGGAAATTTATTATATATTTTTTTGCAGTTCTAAGTTTAGTTTTAGATCATAGTTGCTATCATGTTTTAATTAAGTTGCATATCCTGCTTTTCTACTTAGCATGAAACCAGTATTTTATCTGATAAGTATAATTTTATTTGATGCGTATTATTGCTTTGAGCATTTCTACAACATCAAAACCAACTAGCCCCTCAACTAGGGGATTTGTTTGTCTTCATTTTAATTGTTGAGTTTCTATTATTATCAACAGTGGACAGTGCATATAATAGTGGTCTCATAAGATTATTATGGAGCCAAAAAACCCCTGTAGATGTAGCCATTGCAACATTGTAGCCATTGTAATATGCAACACATCACTCACAGATTTGTGGTGATACTTGGCACAAATAATCCTTTCATATAAAAATCCTTTCATATAAAAATACAGCTCATACAATTATGGATAGCACATAATAGCACTTTATATTGACAACAAAAAAATGGCTTATATAATTATCATACTATTATCATTATTTTAGAGTATACTTTGACTTACAAAAAATAAAATTTACTCTATAACAGTATGCCATTTTTTTTCCAGTAGTAGCCTCCTGTATCTCATATTTCAGTGTCTCTTGATTGCATGAGGACTGACCGACCTACACAATCTAAGTTTGTGTAAATAGACACTGTGATGTTCAAGCAACAACAAAATCAACTGACAACACATTTCTCAGCATGTGTTCTGGTTGCTAAGCAACACAAGCTATGTGCTTTGTGTGTGTGTGGTGTGTGTGTGTGTGCTCACAAGCATGTGCCCTATGCAACACTCACCAGGGAAAGTAAAATACTATGCAGTCAGCCAGTGTGCATTGCTTTGCAGTTAATGATAATGCTAATAACCTTACTGATTTAGTGCTTACAATGTGACAATAAATTATACTATCTCATCCAGTCCTTATAACAGTCCCCCATGAGAGACTCTGTAATTCATGTTTCACACTTGAGGATACTGATGTTCTCTGATTAAGCAATATGCCTCAAGTCACAAGACTACTGTGGGTGGAATTGAGTATTGGAACTGTATATTTTTCTTAATTTTAAAATAATTTTATTTATACCACTTTGCACTTTTTTTGCAAGATTATAATGGTTTTTCTTTTTTATTGGTTCTTTTAAGTTATATGTGACAGCAGAATCCATTTTGACATAATTATACAAGTATGTAATACTTCTTTTCTTATTTAGGATCCCATTCTTATTGATATTAATGATGGTGAAATTCATCATGTTGTTTTCATATATGCACATGGAAAAATTAGGTCATATTAATTCCAAGGTCTTTCCTTTTCCTATTTCTTCTCTCTTTCCTCCATTCCCATTGTTAAATCTACTGAACTTCTATTCTTTTCCTACCACCTCTCGTATTGTGGGTTAGCTTCCCCATATCAGAGAAAACATTTAACCTTTGTTTTTTGGGGACTGGATTATTTCACTTAGCATGATAGTCTTCAGATCCATCCAATTGCTGGTAAATGTTGTAAAATCATTCTTCTTTATGGTTGAGTAATACTCCATTGTGTATATATACCACAATTTCTTTATCCATTCATCTGTTGATAGGTAGGCCACATGGCTTAGCTATTGTGAATTGAACTGCTATAAACGTTGATTTGGCTGCATCACTGTAGTATGCTGATTTTAAATCCTTTGAGCATATATGGAGGAGTGAGATAACTGGATCAAATGGTGGTTCCATTCCAAGTTTTCTGAGGAATCTCCATATGGCTTTTCAGAGGGGTTGCATCAATTTACAGTCCCACCAGCAAAGTATGAGTTTACCTATTTACCCACATCCTTGCCAACATTTACTGTTACTCATACTCTTGATAATTGCTGTTCTGACTGGAGTAAGATGGGATTTCAGTGTAGTTTTAATTTATATTTCTCTAATTACTAGAGATGCTGAATCTTTTTTATATATTTGTTGATCACATTTCTTCTCTGTGAAGTGTTTGTTCAGTTTCTTTGCCCATTTATTGATTGGGTTGTTGTTATTATTATTATTATTTTGTGGGTTTTGAGTTCTTTATATATCCTGGAGATTAATGCTGTACCTGAGGTACAGGTGGCAAAGATTTTCTCCCATTCTGTAGGCTTTCTCTTCATGCTCTTGATTGTTTTCTTCACTGTGAAGAAGCATTTTAGTTTGATGCCATAACATTTATTATTGATTTTACTTCTTGTGCTTTATGAGCCTTGTTGAGGAAGTCACTTCCTAAACTGATATGTTATAGTTTGGGGCCTACATGTTTTTCTATTATGTTCAGGGTTTCTGATCTAATACCTATGTCCTTGATCTGCTTTGAGCTGAATTTTGTGCAGGGTGAGAGATAGGGCTTAAATTTCATTCTGTTACATATGGATTTCCAGTTTCTCAGCACCATTTGTTGAAGAGGCTATCTTTTCTCCAATGTATGGTTTTAGCCCCTTTGTCTAATATAAAGTAACTGCATTTTTGTGGGTTTGTCTGTGTCTTTTATTCTGCTCCATTGGTTTATAGAAATCCAAATCTGTGCTCTTTCCTCCATTGCCTTAGACAAGAAAAAAAAATATATGTATATGCATATATATATATATATATATATATATATATATATATATATATATGCTCTTCTTGTGCAAAGATAAAAGTAAATTTTTTTTTTGAAATATCTATCACCTAAGCACAAAGAAGCGATCGAGATATAACTGAGGTTAAAGAAAATTCAACATAGGCCTCATCCCTATAAATATAATTGTCCCCTGACATTTTGCACTATGGCTAATTCAGATCCAGGTGACTTAGAAAGAATCATTTTGTTTGTTAAATAATAAACATTTTGCTGGGTGCAGTGGGGCATACCTGTAATCCCAGCAACTCTGGGAAAAAACTAACCTCAGCAATGGCAAGGTGCTTAGTAACTCAATGCAACCCTGTCTCTAAAATTAAAAAAATAAAAATTAAAAATAGGGCTGAGGATGTGGCTCAGTGGTTGAGTGCCCCTGAGTTCAATCCCCAGTACGAAATAAATAAATAAATAAATATTTCTTGGAAAAATCAAATATTTAAATAAAATGTGATATCTGCTATGAAATCCCAGATAATGGTCACTGACCTATTCTGTGAATGGGAGGAAAATTCAATCCAGCTTTCCGTCTTATTTAGGTGAGTCAGAAGTGCCCATATGGATAGGAATTTGGAGGAAGAAGTAAGTGAACTGAAACAACTTTTTTTTTTTAAAGTTCCCAAACAGAACTCTGCATGTCTTTTGAGGGTAGAGGGAGCTAGATGGATGAAAGACAGGTTTATGCATATGCATACAGTTCAATGAATTAAAAGTACTGTAAATCAAAACTGTGTTTAGCCCACCCAGTCTACCAAACACCCAAGCTTAGCAACACAAAACACTGTGCAGTACTCATCAGTTGTGTCCCTTGCTGATCACATGGCTGATACGGAACTGTAACTCATTCTTGCTGCCCAGTATTGTAAGAAAGTATTGTGCCATATATTGCTCACCTGGGCCAAGATCAAAATTCAGATTTGAAGCATCACTTTCCAATTTTTGAAAGTTAAAAAAAAAATCATAAATTGAAAAATTTGTATACACATAGATCTATGCATCTCTTTCTAAAAATAAATAGATAATGGTAAACAGGCAGATAGATGATAAATAGATGATAGATGTGGAGCTATACAAACAAATAGGTACATATAGAAATTTTCTTCTGTTTTTAGTGGAAGCCTAGAACATATTAGGTGCTCAGCAAATAACTAAGGATTAAGAATCCTGTGGATAATATGTCTTTGCAAAAACCTTGAGCTCTTGGCACTATGCAGTTTCTTTCTATCACCTCATGTTTTATTCTGCACCCTGATGTGGTGCTGAGCCCTACAGCACTATAAGGTGCACACTCAGGGCAAATATATTGGGTACCCTAGAGAGTCCATGTTGTGTATCCCAAGTTCTGCTTTCTCTTCACAACTTTTTGAAATAAAATACAGCCTGAATATACATGCGACAAATATCTGTAACATTTTCTAACAAGATAAGAAGATGCACTTTTTTTTATATTTAGAAGGTAGATGAGATTCAAGTCAAAGGGGGACACAGGGGACCAGTATATAATTCACAAGCAATATAATGACTATGAAAATACAATCTCCTTTATTTTTCCTTTAGAAACCTAGTTGCTGTCTTTTAAAAAGTGCTTGTGTAAGTAAAACCAGCTTATTGAAATGCATAATGTCTAACTTGCCTGTCACCAATAATCAGAGTATTTTCATCTGCAGTCTATACCACAGTCTCTTGTTTACAACAAATGTGGTTCTAAGTTTTGCAAGTGACATTTGATACCTCCACCACCTACTGTCCTTCCGTCACTCACCCACTGTCACCTCTGAGCAGCCCACCAACTCATTGCTTGTCTTCCTTCACCTTTTCTCTTCACAGTCACCAGCATCCCCCAGACAAACAGATCATCAGTGACTGCCAAGTCTTGTCCCCCAGAGTGGCTTCTTCTTCAAATAGCGCCTTGGCTTCCCCGACAAGATAAATCTAATCTCTTTTTTCTTCCTATTCTGTTATCTCTATTATGTCACCAGAAATGTGATATTTTTTCTCTTTTTCCAGCATTATATGTTCCCACGTTTAATCTTGATTTGTTTTCTTCCCACACTCTTCTCTCAGAGGTTTCAGGAAAGTGAGGAAATTATTAGAGATTTGAGAATGAATATATATGTCCCCAAGCTATGAAAATCTTGTTTCCAAACATCGAGCTAAGGTGGATAGGGAGAAAGAAAAGTATTACCAATGTTCATAAAGGATAAAATTTCAGAGAATTTTATTCTCTGTGTAGATCCCCTTAATGATAATTCAGTTATTTATAATGACGACTCTATAAAAAGGAATAATGATGAAGGAACTGTTATCACTTTTAATCTGAACAGGATGTAATTGTAATATCTTTAGAGTTCTAAGAAATAAAAAGAAAACCAATGTCCCCAAGATCCAATGTATGTATTACATGTAGCCCTTCATCTCATGGACCCATCTCTCAACTGTCCTGGAGCTGCCTTCACATCTCACAGCTGAGGACTGGAACTTTCTGGAAGAGTACATGATGCTTTCAGACCAACTGCATAGTCCCAGACCCAGAGACCCTAGTTCTTTCAACAGCTACAGGTCACTCATAGGAGGTTTACTTCTTTTTTTTTTCTTTTTTCCAGCTCCCAAAAGACCTTCAGATATTTTTTTTTATTCTTGTTTGTTTATCTCTGATAACATTTGGTCCTGTAGAATTGCTGTTTTCTTGCAGAAATGGATCTGAATTAGCTGCCTCCAGGTTCCCTGTCTGTGTCCATATTGTTGTGAGGAATCACACAGAGTCCGTGGGAATTCTGAATGTAAAAGAAGAGAATATCAGTATGTATGATCATTATGCTTTCTCCTTGACACAGATAACTATCGGGCATCTGAGGGACTAATTTTGAAAACACAAAACAAAACTAGTGTCTTCTCTCCAAGGGCAGGAAAGTAAACTTAAACCTAAGGACTTTTTAAAGCTTTTTTTCAATTTGCTAAAGTGGAACATTGAAGACTACTGAGATTAAGGTGAGGGAAAAGCTTGCACTGAGATGTTTTCTGACTCAGTAGATTTTGCTAGGTATGGCTTATTTTCAAGAACTGTGCATACCCCAAGAGGGCCTCTATTTGTTTTTGCGATTCTGCAATAACAGTATGAAAAAAATCTAGCTCCCAAACCACCCCAACATACTTACTCTATTATCTGGAAAACAAATTTGGCAAAAAGAAAAAGGGCCAAGTGTAAGGTATTTTGAAAGGATTAAATAATAATGATGAAATCTATACACAATCAAAATTAGCATATTTAGATTTTAAGAATGTTTTTCTAAAATTCCAACTAACCTGGGAAAGCAAGAATTTACCCAATTTAGCAAATGCAACATCATGTACATCCACAGGACTGGTATCCTAATTACATAAAATAGAATTCAAACTTATATAAATATAGCCAAATGTTTTCTAATGTCATATATAGCCAAAAAGAACAAATAATTTTTTTTAAAAAAAAGAAAGCATATTGATGGGGTGTACATGGGGTATATAACTGTCTTCAACCCAAAGTGAGGATTAGCAGCCATGGGATAGAATTATCACACTAACTATTGAAAGGCTGTCACCCTGTCTCATGATACATCTATCAAATTCCAGAAGAGGTATGTGTACATTCATTCATTAAAATCAATGTGAAAACACTGCCATAGGAGAAAAGCATACCCAGTATAATCTCCTTCATCATCTTTTATATTTTCTTAAACACTGTACAAGTGTCTTGTTAGCTAATCCATGTTTCTGGGATATTTTATGTGATGTACACACTAAATCTATAGGTGTGTGTGTGTGTGTGTGTGTGCGTGCGTGCGCGTGTGTGTATGTGAGTGTGTGTTCAAATATATTTTGTGATTTTAAATTGTCATATTTATATTAGGATATTTAAAATGAAATAAATCATACAATAGAAGAAAAATACTGTTCATGATCCTATCATCTATGAGAAACCACTATTATTAAGATATGCCAGCTTTTAAAATAAATTTCTCTAATCCTGATTTAACCTAATAATACCTATTTTCTCATGGCATTAAAATGCATTTATAGCTCCATTTTTCTGAATACCTAGTATCCCACAGTAAGTATGAATCTTTATTTACATGTCTTTCCCTAGCATCAGGCATTTAGATTTTCTTTTATTTTTGTAAAAAACCTGCTATTAGATATATCACATATCAAATCATTGATAAGGTAGAATTAAAAATTTGAAAAACACAATTATTTTAAAGGGACAGATAATGTTAGCAAATGTCTCCAGAAGTCTGCATGCATTTACTTGGCTGTACCTAGCAGTTACAGGAGTTCATGTCCCTCTCCATTCCAAATTATAGACAAATAGGAAATAAAAACAAAGCACTGCAGATTCATTTCAGTTAAAAATCTACCTGGAATATTTTCGAGAATGTTATCGCAAAAATTGAAAGTATAGCATTATTTCTTGATAAAATAAGTGTACTTCAGAAGAGATTTGTTTTCTCAACCAGAATAGAATAAGCCATGAAACTCTGAGGTTGTTAAAAATTTGAGTCTTTAGATAGAAGGCAAGATGGGAAGGGGTCTCCCCAAGATGATGGAGGGGATTCCCCATGGGATTGTCACTTGGCAGATAAGTTTAGAGCCAGAGAAGAGTGACATTCAAAATGCTGAACAGTGGAAATGGTGGTAGCACCAATTGCAACATGTGTAGCCATTGGTCAATTGATTGGATGACTGTGAGGGTGGGAATGCAGTGATTGGCTGATTGGGCCTGGGTACCTACGTTCATGTGGTGCGGTTTGAATCAGAAGCAGTTCATCAACCTATATAGAATGAGTCTTGATATTTTTGCAAACAGTTCTTCTGTAACTGTCTGGTACCATCTTACCATGAACCCAGGAGTCCAATTCTAGTGCCTAGAAACAGGGCCTCCCAGAAGAAGATATTCAGAAACTCCACATGGCAGTGGTAGTTTAGGAGTGGGATCCATTTAAAATAGGAGTTGTCTATTCTGTGCTTCCCTGATGGTTGAGCCCATCCTTTCTGAGAGAGTCTGCAGTCTTGTGGGACTCATGGAATGCAGGAAGCACATAATGTTCAGTTCCAGGCTAAATCTTGAAGGAGGCAGGAGCTCATAGAACAATTGCTCTGCTTGTTCTCTGGTAGGCAGGGGATAGGGGGAAAATGGTAATTATTAGAAAAACACATAGAGAATTGGACTGCAAGTACTGTTTTTCATCCTTGTAACTAAGGAAACATTTTGTTTTGCTCATGCACCTTTGAGTCTCTACAGCTATGCTCTCTTACATAAAATCACCTAGCCCTAGATGGCTATTTAAACAATTAAAATAATGGAGAGAGGCTGTGACTGTGGCTCAGTGGTAGTGCACTTGCCTGGCATGTGTGAGGCACTGGGTTTGATTCTCAGCACCACATAAAAATAAATAAAATAAAGGTCTATCAACAACTTTTTTTTTAATGGAGGAAAAAAATACTTCATTTCCTCTATCACTCTATCCACATTGAAAGTGCTCAGAATCACATGTGGCTAGGTGACAGCTGAGCAGACTGCTGTCTCCTTTCTTGCAGGAAGTTCCCCTAGGTAGCACTTCTCCAGAACATGTTTCAGTAACAACATGGTGGTTTCTACTGGTGCAGATCTTCAATTAAAAAAAAAAAAGGAAGAAAAAACTCACTTCTTGTACTTCCTACTACCACAGTGTTGCAGGACAATGGCCTGCTGTGAAACTGAGGCAGCCACAGAGGTCCCCTCTTCAAACCACAATTCTTGCAATAACACCAGAAAGATTTCAGACATGTTATTCAAAGTAACAGGCATGCGTTTATTAGAAGGGATAGGAAAAGAAAAAATTCTCAAGGGAGACAGTTGAAGCCAGATTTAAAGATAGGTAGTTAGTGTAATTAGGTGAATGGGGTCTAATATCAAATGGAGACCATATAGAAAATGGAGTCCATAAAGAAAATCAAGTCTGATCTGAGTCTGGGAAAACCAGAACAACAACTGGGGAAATTGAAATGTCAATGTCCCCAAGGCCTAGGCCTGCCCTAAAGAACTGTTAATGAGGCAGCTCCCAGCAAAACAGGGAGATGCTAATCAAACCACCCTTCCTGCCCAGATCACTCTTTCCTGCCCCATTGGTCCATCTGTTTCCCATCTTTTGCCTGCCACTTGCATCCCCCATCACATGCAGGATAGAGGGAAATAAAGGACAGGGATGTGGGAGGACAAAAGAAGACCTTAGATATAAAGAGGGAAGACCTCTACTTTCCACAGATTCTGCCTTTTGGGTCCCCTTCTGGGGGTGGGGGGTGGCTTTTCTGCTGTTATTAATGAAGCCTTCCACTCTCCACTCTATACTTGCCTCATTGTGCTTCTCTGGTGTTATACTTCAGCATTCGGGGAAGCAAGGACTAGTCATGGTAAACAGTGGTGACACAATGGGTCCTGTCAGAGAAGAGGAGAGCACACTTCTCTTGTCCTTTAGTTCTATTGATGCTCCCTGGAAAGTATCTAGAGAATCCCACCCAGGGCTATATCTGGACTGACAGCAAAGGAACTGCACAGACCACCTCAAAAAGAGAATGGTGTAGTTTTCACAGAGTTGGAGTTTTTAATAAAATTGAGTTCTCCTGTTTTGGCCCCAATTTTCTGCCCCCTTAATTGATTTATTACCATTTAAATAAGCCCTCAGTAAGTTTTCTTTGTGAGAGTCTTAAAGTTGGGGTTTGCAGAGTGTTTGGGCATTGTGGCAGTTTTGGTGATAAGGAGGGTCTAAGGCACTTGTAGTGTGTGACACATCTTGAAACAATAGTTTTCCTTGAGGAGATGTCAATATGGCTTGGGGAGATTTTGACATAACAGGCCCCACCTTCCAGGTGCTTGCCTCTTGCTTAAGGCTCTCTGTGGTTTTCCATCACTTTTCATTGTCCTTTCCCTGCCCACCCATTCATGCATGACTAGCTACCTTAAGGAGAGGAGGAGCTCTGATAGAAAGTAAGTGTACTATCATGAACCTTTTGTTCAAAAGGATGGGATTCACAATCGTGACACCTCCTTCTTCAAATTGAAGCAAAAAGGTGTAAAACAATTTGGGAACCGCCTCCTACTAACCCACTTGAATCAAATGTATGAAATATGATATGTCAAGAGCTATGTAATGTTTTGAACAACTAATTAAAAAAAAATTTTAAAAAGGCTGGGGATATGACTTAGTGATTCAGCACCCCCCTGGGTTTAATCCCCAACTATCAAATAAATAAACAAACAAATGTTTCAAAAGAAAAAAAAATTGGACTAAGAAATAAAAAATGTCTCTAAATACCAGAAAAAAAAATTCTTCGAGATTTTTAAGGAGGAATTTTGCAGGCAAGGGACTTCCCAAACTTCAAGAGTTATGCTTTGGGGACATTATCAAGTAAATAAGAGGTCCTTAAACACAAACACTACGGTACTGTGATAGTTGATCTGGTGACCAAGATGCTGCTAATGTTGCACACAGATGGGTGACTCTATGGTATGAATACGCTGGGCAAAGATGATTCACATCTCGAGCAGAACGAATCAGGATGGCGTGAGATTTCATCACCACACTCAAATGGTGTGCTATTTGAGGTTTATGAATTATCTGCTTCTGGAATTTTCCATTTAATATTTTTAGGTTGGTTGGCTTAAATTTAACTTAAACCATGTAAACAGAAACTGTGGATGGGGTGCATGACTGCACTTGATAATGGGACATGAGAAGAGGACAGAATACTAGTGTGTGAGGCATCTTCTCTTTAGTCCTTTCAAGGTTTGGGGGATCATGGTGCTGTGATGTCCTTTGGACAGAGATAATATCTTCTGCTGTTGAGGGGTTTATTCATCAATAAATCCTCTCCCATTTTTCTTAGCATAATGTGTCCCCCCATCGTGATAGGCAAAAGTTCGACTTATACAGTCAAGGGGGAGAAATAAAGAATGTCCACGTGCTTCTGCCCTTTTCAATGCTTTATTCACTCAAGTCACTCAAGACAATTTCACTCTATAGGTTCTTAATCAAGAAAATGACAATCCTTAATGCTAGGCACTGCCATAGACATAATCAATTCACAGCAAAAAATTCTAGATTAATTCTAAATACTGCAAACACACTTAATCTGGACAGGCTCATGAAAGACATTCTCTCTGCATGCTAAGCTCAAGTGTCAGGTCAGAAGTCTCAAGCCTTAGGCTCTAAGTCCAGCAGATGTACACTCACTCAGATTGTGGTGATCAGATCAGAAACCAAGGCAGGCTTCTCCTGGGGTGGAGCTGATGGCTGGGTAAGGAGGAGGTCATAGGGAAAAGTCCTTTTCTCACCAGACTAAAGAGGCTTCTGTAGAGTTTGAGAGCCATGAGAACAATGCAGAGGATCAGCAGATGAGAAGAGTTGGGAAGTCAGTCTAGGTCCTCCTCAGGCTCTCAGGCTTGTGTACAGCAGTGTAGGTTGGCTGAATGTCTGTTTATTTACTCTATCATTTATACTAAATTTGGGGGCTTCTGATCACCATTTCAATCCTTATCAGCTGCTACCAGATTTCTCAGCGATGTCATTCATCCTTGAGGTTAAAGCATCTGGTCTGGTGATTCCCACCCAAATTTATCTGGGCAAGTGGAAAATGCCAGAGACTTCACTCTGAGTTTGTCAGGGTGGGGAGAAGTGATTCGTTTGTGCATGAGGGCCATACTGGAGGGCTCTGTAGTGTCACTGGTGAGACTGCAGGTTTCAAACTAGAGTTTTAAAATGGAGTTGCTTAGGCTAAGGCCTAAGGCCACCCTTACACCCACCCCCATCCCATCATTATTGACCAATACCAAAATGAAACCAATGTGAATGATCAATCATCACAACTCTACTCTTCTTTGCCAAATATTGTTTCCTTTATAGCTAGGGTTGCTTGTTGTGGGTCTTTTAAAAAAATATATATTGTCATAGTTTCAATATAGTCATTATTATTATCTAAGTATGGTTGATACCAGCATATCAGGAGATGACAATTGTTGGAAAGATTGCTGGTTATCCTCACAGGTCCCAAGAGGAAGGAAGAAGTGGGGGTAGGGAGTAGGGGTCTATTGGGTGCACCCAGATGTTCAGGAGGCACACAGAGCAAAGGGAAAATGTTGACAAGAACCTTAACTGTGGTCTTGGAAATAGATGGAAAAAGCTGAGAAAGTAGTTTTAGAAGTGGCCAGTGCAAATAATTCCATGGAGTTCTGTTTCAAAGGGCTGTCTCAGCTTGTCTGGAATGTGGCCCAAAGGTGATTATAGTAGGTACAGTGTGGCTTAGAGTTTAAGAGTCAAATAAAGTAGGTGGTTGGAGTTTGGGTTCTGGATTAGTAAGCTTGCATTTGTAAATTGCTGGGATTTATCTAAATCTGAGAGAAGCAGTTCTTCCTAGGACAGCAAAATCCAAGATATCAAATCACACAAATATAGAAAACAAAAAGACATGGTTAATACAGTTATGCAAGGGAAAGTCAGTGGTGGAGACTGAGGTTTACTGTAGCTTTCTGGATTGAGGAACTATTGTAGCTGAGGGGATTGAGAAGTTGTGGTTCTAGGAATATGTGAGTTTGTAAAATGTTGAGAAAGAGAAAGGTTGTCTGTTGATGGTCCCTATTTGTGATGTCAGGAATAACTGTAGCCATTTAGTAACTGTGAGGTCACAAATGTTAGGAGAAACAGTATATATAACAAAGATAGTTTCTGAGAGCAAAATTACAAAAATTTAGAGAAGGCCTTAATCAATTTTATTTTTAATTCTACAATCAAGTAACGTTTCATTTCATCAAATATAATTAAGTGTTCTGGTGGGCTGAGCAGAAGAGGTTGGTTTTATCAACAGAAAAGGGATAAAGAAAGCAGAAACAAAGAAAGAAAAATAGACTGGTCATTTCAAAGTAAGGCTGGAAGAGGGAGAGAGAATGATAACTTGATTGGTTAACATCAGGTTGCCTTTTTTGGGTAAGGATTAGAGCATAGCAACTTCATTACCATGCCAATTGACACTGGTCAGTTTGGAAAATTGGGCTTTTTTCTCGTTTTTCCTGATTTCTTAGTCTCATTAAGTGACCTGGATCTTTAGTGTGGCTGATACTGATAGAGGACAGATGCCAATGGTGGAAACATGAGGTTAAAGGAATCACTCTCTAAAATGGGCCCACTGTGTTGATCCCAAATGCTTTCTTTACTAAGAAACAACTTACCTGCAGCCTTGCCCAGCCTAGGTGGACAGGATATTCTCTGCATGAGAAATGAAGACCCGAAATAATGTCAATAAGAACGTAAGTTACTCTGAAGGGAAAGATTTTTGTGACCTTTTTCATAGACTCAGGGAGATAAGGAAAATTCCTCCTAACCATAAGCCCTCTATGGTTAAGAGTCCAATTAGAACTGGTTAGCCAGGGCCAAGATGACCTAGAGTTGTCATGGCAATAGAAACTTGAAAGTCTGATGTCACCCTTCTGTCAGTCAAAGTCTAGAGGAAGACCTGGGAGGGACTCTCTGGCAACTTCTCTGGGAATAAAACTGGAGTGCAAGAGAGGCACACTATCCTCATTGTCTCTGAGAGAATTCATTTTTTTTTCTCTTGAGAGTGTCCCCTTTTCCTATCCCTTCAATAAACTCATGCCTATTACTCTGAGTGACATGTCTGAAATTTTTCTGACTTGATTGCAAGAATAGGGATTTGAAGGTAAGGATCTTCATGCTGCCTCAGTTTCCCGGAAGGCCCCAGCTTTGTAACAATACCATTTTGAGTTTTAACTTAGTCTGTTAGGGCCCACGGCAATGGCCTCCTGTAATTTTTTTTTTTTTTTTATAACGGTAGAATAGTAAAAATGATACTTTTGTGACAACTGGATAATAGAGTCTTCCAGCAACTGAATAATGTCTTTGTTACTTATTATATTAGAAAAATTAAACCCTGTTTCTCTAATCCACTGTTGAACAGTGTTTTCATCCTAAAGATGTTCCTGATATTGTAATCACAGTATTTCAGACAGAACTTCCCTCTCTGCTCTCTGTAATTTAGTGTCTTACCCCAGCACTCCCTGATCACCTCCCTACTAGTTTTCCCCTGGCAGTTCTATATCCATTATTCTATACCACATACAGCCACTGTGTGTGACACTTATTTGTGTAGCATGTGCCTTACCCACTGGTATGTGAGCTTCAGGAGGGAGGGAATTTTAGCTTATTTAATAGGCCTGCTGGAACTCAAAATCACCTGGTACATAACAAAAACTCAGTGCATATCTGCTGCATTAATAAATGAATGCACTCAATTATGTTTAGCAAATGATTATAAGATAAAAGAATTCTACTGACATCTTAGGGTAACTGTCTTTAAAGGTAGGGAAGATGACATAAATTGAATTATGGAAGTTCAGTGCAAAAACAGAAGTAACAAAATTAGAAATTGTTCATATGGGAAAATTGGGGTCAAGAGAAGCTGTACCTTGGCAATGCTCATGTTTATAATATGCATCATAATTCCATTTCTTCTGATTGAAATATAACCCTGCTGATATCATTTGTCATTTACTTTCCTGAGTGCTAATAATTTATGGACTACTTGCATTTATACACATTTAATTTGTGTCATTTTCAATTGTTAGCATTCAACCATTATTTAATCTCAACTATGTCTATGTCTTTTTGGTTTACTTTTAAAGAACTACCCTTCTGTCCTACCCTAAATATAATCTATATAACTCATACCCTTGCTTTGGCCTGCCACCATTTTCTTCCTGAAAATGAGCTACTCCAAGTGTTTCACCCATTGATTCTGCCACTGAATAAAGAAAAGCTTGCTGATCTGAGGTCTGCTTCCTGCTTCTGGCTTCCCACCTTTGTCATTTGTATGTCATTTGTGCTTACAACTCTTATATGTTATTAACATATAGTAATACATAATTATTATGTAGTAATTATTTTCAGCCAATATTTCAAAAGTATTTTTCACAAATGATAATCCCTTAAGAACTGGAAGTCTGCTGTGCTTATCTTTTCCAAAAATATAGTTGCTATTATTTAATAAACAATTATTACTAAGGTCTATATCACTTGAATAAGTATATATAGAAATGATTGATGGAGGAATACATTTTTTCCTTGGATTCAAAAACTGGATTTAGATTTTATTTTTTTTCCCACTAATTGAAAGTCTGCAATTCAATAAAAAATAATACATGCCTTAAAACTGTAATTTTGCAAAACAATTTTCACCATTTATTATAAATATTATTGTGTAAATATGTTAATTTCAAGAACATTTCATTCTTCAAGCCATGGTTATTTAATTATATGGCAATGCTAATGAAGCCCACAAGGAGGGGAGATCTGATGTACATTTTTATACTATGCAAAGAAACTGTTGATTAAATCTTCATATTAACATTATTTATTTTATCTACTGTTGATAACATTTAATGTATTTGCTAAAGTACACAGTATTCCATTTAATAAAATCAAATTAGGGACACATCTTGGATTTCCTGAGCCTGAAGATCAAACAGGAACGGCATAAATAATCTATCCTTGGAGAACCAAGGGATGGTGGAGACAGACAAGTCAATTGGGAATAATGATCCACTAAAGGTATATTGATTATCTTATTTGACTATTTGAGTTAGAATATACCCAAGACTTGAGATTTCCTGTAGAATGAAGTAAAATGTCAGAGTAATGGCCCCCATTCAACCACACCTGGGGGATAACTGCTAGACATATTAATGAATACTATCAAGGCCTATTTCAAATGTAAAAGACCATAGCTTACCTGTGAGACTACCTCCAGCCAATTCCATTGTCCCAGAGATGAAAACAGAAGGTGGGGATGAACCCAGATGGAAGTTACAGAAAGGAGGATGGGTTACAGAAAGGAGAAAGGAAGAAAAGTCAAATTGTAGCCAGAATGCCTTTTTAATGCCTATTTTACATAGACTTTGCTCCATGTTCTGCCCCAAACCATATATGAATGCCTAAACTGATGCACCAAAATGGGTTTTTCTACTCTCAGACCCCCTCTCCGGAATGGTGGGTGTTATATCTCTTCTCCTTGAGTAAATCCTGCTCCGTTTACTCTTCCCTTCCACGAATTTCTATGGGTTTTATTCTTCAAAATTTGTGAGACAAGAACCCAGAGTGTTAGGCAGTGGCTAACAATGAACAGTTAAATTCAGGCAAGATCACAAGTAATCTTTAAATTACTTTAATGTCTTCTTTAAACACTTGCAAAGTAAATGAGAGCACAAAAGGTGGTAGTTAATTTGTAAAAAAAAAAAAAAAAATGGAATCAAGAGAGCTAGTTGGAAATCACATCAAGGGAAAAGGACTAATGAGACTAAGTCTTGAAAGAGTCCATTGATGTTGATGCAAAATAGGAATCATAGCTATAAGTGTCTCCAATTGTCTGGGAAGGAAGATTCTTTTAGTAGTGCATGTGCACTAACCAGCTATTGACCCCAGTGCCCATATTACCATGGGATTGACTTATAGATGAAACCCACATAAATAGGATAGCCACCATGACCGTTCCAGAAAAGGACCACTAAGGTCAAAAACTCCACTGCCTGATATAAAGGAGGAGTTGAACACCTGATTGGTAGAGTACAGAAAGTGGTCCCTGTAATGCCAGATTCATGGGACCCCGATAGACCTCCGGGAGCAGAATCTGATGCAATCACACAAGAGACTTTATTGCAAGCTCGAGCCTGGACTCACAACCATTCTAGCGGTCCCAGGGAGTGAGTCCCAATCCTTTGTCCAATGAGATTTTATAGGTTTTGGGGGGATACTCTATGCGTCACAACACCACACAGCAAATCATTCCATACCTTGGGAAAGTCAAACAACAACTCTTAACATTGATTAGCACATTCACTGGTGGGAACAAGTTGGGTAGGGGTGATTGGTTAGTATAAGAGGAGGATTCCTTTGAACTGATTGGTTTAAGCCACGAGGGGTGTACATACTAAACTACATGGTTTCCCAACATGTCATCAACCACCATAAACTACTGGGGGATCATCTGGCATCCCAGGTATTTTCCCTGTCTCATGCTGATTGGTGATTTCTAGGGGGTTGCTATGGGTCCTCACCTAGCCTAACTGAGTCAGGGACACCTGGTGCCACAGATCTCTCCTGTTATTTGTAGACAAACAACTCAGCAGGGTGGGTATGTGCTTAGGAGTGCTCTGTGGGTTTTTCCAAGGACAAGGGTTACATCCACTTCCTTAGGACAGGCCTTAAGGTAGAAGCTGCTGTTGTTTATTTATTTTCAAAAATGGAGTCACATCAGTTTCTCAGTCCCCAGTTCTCTTGGTAAACATCAAACAGTAATAAAGTTGGGGGACTATTAGGGTAGCTGGTGCAAATATCCACAAGAGACATATCTCTGAGTTTAAGCAAAGGTTTATTGACAGAGATTATCTACCAGCCTGCCCTTCTGCAAGGTATAGCAGCCTTCTGGAAACAACTTCTTAAATATATAGTCATGTACAATGAAGTAGTTAAAAAATAACCCTCTGGTCTTGTGATTGTTACTTGGTATCTTGGGTGTGGTTTCAGTAGTTAGGAACTCTTTGGGGGTAGACCTAACAGGAAAGTGCTGATTTTCAAAGTGGAGTTACTTTGGCTTAGGGACCTAACATTCTGGCCTTTTGTCTTATAATAGTAAAGGGCATCATTCATTCTGGCTTCTTCTAGCTAAATGAAAGCAAAGAAAGGTTTAGGCTGGAATTTGGGGAGGCAGCTATATTGGCTTACAAAGGGCTGGTTTACAGTCTGATTAATGAGTGCCTTTACTCGATCTAATAAAAAGTTTTTCAGGCATTTTACCAGACAAGGTTGTTATTAAGAGCACGATGATGAATGTAAGGAGACAGCCCATCAATGGGAGTAGCCAGGGGAGATTCTGGCTCAAAAGGTTCCAGGGAGATGATGGCTGCTGCTCCCAGCAGTATTTCTCTATGCTCTCCCAGAACTCAGCTATTTTTCCTCAGACTATTCCAGATTTGTTGGTCGAATAATATCATTCCTCTCCTAAAAAAACACAAGTGCTTCCTTTCTCTGTCATTAGCAAGTCAATGGCTCTCCTATTTTGGAGAACTCCATTGGCTAAAGAGGTGACTTGGATTTGAAGAGACTCTAGGGAGTCTGCCAACCATGCAAAGTCCTCATTCAGTTCTTGGGAGAATTTATAGTAAAGATGGGTGGCTGTACCTATTCCTGCTACCCTTGTGCCAGCTGCTGCCAATATGCCTGATCCAATGAGTACTGGAGTGAGGATCACTCTTTTGCATCTGGGACGTTGGAGTCCAGAAGGAGGAAGAAAGGGTAAGTTGAACCTCCCACTCAGAGTATATGGTTGTGTAATGTGTAAGGAGGATAAGGAAGCAGAATGTGAGAACAGTGGATATTGGGCAGCGAAAAATGGAGCTTCCACAGAGGAAAAGATGCCAGGTTGTCTCTGGAGTGGCTGAGTGACATTATAAGTTGTATTACATAGGGAACTCTTAGGTAGCATGGTGGTATAGAGACATAGGGTGGGGGAGTGTGCAGCAAAGTAGGAGACATTGGAATGAAGTGGTCCTGAAGAATTACATGAGGAAGTGTTAAGGAGGGGGGATAGTTTGGAAGACCCTGGAGAAGGAATAGGGTTTGCTATCAATTAAATGTGCATAAGAGGGACACAGAGCCAGCAGTCAAAAATATAGGGTGG
The DNA here is from genome assembly GCF_021218885.2 of Marmota monax. Taxonomy (NCBI): domain Eukaryota; kingdom Metazoa; phylum Chordata; class Mammalia; order Rodentia; family Sciuridae; genus Marmota; species Marmota monax. Next base: position 559,459 of record NW_026694892.1, on the reverse strand, counting down.
ATTAGAATTATTGAGGAGTTAAAAGGTTGAAATGAGATATGTGAGCAAAGGGAATAATTTAGGTGTGGGGTTAGTGGTGTTTTTGATGATTTTGGCTATGTTGCATAATGGCTTGTCAACCAGTTGGATGTAGGCCTTAACAATTTTGGAAAGCAGTATAGAGATTCCTGGGAAAGCTGGGAATGGAACCACCATTTGACCCAACTATTCCCCTTCTCGGTCTATTCCCTAAAGACCTAAGAAGAGCATACTACAGGGACACTGCTACATCGATGTTCATAGCAGCACAATTCACAATAGCAAGACTGTGGAACCAACCTAGATGCCCTTCAATAGACTAATGGATAAAAAAAAAAATGTGGCATTTATACACAATGGAGTATTACTCTGTATTAAAAAATGACAAAATCATGGAATTTGCAGGGAAATGGGTGGCATTAGAGCAGATTATGCTAAGTGAAGCTAGCCAATCCCTAAAAAACAAATGCCAAGTGTCTTCTTTGATATAAGGAGAGTAACTAAGAACAGAGTAGGGAGGAAGAGCATGAGAAGAAAATTAACATTAATCAGGGATGAGAGGTGGGAGGGAAAGGGAGAGAGAAGGGAAATTGCATGGAAATGGAAGGAGACCCTCAGGGTTATACAAAATTATATACAAGAGGAAGTGAGGGGAAAGGGAAAAAAAAAACAAGGGGGAGAAATGAATTACAGTAGATGGGGTAGAGAGAGAAAAGGGGAGGGGAGGGGAGGGGAGGGGGGATAGTAGAGGATAGGAAAGGCAGCAGAATACAACAGACACTAGTATGGCAATATGTAAATCAGTGGATGCGTAACCGATGTGATTCTGCAATCTGTATACGGGGTAAAAATGGGAGTTCATAACCACTTGAATCAAAGTGTGAAATATGATATGTCAAGAACTATGTAATGTTTTGAACAACCAACAATAAAAATTAAAAATAATAATAATAATTTTGATTATTCCCACTGGATCTCTACCATGCTCATCTATATGGACCCCAGCCTTGATGGCGGAGTCCCAAAGTGGGTCTTGAGGGTCAAGAATGGTATATTGTATGGGGTTGCATTGGTTAGATTTACTGTTGGTGGGGGACAAAGTTTGAGAAAGTAACTGCCTGGTGTAGCTGTGTGAACGTGATGGCAAGACCAAGAGGGAAAATCAGCCTCATGACAGCTACCTTTGAAATCTGGCCTTTGTGTTTGAAGTGAATGTATCTGTGTTGGGCAGTGTATTTTCTTTCCCAATTGAAGGAGTAGAGGAGTATCACCCTGTGATAAAATTTGGGGGCATGGTGGTTGTGCAGGCATCAATTTGGAGAATGACAGGAGTATTGGGTGTGCCATTCCAGCAGGTGAAGTTAAGAAGAGTTTGTGTGCCCCAGGTTTTGTGGACCTGGAATTCCCAATAGCCTAACATTTTGGAGTGCATAGGAAAGCAAAAGAGAATAGAAGTAAGAAAAAGAAATAAGAGATTTCTTCCAGAAGGAAGTTGGAAAGCATGCCTTATAGGTGGAAGGATGAGATCCATGCCTGAAATTGGCCTGGGGAAGACATGACACAAGGGAAATACTCTTGTTCCAAGAAAAGGATACGAACAAAAGACCAGTAATGGTACCAAGAGTGCATGGACTGCATTTCCTCTGAGAGTCATGCTAATCTGATTGTAGTGGGGTTCTTTACTCTGTAGGAGTACCAGGGACCCAGACCAGAGGAAGGAGGAAGAGGAGGCAGGCCATCAGCAGGGATCAGTTTAGCCTTGCTGAGATGAAACCATAAGGGTCTTCTGGAAAATTTGATGGCTATTGGGGTAGTCAGGAGAACTTGGAATGGTCCTGTCCATTTAGTGGATAAAGAAAAAGGATGAAGATTCTTGAGATACACTCAGTCTTCAGGATGTGGGATAGGCAGGCAGTGGAGAGGAGAGTTGTGTTTGGAGTAGAAACCTGTCCACGTGTTCATGGAGCAGATGCCTGATTAGAGAAAGAGTGGAAAAGTAGTCACCGAGAGGACTCGGGGAAACAGTGGTGGATCCCAGGAGGAAAGGGTGGCCATACATAAGTTCAAAAGGATTAATGAAGGAAGGGGAACATGGACAGAGTGACTCTTAAACACATTAGAGCCAAAGGTAAAAGGAAGTTCAGGGTTGTTTTAATTCTAGGGACAGTTTAGTGAGTTGGGATTTAAGAAGAGAATCAGCTGTGTCTACTTTTCCTAAGGACTGAGGATGATGGGGAATTTGAGGCTTCCAGGAAATGTTAAGGGCAGAGGTCACCTGTTGGAATGAAGGAGGGATCATGGTCAGTCTGAAATGGGCAAGGGAGGCCAAATCTGGGAATATTTTTTTCCAGAAGAACTTTAGTGACAGTGGCTGAATTTTCAGTGGTTGTAGGGAAAGCCTCTATCCATCTTGAGAAACTACGGACTGAAGTGAGGAGGTATTTTGTCTGATGCGGGGGAGCATGTGAATGAAATTGAGTTGCCAATCCTCTGCAGGAGTATGGCCTTGGGCTTCATGGGTGGGAAAGCAGGGAGGTTGGGATCCACCTTATGGCGATATCATGGCACATAGGGAGCATTTTTGAGTGACCTCACAGAGTTGGGAGTAGTTCTGTTGAAAGAAAAGGGGCAGGAGGAGGCAAAGGAGAGATCTGAAACCAATGTGAAGGAAGTTGTGTATCTGAATGAGATAGTGAGAAGCTATTCCTGTGGGAGCACATATATATCATTAATCTTTAACCAGCGATCTTCTCTTGTGGCATGTTGTTGTTTGAATGAACTGGGTCCCTCTGGTAGGTAATGAGGAGTAAGAAGGAGGTGGGTGCTGGGTGATTAGAAAGCGCTACTGTTTTGACTCCTCTATCAGCTCTACTGTTTCCTTGTGTAATGGGAGAGGAGTCAGCTTGGTGACTTTTAGAGTGAATGATCCCTAGTTTGGAAGAAAGGTGAGTCATGTTAAGCAGCTCAAGGATTAGTGGCCCATTAACTATGGGAGTGCCTTTGGTTAATAGGAAATCATGGTGTGTGGAAGGGAAGACAGGATTGGCAAGAAAAGGAAGAAAAAAAGATCTGTAGTCTCGGATGCTTTGTTCCACATTGGGCCTTATGGAAGGGAAATGAAGGGTGAGGGAGGCTTGAAATTTTGAGAGGAGATCTCGACCCATTAAGGAGTGGGACAATGAAGTACAGTCCCCTCAATGTTGCATAACAGAGGGTTTCTTATGCTTTGGTTGGAAGTTATTTCCTCTACCCTGATTACAGAGGTTTTGGTAGGCTGAGTTGGTCCCCCAAATTCAGGCAAACCTGAAAAAGTTTCTCCTGTATCAATAAGGAAAGAGATTGGTCTACCTTCCACAGTGGCAGTTACCCTGGGCTCCCGGTGGGTGATGATCATTGATGCAGAGAGTCCTGGGCACCCATAATTCTCAAAAGCCAGCCCTGTGAGGTTAGTCAGGGAGGATGGAGAGGGAAGGTTTGGCCCCTAGCCTCATGAGATGGAGTGGAGGGACAATCAACTCCCCAGTGTCCATCCCTTTTGCATTTAGGGCAGGGGCTGGTGGATTAGGGCACTCAGGGGCTCAGTGTCCTTCCTGTTTACACTTGAAGCAAGGTCCAGGAGGTGCTTCGTAGTGCCCTTTGTTGGAAGTTGCACCCTTAGGTTTGCCTTGCAGGGCCTGTGCCAAAAGTTGAAATTTGGCTTTATTTCTTTTCTCTTTCTCTATTTTTTTATTGTTGTTCTCTATAATTAAAAACCTTAAAGGCAACATTAAGAATGGTTGATTGGGGCATTTGGGGGCCTTCCTCTTACCTCGTAAGTTTTTTTTTTTTCCTAATGTTTGGGGCAGATTGGGAAATAAAATGAGTCATCAGGATAATAGTACCATCTGGGGATTGGGAGTCAGCTTTAGGATAGCATTGAAGAGTCTCGGTAAGGCGGGAGAGAAATTAGGCTGGGTTCTCATTAGGTTCTTGGGTAATTTCCCTAAGTTTATCAAAATTAATCACCTTCTGAGTGGCCTTTTTGAAACCTGCCAGGAGACACATAACCATCTGATCTCTTAGTGTGCAGCCATTGGTTTGATAACCCCAGTAGTTAGGCTCTTCTGGAGGGAACTGCGGTAGCTCCAACAGGATGAGCAGATTGGTGCTGTGTCTTATCTGTATGAGCTTGGACGGCGGCTCAAATCCTGCCTTTCCTCCAGGAGGAGGGTAGAAGAGAGAATGATATAGATATCATGCCATGTCAGATGGTAGGACCGGCTAAGGTATTGGAATTCTTTGGTATAGGAATTGGGGTTGGTAATAGGAGCCTAAATGTTTCTCAGTCTGGGAGAAGCCATTGATTGAGAAGGGAACTTGAACACGCACAATACCTTTGGCTCCAGCTACCTCCCGCAATGGTATGAGGGGGGCTGCTGAAGCTGCCGGGCAGGGCCACAGAAGGAGAAGGGGAGGCAGGAGTAGGAGATGTGTTGTTGAGGTCAAGAGAAGGAGAAGGGGGTTAAAGGATGGGGCTGGACAGGGAAGACGGGTCCCTATTTAGTGAAGGTGTGTCCGAGTGAGGTGATGAATGATGAGGTTGTGGCTGGGAAAAGGGGACCAAGGGGCACAGGGTGGAGGTCGAGAAAGTGAAGAGTGACCCTGTGGGTCAAAAGAGGGAAAATCACTAGGATTGGAGATGAAACAACTAAGGGAGAGCAGGCAAGGAGGACTTGTGCAGGGGAGCAGGACTGACACAGAGAGGGATGAGAGCAAAGAGAAGAGAAGTCTTGAACACAGGGCATCTCTGCAAACTTGCCACTGCAGTGACAGAGGTTACACAAGTCCTGTATAATGGTGGGATTGAAAGTCCCATTCTCTGGCCAAGAGGAATCATTATCTATTTCATATTAGGGCCAGGCTGTGCTACAGTAGGAAATCAGTCTGCGAGGCCTGAGATCCAGAGTCAAGTGGAGAGGGGCGAGAAGCAGGGAATTTCAAATTGGGCAGAGCCTATGGCTGAGACTTCTCAGGAACCCAGCGAAGGGAAATGGAGGAGGAAGGGGCATCCTCACAATCTCTCTGATTTGCCACATAGAAGCAGACTGCCAGTGAGGGTTGTCACTGTCCCTGACAGGTCTGTGGGCAAAGCAGAGGGAGGCCCTGACCCAGAGCTGGGATTTAATGAGAGAGAGAGAGACAGAGAGAGAGAGAGAGAGAGAGAGAGAGAGAGAGAGAGAGAGAGAGAGTACGTTCTCAGCATCACCATAGAAGAGTTCTGAGAATGAGAACCCACCACCAATAGAGGGAAGGCTAGGTCAAGAGTCAAATTCTGTGGTACGAGAGGAGTCCACAATGGTAAGAGGCAGAAATACCTTATTGTGGATACTGGCCAGGGAAGAGGGGGCATAGTCAAGGTGGCTCAGATCCCCATGAAGGGAGAGGCAACAGGCAATGATCCTGGACTCCCTCCCAGGCTTCAGCACCAGAAGGTTAGGGTAGGTGGTGCAAATATCCATGAGAGGCACATCTCTGAGTTCATGCAAAGGTTGATTGACAGAGAATATCTGCCAGGCTGCCCTTCTGCAAGGTGCAGCAGCCTGCTGAGAAAACAAACAAAAATTCTTAACTATATAATTATGTACAATGGAGTAGTTAAAAAATAACCCCTCTGATCCTGTGATTGTTACTTGGCTCTTTGGTGTGGTTTCAGTAGTTAGGAACTAACTCTTTCTTTCTGGGTGGGCCTAGGAAAGGTCATGCCTGGGTGAGCAGGTGCTGATTTTCAAAAGGGAGTTACTTTGGCCTAGGGACCTAACAGTGACAGCATTGTCTGTTTTGTTGTTCTCTGTTTGGAGACGGCCCACTCTCTCTCTCTCTCTCTCTCGAGAGTGCTTTCTAGTTAGGCCTCACTTTGCTTTTACTTTACTGTCACCTATAATTAAGTTCTCTTGCATGACTTTTGGTGCCTAATTTTAACTTTTCTTTTTTCCAAACACAAGAACCGAGATTTGGAGTTTCCGATCCCTGCTTTCCTGTGACAAGAGGAAATTGGCAAAGTGGGGAATCTAGTCTCATTTTAAAGCTCTGTTTTCATTGTCATATTTCCATAAGTTTTCCATAGCTTGGAAAGACATTCAGTGGGCATCAACTTAACTAGTGACACTAGAAACTTACAGAAGTAGGAGGGATGGGACCATTCTGAGGTTCACTTCAACCTCCCATCGTAGTTCCACTTTATGTTTTGGGGTGTGTCTGGGACTGTTTTAGAGGTGGAATTCTGTCTGGCTGAATCTCTGGATAGAGTCACCAGAGACTATATATACATACATATATATACATATATGGGTAACAGAAATTCTATAAAATAAAACTGGGTAAACAGGAAGTATTGTATACCTTTAAAGGAAGATATTGTCCACCTTTAGACAATCTCTAGTATTTTAGTCAGCTTTGCTGCTATGACTAAAGGATCTGACCAGAACAATTGCAGATGAGGAAATTTTGGGGGGTGTTTCCGAGGTCTCTATCCACAGATAGCAGCAGGCTCCATTCCTTGGGGTTTGAGGTGAGATGAGGCAGAACACCATGGTGGAAGAGTGCAGCAGAGGGAAGCAGCTCATATGCTGATCAGAAGGCAGAGAGAGAGGTCGCCACTTGCCAGATACAAATATATACTCAAAGCCACATCCCAATTCTGAGGAAAAAAAAAAAACAAAACACTTCTTAACTCTATAATTATGTACACCGGAGTAGTTAAAAAATAACCCCTCTGGTCTTGGCTCTTTGGTGATTGTTACTTGGCTCTTTGTGATTATTACTTGGCCCTACCACTTCAGTTACCCCTCAGTTAATCTCTATCAGGGGATTAATTCACTAATTGTGTTAACACTCTGACAACCCAATCATTTCTCCTCCGAACCTTCTTGCATTGTCTCACACATGAGCTTTTGAGGGGGAAGCATCAAATCATAACACCAGTGAATTATTCCTATGTTCCCACAACACAATTTTCCATTGCAAAAGAGTTTCTGGATTGAACCTTCCTTCTTGGGAGTAATAGCAGCCTTTTGTTCTTCAGGTCAGGGACTTGTAATAACAGCCTTTTGTTTTTCAGGTCAGGTTGTGGTCTCATCCTTTCCTCTATTCACAGGTATCCTCACCTGGGACTTGGCTCACTACAGCTTAGAAGAATAAGTCAGAGCAAGTACCTGGGAAGGGTCTGTGAGCAAACCTGATTTGCTTGTGTGAATCCCTTTCCATTCTGTACTCTCATTGGAAAAAAAAAAAGAAAAAGAAAAAAATCATTACCATTTGACCCAGCTATTCCCCTTCTCGGTCTATTCCCTAAAGACCTAAAAAAAGAGCATACTACAGGGACACTGCTACATCGATGTTCATAGCAGCACAATTCACAATAGCAAGACTGTGGAACCAACCTAGATGCCCTTCAATAGACGAATGGATAAAAAAAATGTGGCATTTATACACAATGGAGTATTACTCTGCATTAAAAAATGACAAAATCATGGAATTTGCAGGGAAATGGGTGGCATTAGAGCAGATTATGCTAAGTGAAGCCAGCCAATCCCTAAAAAACAAATGCCAAGTGTCTTCTTTGATATGAGGAGAGTAACTAAGAACAGAGTAGGGAAGAAGAGCATGAGAAGAAGATTAACATTAAACAGGGATGAGAGGTGGGAGGGAAAGGGAGAGAGAAGGGAAATTGCATGGAAATGGAAGGAGACCCTCAGGGTTATACAAAATTACATACAAGAGGAAGTGAGGGGAAAGGGAAAAAAAAAACAAGGGGGAGAAATGAATTACAGTAGATGGGGTAGAGAGAGAAAAGGGGAGGGGAGGGGAGGGGAGGGGGGATAGTAGAGGATAGGAAAGGCAGCAGAATACAACAGACACTAGTATGGCAATATGTAAATCAGTGGATGCGTAACCGATGTGATTCTGCAATCTGTATACGGGGTAAAAATGGGAGTTCATAACCCACTTGAATCAAAATGTGAAATATGATATATCAAGAACTATGTAATGTTTTGAACAACCAACAATAAGAATTATTTAAAAAAAAAAGAAAAAAATCATTAATCCTGTGTCCAGTTCTTTCTTTTTTGATTTGTTCATTGAGAGCTCTTGTTGGCCCTGACAAGGAAAAGCAAATAGCTAGAATTGTAAGAAATCAGGGGAACAGGAAAGTATCAAGAAAAATCCTGCAGGAAAAACAGGAGCTTGAGGCTTTTGGGAGACTTGCTGCAAACCAGAGATGCTGCAAAATTCAGCAGGCACGTGTCACCAGGATCTGGTTACTTTGACGAAGCAGGACATCCCTGCAGATATCAATTTTGGGAGAGGGACTTGGAAGCTGTAAATAACTCACCTCCTGTCTGTGGTGAAAAAAATTTTAAAAACATATTTCAATAGATTTTACTCATTTGGAATTCAGAGCTCCCTGTTCCTAGACAAGGCAGTGTCATTCTCTTGTCACAAGTGATGAATGGGCACATAGGCAGGCCATCCAACTCTCTAGTTGGATTTGTCTTCTACGTCAATCTGCAGGAGCCCCCAAGGCACCACCACCTAAGAGAACTTCTGAGGCTCAGTTCACTGTGGCAGCTGAGTGGTGAGACTTGTGGGAAACACCTGGCAGATGGGCTTTGGGTGCAGGAAGGCAGAGGGAGGGTGTCAAGAAAGGGGATTCCTCCCTAGTTGGCAGCCTCCCAGCACATCCAAAAACTGATCTCCATGAAGAGCCACTTAAATTCTGTTCAATTAAAAAATACTGGAAACCTCTATCTCTCATCCTGCACAAAAATCAACTCAAAGCGGATAAAAGACTTAGGCACTAGAACAGAGATCCTGTGCCTAACACAAGGAAAAGTAGGCCCAAATCTTCATCATGTCAGCTTAGGACCTGACTTCCTTAACAAGATTCCTAAAGCACAAGAAGTAAAATCAAGGATCAATAAATGGGATAATTCAAATTAAATATGTTTCTTCTCAGCAAAGGAAACAATCAATAATGTGAAGAGAGAGCCTACAGAATTGGGGAGAATCTCAGATAGAGCACTAATCTCCAGGATATATAAAAAACTTAAAAAAAACTTAACACTAAAAAAAGCAAATAACCCAATCAATAAACAGGCTAAGGAACTGAATAGATGCTTCACAGAAGAAATATAATTGATCAACAAACATGAAAAAATGTTCATCATCTGTAGTAATTAGAGAAATATAAATCAAAACTACTCTAAGATTTCATCTCACTTTAGTCAGAATGGCAATTAGCAAGAATACAAGCAATAATAAGTTTTGGCAAGGATGTGGGGGGAAAGGTACACTCATACATTGCTGGTGGGAGTGCAAACCGGTGCAACCATTATGGAAAGCATTATGGAGATTCCTCAGAAAACTTGGAATGGAACCACCATTTGATCCAGCTATCCCACTCCTCAGTTTATACCCAAAGGACTTAAAGTCAGCATACTACAGTGATGCAGGCACATCAATGTTTAGAGCAGCTCAATTCACAACCAACCTAGATGCCCTTCAACAGATGATTGGATAAAGAAAATGTGGTACCTATTTACAATGGAATATTACTCAGCCCTAAATAAGAATGGCATTATGACATTTGCAGGTAAATAGATAGAGCTGGAGAATATCATGCTAAGAAAAATAAGCCAAACCCAAAAACTCAATTGCTGGAAGTTTTCTCCGATAAATGGTTGCTGATCCATGGGGAGGAATGGGGAGGAGGGAATAATGAAGGAACTTTGGATTGGGCAAAGGGGAGTGAGGGAAGGGGATGGGGTGTGGATAAGGATGGTGGGATTAGATGGATATTATTTCCCTATATACATGTATGATTACACTATAGGTTTGACTCTGTACCATGTACAGCCAGGGGAAGGAGAAATTTTGCTCCATTTGTGTACAGTGTTTCAAAATGCATTCTACTGTCATGTATAACTAATTAGAACAAATTAAAAAATTTAAAAAACTAAAAAAAACAAAATGCTAGAATCTCACAGATCAGGAGCAGAGACAAGAAGGAACTTGAGACAAGAAGGCAGAGGAAAGCAAAGGTTCCCAGTGTTCCCGGTATCCCGCTCCCACTACCATTCCCCTAATACTGTTGTACTTTTTATCTCAGCAAAGACCAATTCAATTTCTAGCTAGAATGGGTGATGTGGGGCCTGAGAACAGCCCTTGAAGTGTTGTCTGGGTTTGTCTCAAGCAGCCCATCACTGCCTGATTGTCACAAGGCCCCGAGAGGAGGCTGCCAGCTGTCATGGTCCTGAGGATGATGCACCTCGCTCCCTCTTGATTTCCCTTCAGCTTTTATTTCCTACTCAAAGGTGAAGTATTTTGTAGAACATTATGTACAAAATGTTCTCGTTCTGTTAAAAACACAACAAAGAAATTTGTATAGGCACAAAAACTACCTGGTAAGTGGTATATTAATGGTAGTTCCTTCTGCAGCCAGGGACTGGGTTATTGATAGACAGTTTCACTGTTTATATTATGCATTTTACTCTATATTATTTTAAAAATTATTTTCATAATTAAAAATATATTGTGCAGTAAAACATAAAGGCTAGCTAGATGTAGAGAAATAAATTAAATTTAAAGCCAAAGGAAACTCTGATTTGGATATTTAGGTTAAAATTTCAGAAAATTAAAAAGACCATCTCTGAGTGAGCAGGTTCCCAAAAGTATGTCCAGTTCAGAGTTCTGTTTCCAGGTTAGAGATTTGTTGACTTAAATTATTCAGAAGAAATGAGCTCTAACAATTTCTGTGCTATAAAGACTTTAAAAGCATAAATCCCACCTCGTTCTGCTTCATACGAATGGGCCACTTTTGTTATGCACTGGACACAATATAATAAGGCTTATGGGAACTTGGTTAATTGGGAACTGAGAGTGGCAACCCAGACAAACTGCATGTGAGAGTATGGACGAGATGAGAGAGTCTCAGGACATGGCTACATTTTCAAGGCAATTGAGAAAGTTTTAATACCAAAGATCGAATTCCCTTGACTCAGTAAAAATCCTTTAGTCTTTGCAGAACAAACAAGAAAATATTATGTTTGTCTCACTAGTGAACAGTTTAAAAAGAAGAGGCTTTTCTCAGCCTAACATACTTCATTAGCTCAAGCCTTCTTAAATTAGAAGATTTGCCGATTTCCAGCTTAATTGCTAATGCAGACATATATTTTATTCTAAGGGACAGCTGACACCATATAAGGTACCTTATTCTAATGACTTAAAGGGACAAAGCTGTTGGAGCATAAAAACCCAAGATCTATAGACAAGATAAATGATGAGTCACGCACAGGTATCAGAGGCCAGGTATAGCTGTGGTGGAATGTTTATTTGTCAAAACATTGACTTCAGAAACATCTGATTGTTTGCTCAACTAGGAAACTCATTTTTGCTGGTGAGGAAACACTGTTTAAGTAGAAGGTTTCCAAGATCCTAAAAGTTGACAAAATTGACATTTCAGCCTTACAAAGTTGTCTGCAAGACTAGACTCTATGTTTAAACCTTCATGTCTTTCCAAATTCTCTCCCAAATCCATGCACATCAAAAAAAAAAAAAGAAGAAAAATAGGAGCCAGGTATAGTGGTGCAGGCCTGTAATCCCAGCTACTTGGCAGATTGAGGCAGGAGGATCACAGGTTCAAGGCCAGCCTCAGCAACTTAGAGAGGCCCTAAGCAACTTAGTTAAACCCTGTCTTAAAGTAAACATAAATAAATAAATAAACAAGGTTGGGGATATAGCTCAGTAGGTGAGCGCCCCTGATTCAATTCCTGGTATCAAAATAAAAGTTAAAAATAAAATAAAAATTTAAAAAAGAGAAAAGAAAGAAAGAAAAGAAAAAGAAGATGAAGCCACTTGGCATCATGGTGTGTGGGTGGCATGCAGTGAGAAAGCTTCTTGGAGGTATATAAACAATTGAAATCCGTGCCTTGAAGTGAAACAATCTTTAGTAACGGTCACCTTCAATAGCCGGAAAATTGTGTCCTGAAATTGTAGTTCTAGTGGAAGAAGTTTGATAATAGAATATTTTTTTACTGTATATTGGCTACTATAAGCTCTATTTGTCAAAGTATTAAAGACAAGAAAAGAGAGAGAGAGAGAGAGAGAGAGAGATGGAGGGGAAGATCTGATCTGTGACTTACTTCGCAATCAGAATGGAAAGGGAATAGATAGGTCCAAAGATCTGTGGCTTTACATGGTGAGAAATCAACTGCTTATACTGCCCAAATATTAGAAGTTGGACCTGAGAAAAAAGACCTGGAGAAAGTCCCAGCAAAGCCTCTCAGGTGATTAAAATAAATGGAGGCCAAATCTTACTAAGGAAGAGGATGCTCCCGCCTTTTCTTCAGATAGCTCCACTGTAATCTCTGTTGGGTTCAGAGAAAGGGCTGGAAGAAATTAAACAACAACAATAACAACAACAAAATGTATCAAATGTGAGAACTATCTTGAAAAGGATTGGGGTGTGGTGGTCGACACAGAACTGGCAGGAAAATATGAATTTGCCTCGTTCTAAGACAAAAGTTTCCCTTTTAACACCTATCAAATAAGGGATAGATGTCAGAAAATACTGGGCAGATGCAATGTTTTCTCATTTATTTTCTTAATGGCATGATGAGATAAAATAATGAAGATTTTTGCAACAGATGACAGGCAACATTCTCCAAAGACATATTATTCATATAAAAAAGAAACAAAAGGGGAGAGAGAGAGAGAGAGAGAGAGAGAGAGAGAGAGAGAAAGAAACAGAGACAGAGAGACAGAGACAGACTGACTTAACCCTGAAGTAAAAATATCTTTATGTTGTCTGACCCCTGGAAACTGGAAACAGTTTGTTTGTAGCCAGTATTTTCTAAGGAAATCAGGCTGCAAAGCAACACACTGCCCCCAACACCACATGGTTCTCACACCCACACCCAGAGAATCATGGAAAAGGAAGATCCTCTCATAGGACAGAGAACAGGTGCCTCTCCCAGGGAATGAATCAGGACATTCTCCCTGGCTCCCAGCAGGCATTTGCTGCTGAAACAGCAGCACCAACCCAGGTCAGATGTGTCAAGGGAACAGCCAGGATGGAGAAGACAACATTTTTGCATTCTTCCCAGTAAAATTCTCTTTGGGTTTAATTATCTTCTTACACTTAGTATTGTAGAAGAAAAGCTTAGGGAAAATTGATTAATTCTTTTCCTTTACAAATAGTCAGTTTTTATCTTCTCATATTTTATATATCTTATAATGTTTCTCTTTATTTTGAAAAAAAAATAGAAAGTTTTATCAAAATATGGTTGGATATCAGTTCCTCTTCTTTATTTATGTTTTCCTCTTTGAAATTTTTCTTTAGATGGAAGATAGCCTTTCTGCAGATTCTGTGACTTTATCTGTTTTCTGTCTCCTTCTGGTTAAGCACAAGCACACATGCATATACATGATGAGCACATGAACACACACTTGCACAGACGTGAGCACACGAGCACACTCAGGCACACAGGTGACCATACACACACTCAAAACTGGAGCTGTTTTCTGTTTTTCTCCAAGCTCTAAAGCTCATAGTGCTTTCTTTTTTCTTTCTTTTTTTTTTTTTAGTCTTCATCTGTTAATATTTTTCCTCTTAAGTTGACAAAAATTTCTTCTAAATAAGATTGTGTTTCCTTCCTGTTCAATGTCATTGATTCTAGCTTTTGAAATGTTAATGATCATATTCTCCAGCAGAAAGCAATCTTTCCTCATTTCTGATTGTTCTCATTTGATAGTCATATCCCATTCTTGAATCTGCTAAAGAATTAGAGGTTTTCGAAAATATTTTTTTCTTTGTGGGATGTATCTATTTAATATGGTAGCATTTATACTGAATCTTCATTCCTCTCACTGTTCCTTGTGTTGTTGATGTTGTTTTACAGTTTGTTCTGTACTTGTATAGTTCTCTATTGTCACCTCTGTCTAGTAATGGGCTTTGACTTTCCGGAGGATACAATGATTCCTATTGAAAGCATGCCTTCCTACCCACCATATCTGAAGGCTTCCTTTGATTAGGTTTGGGGTTCATTAGACTCTGAAGGGGGCTTTTCACTTCAGCAACACCCTTGTTACTGTCTCCTTCATGCTATCAGGTGAAACCACTTGAAAGCAGATCCTAGTCCTTCACCTCTAACCAGGATTTTGCAATGGCTTTAATAGCTAGTTGTTGGGAATTGTATAGAAATAGGATGGGCTCCCTAAGAGAAATTTGTGTGTGTGTGTGTGTGTGTGTGTGTATAATCAGCTTGTTAATATCAGTTTGCAGACTAAATACTGATTTGCCCTGTTCTTAATACACAACATGACCCTCTTTCCTAAGCTTCCATAGAATTTTGTTCAACCATTTCCTCAAGAAAGCCAGAAGTTTTGGGAAGGCAGAGATTGCTTCTCATCTTGTGTTGAGTCAAGGAATTTATGTCTGCATTTTGTTTGAAGGACTGGTTGTAACAATGAGTGAATGAACTAAGTCATGAGCCAAGCAATTGGTGGACGAGTTCTCCCCAGAACTCTGTGCTCCACAAGTCCTGCTCTCCCCTGATGATTCTCAGGATGCTTCTTCTCGGGCAGTGCTATTGGTATACTCTGCAGCAGTTTTATGCTATGCTGGGAGAGCATCTCAGAGAATGATCGGAGTTTGGTATCGGGGAAAATATATGTGTGGTCTCATTTAATCTGTCTTACCGTATCTCCCATGTGGTGCTTCTTCTCTATCTTTCCATTTTTCTCTGCCACTCTTCTCTCTGACCATGGGTTCCAGCCCAACTGATAGAAATCATGATAAGTACATACAATTAATTGCTTTATTCTAATTTCTTAAATATGTGGTTGTGACTTTGGGCAAGTTGTTCACTCTAAGTCGCACTTTCCTTATCTGTAAGAACTGACACTATAGGAATGCCCTATGGGGTGTCCTTGAGTTTCCTTGTCCATTCTCTATGTCAATTCCTGCCATGGGTCAGGCACCCAGCAAATTTTCGATTCCAGGTAGTAACCCTACTATCTCTCCCCATCTTCCTTTGTTCTACTGTTCTCTTGTGCAGACCAACCCATGTTATTACTCTTACAACTTTCAGAACGTTTTCTACCACTGCCTGCTGCCATGTGTGGTGAACCCGTCACTCCAGGGATATCACAGGATACTGGGACATGAGCCTCCATGTAGTGAGCTGAAAGTTACCAACTGTTTCTCCCCTTTGAGCTGGGGTATGAGAACCAGAATCTTAACCTGGATAATCCGTTAAGATGCAGGGCCCACAGAGGGGAAAAGAACAACTGGAAGTGGGAATTCAGTGCTCAATCAGATGAAACTGTCGCGGGCCAGACATGAGCTGTATGTGTGAGCTGTGAGCATTTTGAGCACAAAAGTGGACGGGGCTGACGTTGCCTCTCTGTCTGGGCGGTGCACATATGTGTCCTTTTCGCTTGTTCTGCCTTTGATCCCACACAGCACCTGAGGTGGGTGGGGCCTTCCAAGATGTCAGTCAAACTGCTGACCACAATATATCTCTAAGCTAGACTCAAACCCCCGAAACCTGACCCCCCTCACTGGGGTGGCTTCAGAAGGTTCTCCTTTTTTCTGTCTCCCTTGTGGAAACTGGATCAGAAGAGCCATCGCTGAAGAATCCCAAGAAAAAGGTATTTTCCTGACTCAGTGTGGTTATTTCAAGCCAACCTGAATTCACCCGGAGTGACCCTGAATGACTTAGTCACGTGTCTTGGCAGAAAACCATTTTTAATCCAACCTTCCTGCATTTGTATTTGGAGCAAATTAAACATAGGAGTGCAAATGGCTCTTGTATCACATTGGCCCCAAATCAAAGTCTGGTTATTAGCTCTGTGACTTTTGGCTACCTTCCTAAACCCCAAATACCTGCCCTAAAAAGAGGCTCAGTATCTGTGCCTCAGAGAAATACAGGACTGCTAAGGTTTTGAGGTGGAGATCTCTCTCCCTGCATCACCTGTGATATCAAACTCTCTCAGGAGAATTTGTAAGGGACTAAGAGAACATGGGTTTGGCAGCATTTATAAGTCATTGACCAGTTTCTTTAATGTATTTCACTAAATACTGTCATATTTTTTAAAATCTAAGTACAATAATTGTTTCTAAGTTCAAACTGCTGAAGTAGATCCGACTGAGAACATATGGCTTTGACTCAGGGACTGGAGACTTCAGCCAACTTAGCGAAAATTTGTTTGGGGTCTACAGGGAAAGAGCTTCCTTTGAAGGTAACATCTGCTTGAAGGGCCTGGTACCCCAGAGAGCACTTTTCCGGGAGGCTGTTAAAGATACAAATGGTTTCTAAACTCCAACATATTTCATGTTTCACTTCAGCAAGTTAGAATCATTTTTTCCCCCTGTTCAATAATGCTGGTCACCTAGGCAGGTAAACACTAAATTGAAGATGATTATTCTGATGAATAAACCTGTATCATGAATTCCAACTGATACCTGTATGGATTTTTAGGTTCTCTTTAGAAGGTCCATTCAAAATATAGAAATATAGTTTCTTTACATTAAGAAAAAAATGCTGGTTTCATTCCCATGACAGTTTCATTAAAAACGAGAATGTTTTCCTCACACATTCCCCTGCAGAACAAGAAACAAATTAAAGCACAAAGTCATTTCAATCCACAAAGGAAATTTCAAAATATATTTCAGAATCCAGGACCTTTTGCACTTCATGGGAGTTAACTATTTTTAGACTAAACATAAGACTTATATTTAGAGGCTGAACTCAGCTGATGTAGCCTTATTTATGATCTGACCCAACTAAGAGATGAAATCGGTGTGATCATGCACTTAAATAAATAAATTTCCAGTTTGTCCATGAATACAAGGTATAGAGGTAGGCAATGACCAAAGATAATATTTGCTTTGAATTTTCAGGCTTACAGAGGACTTTCCCTCTTCAACTGTTTTAAATCTGGAAGCACACAGATCAAATTTAAAAAAGAAAAGAAGCCTTTTAATTCAATAGCTAGATTCCCTTAGGAATGATTTGTATCTCCTCCTGATTATTAATGGGAGCTTAGAAGTCATCCTGAAAGCTTCATTCAGATTCCTACTCTCATCACACCAACATTTTTGCCTTGATTGACTTTCACATATATTTTGTGGACTTGGGTGAATTTTATTAACCAGACTCCTGGCAGAATTATGGATATGCTTTTATTCTTTGGGGAAGTTAATGTATGAACTGTTCTAAATGTGATTTTTTAAAAAAAAATGTATTTCTTTCAGAATTTATAATTGTTGTATTTGATTTCTATTTATTTTAATTTACTTCCTCTTATTTATGCTCATTTGCAGCTATTAATTTTATGTATAGCTGATGGACCGTGAGGATTCTAAATTAATCAGTTGAATGGGAGGACCTAATCTCAAACCATACCTAGTCTAAATCAATTTCTTACAAATCTATTCAAACTAAGATATTTCTTGTTCCTGGATTTTCTTTTCCCTTGAAAGTACCTTTTAAAAGGTATGGAGCAGGAAAATGAGCAAACAAAGCATCTGAAAGCATGGGGAAAAACAGTGAGGAGGTAAGAATTTCCTGAAACCGCAAGCTCACCTTGTTTATTTTTTATTTATTTGTTTATTTTTTTACATTTTTTATTAGTTTGTAGTGTTGAACAGCTTTAAAACTCAGAATAATAAAACAACATCTACACATTATCACAAAAGATTATTTCTAGATGATTTCCCACTATGGATCTTCAATTACCTGAAAGGCATCTCATTAAAATTTCATTTTCAACCCCTTTTATTTAGCTTCATTTTCCTAAGTGTGTATTTCCCCAGCTTAAGTTAAGGCTTTTTTTTTTCCAATAGTTTGAAGAATCCTGAATTTAACACATTGCATATGCAAAGCGCTTGCTAGTTGGGTGAATTGAGAGCAGTAATGCTTACTACATGGATTTGCTGAAGGGTTTAGTGGTAGGATGCATAGGAGATTCTGGAGCATATATCATGTGCAGTAAAGAGCTGAGTTTGATAAGCATGTTAATTGGAAAATCCCATCATGAAATACTTGAAGATTTAACTTTACAAAAAATATGGACCAGGATCACATAATTAAGTGCTAGAAGGAGGACTTAAGTTATGCCCTCTGATGTATGTAGAGGAATGTTTCTGTACAGGTCTACTGTCAGCTGTTCTTTGTATATATGACTTATGGATTATGAATGTAAAATTCTCTTCTGCAAATCAATGGCAAATGCAAAGAATGACAAACTTGGAAGAGTGTCTCATGAGAATACCTCAAAATCATTAACCTAGTGTATCTGTGTCCATTGATGTCCATCTGAAATTAATCTCTTTATTGCTATGTTTTATCCATTTTGATAAGCACTTAACAATTGAATGTGCTCATTCATCACTTCTTTGATAGGACAGCAAGTGGCACAGGGACAGATTCCTAAGTTGGCTCTCCCCTCTGCCTTTTTTCCCTAGAGTGTTTAGCTTATCACTAAGAAAAGCAAGGAAATGATATAGGAAATGCCACAACCTTTATCATAGGATACTTTTTCTCATCCCAATTCTACCCCAAATTCCAGTATAAAGCACATAATGGTTCCTTTTATGTGGCTACTTGACTGGATGGAGAATTGTCTACATATTTGATCAAACATTATTCTGGGTGTGTCTCCGAGGCTGTCTCTGGATGAGATTTACACTTGAATCAGTGGACTGTGTAAAACAGATTATACTCCCCTACATGGATGGACAATATCCAATCAATGGAAGACCTGAATCAAACAAAACATGGGAAGAGGCCTTTGGACTCTGATTAGAGGCTATACTACAGGCTTTCCTGGGTTTCTAGCTGGTAGATGGCAGATCATGGGATTCCTTAGCATCCATAAACATGTTTGCCCTCTCCTTTCTAACAAAACCCTGTCTACATATTTATATCTATCTATGTATCTATTCATCTATCTATCTTATTGATTCTGAGTTTCTGGAGATCCCTAGCTAAAGTGCATGTGTGTATGTGTGTGTGGGGGGTATATGTGTGTGTATGTATGTGTGGCATCACTACTTCTAAAACATATTCAGCATTCTTGTACTTCTCCCCATTGACAATTTTATCTCAGGAAATAGTTTCTTCCTCATCCACCTGGATGTCAGCAACAGCTACCTCACTTGCTTATTTATTTCCTCCCTTGACCCCCTACACGATTTGTCTCCAGAGCAGCCTAGGATATCATTTATAAATGAAATTCACTTCACAGCTTTTCCACTTTAAAATTGCCCAGAGGATTCTGTCACCTTCCCTACCTTTTTGCATGACCCACAGGTTCCCTTATGCCCTCCCCCACATACTGCTCCTGATCTGACTTCATTCCCTGTGAGTCATGGGCTAGCTAGCCATTGACACTCTATCCCAGTGTCTGTTTTTGTTAGATTTTTCTATTTCTGCTATGGGGGTATCAGACTAGAAGCTGTTCCTGTAGTGAATATCTTTCCTATGACATGCATGTCTGGTAGTTTCCTCTCATCAGAGACAAGGTTCTAGACAGTCTCACCCAGCTCTCCAGCCCACTCATCCACTCCACAGTATGCCCTGCTGAGCATATATCACTATTTTCTACTTTTCTAATAAATAAAATAGTGACCAAATGTGTTGATGTATTAAAATTAATTTGTTTCCTATCTGGCTCATGAGGATATATATTCCCAAGAGAGTAGGAGCCATGTTTTCACCTTCAGCCCTATTTCTCTAGGGCCAGGTACAGAGCAATGCTCAGGTCAGAGAAGGCTTTCAGAAACATTTGTCAAATTAACAAATGTCAGACATTTATTTGAACAGTATACATCAAAGCAGTTTGGTACAAATCCACAATTTACATGCTAAGCTTGCCTCACTTATTTACTCATTAGCATACTACTATTAAAATAATTTTGGGAATGAATGTGATCACAACACACAGGCAAATGTAAGCAATGTTATTATGCAATAAGGCTGCATTATGTGGTGGTTTTTCATGCTTTAAGATCTTGCCTTTGTCAATGAGAGCTGCTGTATCAAATTGCCATTAAACTGGAAGGCTTATAAATGACATAATTTTTTTCTTACACTTCTGAGGCTGGAAAGCCCAAGTTTTAGAGCATCAGTGGGTAGATTTGGTGTCTGATGAGGGCCTACTCTCTGGTTCATACAGAGTCATCTTTTTACAAGGTTCTCAGATGATGGGAGATGCAAGGCAGCTCTCTGGGGCCTTTTATGAGAGTTAGAATCCCATTCATGGGTAAACCAAAATACCATCACATGGGGGTTAGAGTTCAACATATAAACTTTGGAAGGGGACACAAACATTCAGTCTATGGCAAATATTTTATCATCATCAATAAAATAGAAACAAAAAAGTTAATAATTTTTATGAACAAATCTATGAGTTTTAGTTTTTTAATGTAATGGTGAAGACTTGTTGTCTCAGTCACCTCTGGATGTGTGCATTCAGTGGATTTTCTGTATACAGGACTTTGGGATTAGTAGTGACTCAAGGAAATTTCTGTTCCTTCCTTGGAAAGACTATCTTCTCCTCCAACATTCTTATGGAATTGTCTGAGTACAAGGTCACTGTCCTCAATAGCTTGATAGAAAGAGTTTGGTGCAGTGATAGTTTGGCTAATTGTCAGGACTGGGGTCTAGTGTTTTTGATTTAAAATCATAAATGTTTATGGCAATAAATTGTTTTCACATAAAGACAAATGGATGAATTGATTTTTTAAAAATTTTGTTGTAATTTATTTCTGTTGTCTTGGAATGATTTACTCTTAGATAGTCCTGCAATCATATAAGCAAAAGAAAGTTGTATTTCCATACTAACTGGAAAAGGCTGTGTATCCTCACTATTGATAACAGGATTAAACTGATTGCAATCTAATGACCATGCATGCCTTTGGTAAAGCTGGATACTGGAACTGTGATGATGAATGGAAATGTTGTTGCCCCTTAATTCACACAGTAGATACCCATCATAGGTAAATGGCCAAAAGGCACCTGCTGCTGCTGACTGCCGCTGATTTTCAGTTTAATCATTCTGTGTTTATTATAATTCCAAAGATAATTTTTTATAAGAAGAAAGAAAATTACAAGGAATCTGCAAAATTAAGCCCCCAGATTTTCACTGCCAGCAAATCTTCCTCATCAATCAATCCTACCATTTTCTCACGCACGTCTTTAGGAAGTAGGAGTTATTTTTTAAATATATAAATAACTGAAAAACTCTCTGCCATCTGTAGTATTTTATTGCTTCTTAAGACTTGTCATTACTTTATCTCAGAAGAGACAAACTCGTGGAATGATGTTTTGTTAACACACACTTCCTGCTTGCTTGAGTTTGCACTTGTTAAATTTTAACTGAAATCTATTCCACAGAAAGGGCTAAAAAGAGAAATCTCTCATAGAACCACTGCCAAGGCTATAAGGAAAGCTACCCTGCTGGTTGGAGCTCCAATAATAAACCTTCTTTTATATGGGCCTTTCAAAGTTGTAGGGTCACAAAGTGCCTTGAAATAAATCTCAAAGGGAACAGCAAATTTTGGAATCACACCCAAACCCTTTATGTCCATGACTGTAATAGAGTTAATAAATTGTGGGTTATAAATGAATAACTGCAATGTCGTGCTTGCAAAGCCAGTGGTGAGTATGTTTATCAGATAAAAATGACCAAGAGTTGAGGGGCAATAGACAGGAATTATGAGCAGCAGGGGCTCAGTATTAACAACTTGGGAGTTTAACTTATGCTGCAGAAAACATGGCGAGGGCCTTGAGAGAGAGAGTGTTAGAGATGAATGCATATGGAGGATTTTAACTGGGGAGTAGAAGGAAACAGGAGGCTGAGGTAATTATCATATTCATGAGCTTGTCAACAGTAATTGGCCAGATCCTTTTAAAAATAGAAACTGCAAGATCCTTGACTGTTTGTTTCCTGGGATTATGTCCTAGGCAAAGCCTCAGGGATCCCAACTGCCCCTATTTCACATGAAACAATTAAATTTCATCCTGTTCTTTGTTTCTTCCTCCCCTGAATATTGAAAAGAAACAAAGAATCTGCATAGAAGTTTTATCATATTTTGTGTCCAACACTCAAAAGTCTCAGTTGTCTTCCACAGGACTGCTGACAAGGAAGAAATCGGTGAGGGAGGGTGGGGTGGAATTCTCAGCAGGTGTTAGGGCCTGGTTCTCTTTGAAGGGAGACCTTTTCCACCTCTCTTCTAAAAGACCCCCACTCTTTGACTCCTGGCTTTTTTTTTTTTAACATTGTGTTATAATTTACATAAATGTCATTTTCGCTGCAGTTTTTTCCCTTGCTCACCTCCAAGCATTTGGTTCAGGGATGTATACATTGCTAATTTCCTTTGGTATAACTATTAGTTATTTTGTCCACAGCATATTGGTAAACATTTCTATTTTTTTTTTTTGTAATATTTATCCCCAGGATAAGAATTTTCCAAATATGCTTTATTAGTTTCTTCATTTATTAATTTTTTATTAGTCAGAAAAGACTTTCTTATATCTAACTATTAGCATTTATACTTTCTAAAAATCTATATTTATTTGAGGTAATTCTCCAAGGTAATAAAGGATTCTTCTCTGACTTTTGTTCAATTATCAATCACATATATAAGTTTCACATATTGGCATTTACAAAGTTACTTTTATTGTTAGCTCACCATAAAATTTGTTTGGGTAAAGTTTAACTTCTTAAGGCAATTTGGAATTATATTAATAGATCATATTTCTGATCACTTCGTTATGTAACTATTGATTTGCAATTAGGAACAATTTCCTGATTTACCGTAGATACTCTTGACTCAAAGAAAGATTATTAGTCACCTAAATCAATGTTTCCATTTAATACTAAAAATTCTGCCAATATTGTGCCAAATTACAGCATGTTACCTCAAATATTTTTAACACGTCCACTGACTAGTAATCAAAATCATTCTATTCCATCTCTGATATGTTTATATATATTTATATCTTTTGATATAAAGTTCTTCCTGAACTAAAATCAATATGTCCTTAACTTCTCTCTAGTGGCTTTTGTCATAAACTTTGTAGCAAAGAAAAAGAAATATACATACAAGACCTTAAAATTACTTTTAAATATTTCCATTCCCCAGGGAGCTTTCTTCGTTTATCATAGTCTGACCACCAGAAAGAGTAAACATTGGATCTGAAATGGACTTGTTTCTGTTACTGCTGGGACTCTGAAAATAAACCAGTGGGGACCAGAAGGGACGGGACTATTCCTTCTTGTGCAGACATGTTTTCTGTGCTGCTGAGGTTCCCAGTGAGACATTTTCTTTTAATTGCATCACTCCCTTGAATCATTTGAGCTTACAACAAAAATCTTTGTTTTCAATTTATGCATTATGTGAAATGCTACCATATAGGAGACCCTGTAGATACAAGGAAGAATTAGGTCTGCATAGACCTCACTATCACAGATCTTACAATTAAATGAGTAGCATGCAACTCGTATGAAAAATAACATAATAGGAGAAGCACAGAGAGCTCTGGCACTCCAGAGGATGGGTGTTTCTACCAGACTGAAGCCCATTATGCTGATTTGGAGAATGAATGGAGGAAGACACAAGGTAGAAGACTCGGGCGCTAGAAATGGTGGTCTCCTCAATGGGTCATGGTAGTCATTACACAGAGGAGAAGTGAGATCATGAAATAAGTATTTATAAGGGAGATTTAGCAGGATTTAGTAAATGGCTAGATGTGGAGCAGTGAAGGGAAGGAAAGTAGCCAAGATGATGTCAGATTTCTGGTTTGGGAACCTGACTTTGGTGAAGTGAAGCTATTCATGTGGATGGCAAGGGAGAAGAACAGACATGATTCAGTTTTGGGTAAAACTGGAGACCACATGTGGAAGGAGAGAGTAATAGAAGGGCCCTCAGATAGATTCGACCAACACTGAAAGATGATCACAAGAAGAGCATTTAATGTTTCCAACACTTTTGCCCAAAATGAAGGAGAAAAATGTCTGTTATCAAGGAACCCAAGAGAGGCAGAGTTTTACACAGAAGCTAAATAAGTCGACAGCATCAGAAATTACACAAAGTATACAAAAAGAAAAGCCTTAATAAATCCATTTAATTCAATGAAAGAAAGTCATTTATGACTTAAGAAAGAAACAATTTTGGTGAAATGAAGTCAGAAGCCAGATTGCAAATTATTTGGGGTTAGAAAGAAATCAGGGAGGAAGAGAGTGTGAGTCTGGTTACAGAGATCATATGAGTGGGAGTAGAGAGACATTGGAAAGGAAGGGTATTTTTAAGACAAAGAGGTGGGGCTATTTTTAAGTATTGATGAGATAGACCCTGATGATAAAGAGACACTGGCAGCCTGCAAGGGTAGAACTCTAGTAGATTTCTCTTCCACAGGCTTCTTTCTTCCTTTTGCTTTCTTTCTTGTTTGCTTGCTTCCTTGCTTTCTGTTAATTTTAAACAGCTTTACTGAAGTATGATTTACATATCATGAAATAAATTTTAAGTGCATAATTTAATTATTTTAGTATGTTTATGAAGTGATGCAATCATCTCTGAAATCCAGTTTTAGAGATTTTTCATAATCTCAAAATGTTTTCTTCTGTGTGTTTGCAGTTAGTCCTTGCTCCCTTCCTTAGCAAACACCAATCTGCTTTCGTCTTCAAAAGTGTCCTGGTGCTAGGCAATTTATGTAAATGAAATCATATAATATGTACTGTTTGCATCTGGGTGCCTTCATTTAGCATGTGTTTTTAGGTCTGTCCATGTTCTGGTGTGCATCCTTTCAACTTCTGAATAGTTTTCAATTAAATGCAGATGCTGCATTGTTTGCATTGTTGCTTATGTGTTTAAGTGTTGATGGACATTTGGATCATTTCCAATTTAGGGCTGTTATGAATAATGCTTCCATGAACGCTCATGTGCACATTTTTATGTAGACATATTTACATTTTTTCTTCAATAGATTCCTGGGAGTAGAATTGCTGGGTTCTATATGGTAAGTTTATGTTTTCTCTTTTAAGAAAATGCTGAGCTATTTTCAAAGTGTTTGTGTAATTTTATATTCCCACCAGCACTGTTCAAATGTTCTTCCTTCTCTGCACCTTTGTCAGCACTTTGCATTGTTGGCTCTTAAAATGGTAACTATTTTAGTAAATGTTCAATGATATTTGGGTTTAATTTGCACTTTCCTAACAACTGACAATATTAAGCGTCTATGTGTTTATCATCTGTGATGAAGTGCCTATTAAAATATTTTCATCATTTTAAATTGATTTGTTTTTGTTGTTATTGAAAAATAAGAGTTCTTTGTAATCCTTTTATCAATCATATGATTTGCAAATTTGCAGTTTGTGGCTTGTTTTTCATGCCTTTGAAGCACAAAATTTTATATTTTTTATCCATTTGTATTCTTTTTTATGGCTTATTTCTTTTTGGAGTCATATCTAAAAAGACACAGACATTTTTCTCCACTTTTCTTCTAAAAATGTTATCATTTTAGTGCTTACCTATATTTTTATAATCAACGTTGACTTAATTTTTGGGTATGGTATGAGGCAATTACTTTTTCTCTTTAAAAAGTTTTTGCATAATTTTTAAAACTAATTGCAGTCTTAGATAGTGATTACTGATAAATTTCATAAAAAATGAATCAATGGTTTCCAAGTTCAATGCCTAACAAATTGGAAATTTAGTTTTGAAAAAATGTGAAATAAAATATTGATAAGTCTGAAGAATGCAAATATGTTTTCAAAAATATAAAATATGTATCATAGATATTTTTGAAGTATACAGCAAAAATTTTCAAATAAGTAAATTACCCTTGGATAATGTGGTACCACTCAATTAAGTATAAAAACAAGACATTCCTCTGGAAACCAGCAAGATCAGATCCATAAAGAAAACGAGGCAGCTAAGACCGGAGCATCTGAAGGTAGAGAACTAAAAGGGAGCAGGTATATGGGATCTGCTTGGTACATGCCTGATGGGTGAAGGAGGAAGAGATTGGTCATGCAAACAAATACCAGAGCCAGGAGAGCAAAGTAAAGCTCAGTGATAAATGCAGAAGAAAAGCGATGAAAGAATCCATTGGAGCCAAAACTCAGTATTTAAGATGGAGGTCAAATATTTTTATGTTGAATAATTTTGATGTAATTTAACCCTGAAATAGGATATGGGAACAAGTTTTTCATGGTTGCCTACTCTGCTTTGATACTGTTTGGGATATTTTCATGTAAATTTCCTTCCTTGGCTTTCAGGAAGTGAATGAAATATCATTTCTACAAAAGTGAAAGGAAAGAAACTTGCCTCAGGCACACAGTACCCAAGTCCAGATTTAAGACCATGTCCTCTTTCCTTGTGTCTACTACTGCCTCAACACTAAACATGAAGAAATATAAGATAGCTGATTTTTAAACTTGTTCCCTAACATCCAGGTTTTGCACATCCCACCCCTAAGAGATTAAAGAATGTCCCATCAAAATATGGCAGGCAGTTCATTCCAGCCCTCTTTCACAGGGCTTTGGTGATAAAAAATCATCAAAATGTATGCAGCCTCTAGGTCCCTATAAATTTCTGCTGAGTGAAGATTATTTTAAAAATGGTGCTATGGGTCAAAATATTTTACTTTTTTTTTTTAATCTCTGTTATATCCAAATAAATGATGGCTCCTGACCTAACAGGTTGAGTCCCTGATTAGGTCAACCTCTGAAGAGCACAGTACAAAACAATTGACTGGTTGGTCTTATCATTAAATCATCAACATTCAGAATATCTTATGTTCTGAGCATTGGGATAAACATTAAATACACATTGTTTGTAATTTTTACCAGTACATTCCGCCAACTTTAGCTCATATTTAAACAGATGGTCTGTGACTTTTGTATGCATAAGGATCATACTGAAAATTTTAAATGCAGTTTCCTAGTAGATTCAATCACCACCAGTTCTGATTTAGTAGATCAAGGATTGGGGCCTAAATATGCATTCAAAGCAAACAAACAGATTCTAGGTGATTTGATGTATGTAATGACTTGAAATTTTTCTCTATGCTTGGTGTCTTTTTATATGTCAGTGATAGAAGATGCTAAAACTTGAAAGGATTTAAACATTTGCATTATGGTTTCAGTAATCACAATTGGTGTTGATGGAAATCCAGAAAAGAAGATGCTGATATTTATAGCTAAGATTCAGACAACACAGGTCAGTTCTGACAGCTACTTGATAGTGGAGAAATCCATCTAGTCTGGTTACCTACCAGAGAAAAAAAAAAAGAGTTGGGCAGCTGGCTTGTATCCAATTCAACCTTGAAGAATAAAGAAGCCTGACTCCCTGGAAACATAACTTAGTAATTTGATCTCTTGTCAATGAGAGAAATGACATTTGATCAAAGCAGAATCCATATCTGTAGAATCCTAATAGTCGATTGTCTCTGTTTTAAGATTCTTTGTAGAAAACAAACCAACTGTCTATGGATTTTTAAGAGCTCCCTCTCCAGAGAAAATCATATCAAATACATCTCTCTCTCTCATTCTATAAGGTAAAAACCTTATAGATGAATAAAAATATTCATCACTCTGAGAAATGACCCAAAATTGAAATTAGAGACCTAATTTCAGCCTGGACCAGAGAGCATGTGTCCAAAGTGGGAAGGATAGAGCTGGGGATCTACAAAGAATGTCTCAAGCTCTTTCGACTTCATTTTTGTTTCTTGGTTATTTGTGTTATTGAAATTACTAGTAAGGCTGCCTTCTGAGAAACATGTCTAATTGATTTCATTTGACTAGACAATCTAGTCATTTGTGTTAGAGCACGTTGTCTTCATAGGACTTTGGTTAGCTGGATGGTCTCTGTGGTCAAAGCGCCTCATCACAGAACCAGGTAACAGACCTATTGACCCTTTAGTTAACTACATCACTGCTGCTTGAAAAGATTCTTGAATGAGTCAAAGGAAATCAGTGCCATAGTTGTGAAAAGCAGGTCAAGGATACAATTGATCACTATACGAAAAGAAACCAAAAATTACAATTTTGATCATCCTGATTTTCATCCACGAAAAATCAAAATTTAAATATTTTGAATACTTGACTTATAAAATATTTACAATTTGTGAAAAAAAGAAGGAAAAGAAGAGAAGGAAAGAAAAGAAAAAGGTAATGATACATATTTTCAACTTTGACACAAAATATTAGCTCCAAAAAAAGTACTTTATAATTTTCTAGCCCATAAGTGTTGCGCAAAGCCACTCTCGACATAAGGCTCCATACCGATTTATTTACATATATATATATTCATATATATTTTGTAAAAACCTATATATAAAGGCACATATAAGTACATTTCACCTTTTTTGTTGTTGTTTGGGAAGCAAACATACAAATAGTTACTAGGCCATGGGGATTTTTGAAGTCCATTCTTTACTGGATTATCTGGATTATTGTATGAATAAATTTTTTTCTTGTTATGTGTATTAGTTTTTTAAATAAACTTAAATTTGACTATTTTCATAAGTGCCTAGATTATCAAAATACAGAAAGTTAAAAATTGGTTGATCATGTTGGGGAATACATAGAAGAAAAATCTGTCAATCCAGAAAAACCTCTTCACAAATGTTGAAAAAAGGAGTTTTAATATTGAAAAGTATTAATACCTTGCACTCAAAAAAGTGTTGATACTTTGGGGGCTGGGGCTGTAGCTCAGTGGTAAAGTGCTTGCCTCTTAGGTGTGAGGCACTGGGTTTGTTCCTTGTCACCGCATAAAAAATAAAGATACTATGCGTTCATCTACAACTCAATAATTTTCTTTTAAAGAAGTGTTAAAACTTTGCATAGGGAACTTGCTAAAGAGATCACATAAAAGAAAAAAAAAAATAGGAGGAAAAAGAAGGAAAGGAAGGAAGGGAGGAAGAGGAGGAGGAGAACGGAAAGAAAAGGTCACCCTTTTCCCAGGATGAACAACAACTAGTAATCAAGAGAAGCTAAGTGCTCTTTGTCACTTTTTTTTTTTTTTTAAATTTACCTGATAGTTGAAGCAGCCATCTGTGTGTGTTAGTTGTCTTTACTAGAGGAGAAAAGGAACTTTTCATATCTCTCTGACAAGCAGGAAGTTTTAGAACTTGGAGTCAGTCACCTTATTAAAATCTCACTCTCCCCACACTCCAAATCAGGGAGATAGGGGCACTAACTTCCTTGACATTTACATTTCAAAGAGATGGCTCCCAGGCACTTTGGAAAAGCATCTCTAGCTGTAAAACTGCAGAGAGGCTTATTTAGCTTTTAAAAAGGTTTACATACATCTCAAAGGGACACAGAAAGGACTTACAATTATAAATTTTCAAAGGGAAAAGGTCTAAGAAAAGAAGGAATGTCACTTTCCCCTCTTTATCTGGAAATTTTGGAAATATCTTTCTTTTTCCTTTTTTTTTTTAAACTGTATTTGTCCTTATAGTGGCATAAGTCTTCTAACAAAAATGAGATTTTGTTAGCATTTAGAATAAAGCATATGTTCCATAAATGAGGTTGTTACTGATTTAATATTTCCTCACAATTCATTTACTATTTCTCTCCAGCTTTCAATCCCACAAGGGCTTATTAATGACTCTCCAGGGAACCGTTTGCCTATGTCAAACATAACTCTGTAACACGTTTTGTTGTTAACAAAAACACTCAGAGAAATCTTGCAAAAAGAATTTCAGACTCCTACCTCTTTCCTTTTCCTAATATATTTTAGAGGTTGCTAAGCAAGAAGAAAGCCGCTGGCCTATGTCCACTTCGTGTTATTCATGAAATAACCCTCTTTTACAAAATGATATATTTCTAGACAAAGGTTCCAGTGGAAGCAATCAGAATTGGTGTGACACAACCGGAGGTTTTTCAAAATGAGCAGAGAGAATATTCCAGTATCAACATTACGAATGGAATCCCCATTATTCTCCTTCTAATGTTGGAATGAATTTGTTTTTTCATTCCTTCCTTTCTGCACTACATGTCTATCATTGTTCTGAGATGCCAGTCAATGGCTTCACAGAGACTCCTAAGAGGATGCTGCTGTTTACAAGTCTACTGTGGTTGTTCTGAGAGCACTGAGCCCTCAAAGTGTGCTTCTGGCAAGAGCAAGATGCTAGAAGGCCTCTCTTCAAGGTGATATACCGAAGAATAGGTAGAAATTTCCCAAGCTGAATAACACATTTCAGACAAACCAAAGCCATAAAGATTTGAAAAAGGATATGTGTGTGTGTGTGTGTGTGTGTGTACCTCTACATAGTGTGTGTGTAGTGTGTGTGTTTGTGTGTGTGTGTGCTGGTGCTGTTGATGCTGGTGATTTTAGTTAGAAGAAGTGTTAGGCAGAAGGACAGATTGTGAGTTAGTAACTACATTTCATGTTATTCATGAAATAACCCTCTTTTACAAAATGATATATTTCTAAAAAAAGGTTCTAGAAAGGACCTCAGCAACAGCAATTCAGGACATGAGACATGCCTGAAAGCTGAGGCAGCCCTTACAGGTCCTTGGTTCTTGCCATCATGCCAGAAAAATTTCAGATGTGTTGATCAGAGTTGCAGGCATGAGCTTCTTAGAAGGGATGCAAACAGGAAAAAGCACACTCTCAAGGGAGAGTGTGGGTCCTCTGAGACAGTGGAAGGATGGCAGGTCCCTCCTGACCTCCAGGTTTATTGGGGTTTCCAAAGAAGTTTCCAGAGAGTCCCACACAGGTCCAGTTTTTGACTTTTTACTGACACCATAGGAACTGCACAAACTGCCTCAGAGAGAGGATGGTGTGGTGCTCACAGAGTGGAGAGTTAAGGAAATTGAATTTCCCTGTTTGGGTTACTATTTTCTTCCTATTCCTAATTGGTTTATCACCCTTTGAAAAGCTCTCAGCAAACTTTCTTTATTAGGGTTTTGATGTTTTGGTGACAGGGTGATTGAGGGTTGTGACAATTTTGTGATAGAGGGAGGGTTCAGGACATGTGGCAGGGTGTGACATGATCTTAAAATAATTTTTCGCAAGGGGTTGTCAGCATGCCTGGGAGAGGTTTTGACATACCAAGTCCTATTTTCCAGGCACTTTCCTATCAGATAGGCTTCCTGGGGTTTTCAGTCCTCCTTCATTGTCTGTTCCCTGTGTGGCAATTTATGACTGATGAGCTACCTAACAACAGCTGTCCATTGCTATGACAAAATACAAAAAAAAAAAAAAAAATCAACATAGAGGAAGAAAGATATATTTTGGCTCAAGGTATCAGAAGTTCCCATGTTCACTTGGGCCCACTGATTCTGGGCCTGCCTGCGGTGGGGGAAATCATCACTGGGGCAGGGCACAAGGCAAATCTGGTACCTTATGGTAGCCACAGTGCAAAGACACACCAAACACACACACACACACACACACACACACACAGAGAGAGAGAGAGAGAGAGAGAGAGAGAGAGAGAGAGAGAACGTGACCAGGACAAGATACACCCTTCAAGATCATACCTCCAGTGATTCACTTCCTCCAATCAGGCCCCACTTCCAAAAGTTTTCACCACCTCCCAATAGTGCCACCAGCTGGGGACCAAACCTTCTACGTATAGGTTTTTGGAGAACACTGCAGATCCAAACCATACCAGAACTCTCTCTCTCTTTTTTTTTTTTTTTTTTGGTACTGGGGATTAAACTCAGGGGCACTCAAACACTGAGTCACATCCCCAGCTCTATTTTGTATTTTATTTAGAGACAGGGTCTCAATGAGTTGCTTTGCACCTCACAGTTTCTGAGGCTGGCTTTGTACCCATGATCCTCCTACCTCAGCTTCTCAAGGTGCTGGGATTACAGGTGTATGCCACTGCACCTGGCTAACAGAACCTTTTACTAGAAAATTGAAAATACTTAGATGCATCACTGAACAAAAATCTTTTTCTTTGATGGCTTAACAGAAATAGGAGGTGGCGTTGAGAGAGCTCTGCAGTTCTGACCCAGGGTGGACCAGAATGGCAGGGATTGTTCTGCTAGTGGGAGGACTGGGAAGCTGTATAGGGTTGGTCTTGCCTAAGGTTGCAGGACATTTTGGGGGGATTCAGCTTTCACATTGTGTATTTGGTTATGATCAAGCAGACTGCAGACAATTATTACAACTCACAATATTGAATGATGGTTTTCAGCGCTGAGGCTGATGAAACAAAGCCAGTTGTCTTCTCTGGTGCTACTTCAGACCTAAGGCTTCATCAGATGAGTTGAATTTTCACTTCCTCAAAATGCAGCAAGTGAGATGACCACAGAGAAGAGGCCTGCAGGCCAGTGACCTTTGACTCTTAATTGACAGATCTTATTTGGAACTCATAGCCTAGTTTTCAATTTTCAGATCTCTTATTTTTTTATGGGAAAATTTTCTATACCTTGTGCATGTTTGCTTTATGTGAATGAATGAGCTATATATGTATATACATAAAATTCTTTTTCCTTTTATTAATATAATCTCTTTCATGTTAAAAATTGGTTACGGTTTTATACTTGTCTGTGAAGTGGAAATGTAATTTTGAAACTCTTCCAGAGAATCAAAGAAAAAGGCATGGCATAACTTTGCCTAGCTGATAAGAAGACACTTTGCAGGGCACAGGATGTCCACAGCGAGAGCATCGATCTTCCTTATGCTCTGCTCAGATGGCCCCATTGGAATGCTCCAATTTATTTTTCAAACCTAATTAGAATACATTCACTTTTGTCCCAGGTACACATTCAGGGAGAAACTCTATCTCCATACAAATGAGATAAATGTCAAATACCAGCACAGTGCACTGAAGATCAGTCACAGATGACGATCAGAGGGAAAATATTCTCCAAGGAAAGTGTGGAACAGAGAAGGGAAAGAACAGTCACTGGCCCCTGCTCGATTTGCTGGAAGTTGTACTGTAGCCTTAGTCATCTTTGGATAGTCACCACCATTCTGTAGGAATTTCTTCCCAAGTTTAGGTAGTTCAGTTTCATAAAATAAAATAACTGGCCCCAGATCGTATAATCAGTAAAATCTATTTTATTTATTTATTTTTTTTTTGTGGAGAGTTGGGATTAGAACTCAAGTTTGGGTCTCAGTGTTTCCTTCAAAACTTACTTTCATTCAAAAATTGTGATTATGATTATTATTAATTTTGGTTCTGGGGATTTAACCCAGGGGAGACTTACCACTGAGCTACACCTCCAAGTCTTTAATTTTTATTTTGAGACAAGTTATTCCTAAGTTGCTTAGAGCCTTGCTAAATTGCTGAGGCTGGCCTTGAACTTGCTCATTCTTCTTCAGTCTCCCCAGTCACTGGAATTACAGGCGAGCATCACCATACCTGGCTTGTCATTCAAATTTTAAAAATTCATTGCCCCTCCCATGAATGCAATGCCACAAAACAAAAAAACAAACCACCTTGGACTCCAAGCCAGAGAAGTACTAGCTGGCCAGGAGGAAACTGATTTTGTTACAGGTCTAATGTGTCACGCCCTAATAGACTCTTAGATTTATGATCATATTTAATTAATAAAATAATCTCACTTGAAGCGAATGTGATATCACCAGTTTTATAAAGGAGAAGAAAATATATACAACTCGGATGATTAAAATCCAATGAATAGTAGACAGTGAAGTAGGGATTCAATG
Organism: Marmota monax; assembly: GCF_021218885.2. NCBI lineage: Eukaryota > Metazoa > Chordata > Mammalia > Rodentia > Sciuridae > Marmota > Marmota monax. The sequence continues at coordinate 525,753 of NW_026694892.1, read as the reverse complement.
GCATCTGCCCAGCTCCAAAGCCACTTCCACAAACCATATAGGTTGGTATTGTTGCTGCCTTCTATTGAAAAAGCAGAGGCATAGGGAGATGACATTTATAAACCCAGTTTACACAGTTACAGGAGTGTGCACTCGAGGGACTTCAACCCAGTTCTCCAACTTTTCTCTAGTGTTGTGCCCTCTACCTGATCCCGAAAGCCACTTGGATTACAACACTTCACACTTTTATTTAGGATTCTCTGTCTAAAGGCTTTTTCCTGCCGTGCTAGCAGACATAATCTTCAGCATTTTAGAGGTTTAATAAGAAAACCCAAAGCTGTTTTGGAATCTGCAGTGTACTTAGGCATGTATTTATATGCTGGAGAAACTCCAGTGAGAGACTCAGTTGCCTTGATTGATAGATCTAATGGAGGATTCCCTTTAGTTCTGTGCAAATCCCTCTCCTTCTGAGAAATTCTTTCACATTCCTCTAGGAGGAAGTAAGGTTTGCCTTTTCCTCTTCCTCCCAGCTACCCCCTTCCACCTCTATTACAACAGACATTCATCTCACCTTTTTCAAACCCACTCTTTGATTACCACATAGAAACTTGCAGTGTCTGTTAAAATGTGAGTCTTGAAGTACCAAAAACAAAACAAGAAGCTATTTTTGCTTTTTATCCTATTTAGTTCCTTCCATTGGACTCAATATCTGTTTGCTCAATCAGGTACAATGTACAAAAAAGGAAAAGAAAGGAAATGGCTTGTTAACAAAAGAGAATCATCCCTGGTTGATCACCCGGTATTGCCTCATGAGTCACCAAAGGCAAAAGGCATTTAGAAAAGCTTGTGTTAAGCTTGGGGCCCAGCAGTGTTTTCTTGATTCTTCTCTCTCATCACCTTTTCAGGCAGAATTTTCCTAAGAACAGCTTGGAAGCTCAGATGCTTTCCAGGCTGTCATGCTGTCGCTATGATAATTACTGTGCTAATCACCAACACCTTGCAGATTAGTGGAGATTAGTGGTGGGCCTGAGGACTGAGAAGGCAGCCTGGCTCAAAGGCAGCATTTGCAAGAGCCCCCAGAGGACTGGGTGAGTCGGCTGGTAGAGAAGGATTAAAGAAAGTATTTTGAATTATTTCTCAGGGGAACTCAGGGGGATTCATGGAAGCTACTGTGCTCTATGAGTTACTAACAGGGGGTGGGGGTGCTAGAATTGACTCTGTAGTCCTAGAAGTAATGGTTTAAAAGAGAAAACTTGGGACATACTTTCAACAGAAATTGAGGATGATCAGACAAGAAGGAAATATTCCAAATCCCAATTAGTTTGGGATTCTCAGGGTTCAATGAGGCAATTGGGATTTTGGTACTTAGAGCCCTCAAAAAGCCAGTTAGCATTGCAAGTCTTCAAGTCTAAAATCAAATACCTAGCATTGCTTAGCCTTATTTGACTGCAGAATCTCATCCTCATTTCACAGGCTGTGTTTAGCAGGGGAATATGGGAAATTCAGACCTAAAGGCAACATTTTAAGGAGAGAAGTTAAATTGCCTTTCTTTGAAAATCTATTTGGTTTAAACTATGTTTGTTAGGAATTTATATATACATTCCTCATTTAACCTCCCCAATTTGGTGAAATAGAAAATACTGTTTTCTTCATACAGAGGTGGGAAGGGAAATTCAAAGAACTTAAGTGGCATTCTCAAGTTCAGCAGAGTTGTAATTTGAATCCAAGCCTGGAAGGGTACATCCCTACTGTGACAGCGAGGATATATCTCTTTACAAGGAAATCTAGGTCTCTGATGAGCTTGAAGGCAGCACAGGAACTACAAGATCATGCCTATGTCCTGTCAGTTTGGTGATGAGGAATGTAAGAAACTGAAGGTAGTTTTAGCAGTTGCTGTATTCATTTTATTTTTCTGCTGTTTTATTTTTTTTTCAGATGCATGTAATTATACACAACAGTGGAATTTGTTGTTACTTATTGGTATGTGCACATAACATACTTTGATCTACTTCAAATGAGATAGAAGATTAAACTGAAGATTGGGCAAGGGATCTAGAACCCTGGAATCCTATTTTAGATCACTCTGCCTTTCAGCTGCTGGCAGGAAATATTTGCACAGAAGAAAGTGAACAACTGATGAAAATGCCAAGTTAAAGACCCTTAGGATGAGGTTGGACTTCAGGTGAAGTTCTGATTGCCTGGTTAGTATCAAGAGGAGATCTGCACATGGTGGCTCATGCCTGTAATCCTAAGTACTTGGGAGGCTGAGGCAGGAGAATTCCAAGACCAGCCTTGGCAATTTAGAGAATATCTGTCTCAAAATATAATTGAAAAAGGGTGGTAGTTCAGGGGTAGTGGGCCCTGAGTTAAATTCTTAGTGCTGTTCAAAAACAAAACAAACAAACAAACAAAAAAAAAAAAAACTGAATTTTTCTTTAAGGTCCAGATGAAATAAGGTCAATCTTTCACCCCAAGCACTGTATGATAAAGCACTATGGTTTTGATCCAACTTATCACTGTGGGAGAGGAAGGAAGGGTCCCTGAGATCCCTTCTCTCCCATGCCACTCCACTGGGTTAAAAATGTAGCATCCAAGGATGACATTCTATCCCATGGGGCCTTTAGATCAGAACCAGTTTAAATTCTGGCCCCAGTGATGCTGGCTCCTTAAAATGTCCCTGCTCTTGGTTGTATGACTATCTTCTAATTTCTTTGGGAGATAGTGAACAGAAGATGAGAGGTACATTTTTGTAAACACTAAGTTTCCAGAAAGCAGTGTCAGCTAAACTGTAAAAGATTGCAAGTACTTAGTCTGACAAATTACAAGGTCAAGTAAACAGAAGATTATTTGGTTTTTGTGTGTGTGTGTTAAAATGCAGTTAGGGGTACTTTATCTTTTCCACTGATCACAACTAAGTGTTAGGTGGAAACCATCTAACAACTCTCTCAGGGTAAGATATTGTGTGTGGAGGTATGTAAGCCTTTCTTCCCAAGTATCTTGGTGTAGAACTGGGACAGTCAGAATATCTGAATCCGAACAGGCTGGAACAGAAAAGTTCCAAGAGAACTCTCCTACGGTTTGAGCACCAGTTCCCTAAGGGATGGAGATAGAGGAAAATCCCCCCTTTTATTATTTCATTCTACTTTTTCCCAGCCTATTCTCAAGGTAAATCTCTGTCCCCAAAGTCCTCTTCAGAGGAGGAAGTGGTAGCAGCTGCTGTTCAGAAACTTAAAATTGAAGAAAAAATCCTTCTTGACAAAAATAAGGTGAAAAACCTTCCTCCTGGCCCTAGCAGTGCTGGGAGAATCCCTCCTGTGTTCTGTTTCTCTCTGTCCTCCCTGTTACTTTGTCCCAGAAGTCAAAAAAATTTCAGGACAATGTGACAGAGCAGGTGTATAGATAGGGACCAATATTGTTTGGAAACAATGAAAATTATAAATTAGTAACAAGAGAACTAGAAAATCTATCAAATATTCAGAAGATAGACAATGAATTTCTAAATCTAGTACTATTTATGGAGAAAAAAAAGTGTAGAAAGGAAAAAAAATAAAACTTTTTCTACTCACTGATGCCACAGTCATCTTAATAGAAAAAATGCAGAAAATCCAAAGGAAAAAAAGTCTCCTGGAACTAATATGTGAGTTTAGCAAGGATATAAGATATAAAAATCAATGTCATAGAGCAAGTAATATTGTGCAATGAATAAACAGAGGTCACAATTCAAATCAAGGAAGCAAACAAAACCATAATTAGCCCCTTTAAGAAATGAAATGCTTCAACTTTTTGAAAATAGAAAATAGTGTATATTTTATATATAACTTTACATTTTTATTGATTTTATTTATATTTGTTGATGATGTAATAAAACAAAAGAAATGAAAGTGGGCCGTGTGCTGGCCAATCACTTTAGAAATAAAGCACAGGGTTTGTATGCTGTAAACTATGAAACACTAGTGAAAGAAATCATAGCGAGATAAACTACAGTTGTGGATTAGCTAACTTGATCTAGTTAACGTATTACTTGTCCATGGATTGGTCAGTAGGTTTAATATGATTTAATCACAATATTAGCAGACTGTTTTTCTCCATTGAAGGATATGAAAAATAACATCGCCCAAGAAAAGGGGAATGACAGCCCCCAGGGAGAGTATGATCCTCCGGGAGGGAGGAGGGGAAGGCAAACACTGAGCCCTGAACTCTGGTCTTTCATGTGTTCCCAGTAACATTGAGCCCTGGAGCAGAAAGCAAACAAATAGATTCTGGACTCTGGATTTTTATCCCAGTAACAATGAATTTTTAGCTTTTACAGCTGTTTTCCTGAGTTAGATTTTGAACCTATGCAGCTAGTTTCCTGACTGCTGAGCTGGCACATCCTAAATCTGTAATGATTAAGTCACACCAAACAGTCTGCTATGATGAACTCTCATTAAGACTAAAAGCAGACCCCTCTTGTAACCCAGTCACCATTCCCTCCCCTGAAAATGTGCCACGTGTCATTCCATCACTGCCTAATGAAGATAGCTTGCTGATCTGAGGTCTGCTCCTGTTTTTGCTTCTTTGTTCTTAACACCCACACATGTTGAAAGTTGATTATAAAACTGATAGGCAAAGGGCTGGGGATGTGGCTCAAGTGGTGGCGCGCTCGCCTGGCATGCTCCTCAGCACCACATACAAACAAAGATATTGTGCCCACTGAAAACTAAAAAATAAATAAAAAAAAAACTGATAGGCAAAAAGAAATAACCTTGAATAGACAAAATATTGGAAATGAAAGCAATTGGAGAGTTTATGCTACCTGATTTTAAGATTTACTATAAAAACTGCTGTAACCAAGAAAGGATGATTTTGGCAAAAAACAAACAAACAAACAACAACAAACAAACAAACAAACAAACAAACATGAGAGAAATAGATTCAATGGAATAAAGCAGAGAGAGTCTAGAGATAGATATACACGAATATGATCAATAATTTTTGGCAAGAATATAAAGTGAATTTGATGGGGAAAGTTTAATCTTTCTAATAAATGTTTGCTGAAAGAACTAGTTATATACAAGTTAAGTATTAATATTAACCTTTATCTTAAAAGGTCATCTTAAAGATATCACATTAAATCGAATTCTAAAAATAAATGCAAATAGTAAAACTACAGTTTTAAAATGAAATATAAGAGAAAAATCTGTGATCACATAGAAAATCTGCGATTAATTTGGTACCACAAAGAATAAAAATTTTGTTCTGTGAAAAATTCTGTTAGAAAATGAAAAGATAAGCTACAGATTAGAAGAAGTATACAAATTCTGCATTCAACAAGGATTTTGATCTAGAAATAAATAAAGTGTTCTCAAAGTTCAACAAAACATTCCAGTTAAAAATAGACTAAAAATATGATATGTCAAGAGCATTGTAATGTTTTGAGCAACCAATAAATAAATAAATAAACAAACAAACAAATAAATAAATAATGGACCAAAAGTTTGAAAAAACCTTCACCTAAAAAGATATAATAAATGGGAAACCAACACCCTAAAAGATGTTTAACATCCTTATTTTTCAGGAAATGTAAATTAAAAAGCACGCTAACATACTACTTCTCAATTATTAGGAAAAACTTGATTTATCTGACACTGCCCAGTGGGTGAGAGGATTCAGCAACTGATAATCTCATTCATCATCCATGGGAGTAAAAAATGGTCCAGTCACTTTCTACAATAGTTGGACAGTTCTTATAAAGTTAAACATGTACTTACCTTCAGATTTAAAAATCCCACTCCCAAGTATTTATACTACACGAATAAAAAACTGTTTTTTATGAAAACTGTTTGCATCAGCACGATTCCTACCAGCCAAAAACTAACCAGAAATAACTCAGATGGACTTCAAGGGATGAATGGAAAAACAAAAACTGATGAACCTATACAACAAATATTATTCAAACAAAGAGAAATGAACGCTTGACGCCTGAAAAAAATGTGAATTAATGTTAGTGCATTGTACAAAGCGAACATGGCCAAACTTAAAAAGGCTACATAACATATGATTCTATTTATGTCACATCATGGAAAATGTAAAGCTATGAAGACAGAGGGGGGAATCTCTGTTAATCAGGAGTGGAAGATGAGAGAGGGCTTGGCTTCTAGGCAGGGGCAGCAGGAGGATTATTTTTATGGTAATCGAGACCTTATGCCCACCTCGTGCCCACCCTGTGCGAATGTTTAGGTGACCTGTGTGAAAACACATAGTATGTGAATCCTAGAAAGTGAAATTTATTGAATGTAAATAAAAAATACAAAATATTTTAAAATCCATACAAATGAACATGACAACAGAATGCTTTGTCATTTGGTATACTGGTAGAGTGATTATATTCCAGCTTCCTTCCTTATGCACTGATCATCTAGGTTAGAAAAGTTTGGGAGACATCTTTTGCTCTTCTGATTTATCAGAAAAAATAAAGGAGGTTTAAAGAGTTTGGAATAAATTAAAATTGGAGAGGGTGAAAAAAAATGAAAACCAGTAATAAATAATTGACTCAAAAAAGATGGGGGCAGCAGGAAAAGAAAAGGAGCCAGATTGGAGGATTACAAAAGGTGTATTATTCTTGTTCACTTATATTTGTGTAATACTTTATCTTATCAGCACATATACATCACTGTTTTTGGTGTTCACTACATCCCTAGAAGCCCACCTCAGTTCATTACTGCAAAGGTGATACAAAATCTAACTATCTAAAATTTCTATGAGGAATATACTACTTTACCTGACTTTTCATGACTTCTCTTAGATTATGTATAAATACTCTTTTTTTTTCTAAATCAAACTTGTGAAGGAGGGTAATTGAAATATTGTGTTACCTGATGTAAGAGAAATTAACAGCATCCATTGTTAAATAAAAGCTAATTAGTTTCATTCATAGTCTGTTTCCTGGTTACTAGCCTCACAGTTTCTCCCAATTATTTGGTCTGTGTGTAATTATATTTTAAAATAATTTATTCATTTGTTCACCAAACAGCAACAGTTGATTTTAAATTGACTAAATATACTCTAGGCATGAGCTTATAAGCTGTAGTTCAAAGAAGAAATAATCCTTTCAATAAATAAGGTCTAGTTTAATTAATACAATTGAACTAAAGTGTAGTTAGTGATCTTTCTGTCACCCAAATTTAATAGCTAGAGTCACTGGGGCAAAATGTTTGTACTCACTGACATTCCATAAGTCAGTCCAGTCAGTTGAACACACATTCAGATGATTTTTATTATCTTTAAAACAATTACTGAATCAAATGTCTCTGAACAGGGATATGCAAATATTGATATTCATTTAAATACCATGAGTGATTGTTAAGTTCAGTAGTGAAGCATTTAATTAAAATAAAACTGATTTTAAAAATCACAGGGAAATGAATTGTAATCTCTGTTGGACTGACATGAGCTAAGCAATAATGGTTTACTTTCCAACAATTACCCATGGATTGAGACTTTACTTTCCAGTAATTGCCCATGGATTGGCCCCTGGTTTTCCTGGAGAACAATGCATATTGGCTTATATATAGAACAATATCTACCTAGAAGGGCTATTCTGGGAATTAAATGTCTTTAACATAGTTCCTGGGAAAAAAGTAAGTATATAATAAATGTCAGCATTATTATTACTTTTATGAATATTAATACCAGCCGGGTGCAGTGGTGGCACAAGCCTTTAATCCCAGTAGCTCAGGAAGCTGATGCAGGAGGATTGCAAGTTCAAAGCCAGCCTCAGCAATGGCGCAACTCAGTGAGATCCTGTCTCTAATTAAAATACAAAATAAGGCTGGGGATTTGGTTCAGTGATTGAGTGCCTCTGAGTTCAATCCCTGGTATGCCCCCCCCCCCCAAATCATATCAGCATTAACTAGACTACGAAGAGAAAAATGAGATTAGTGCAAATAAGTAAAGGGGTTAAAACAAAATAGCTAACAACTGGATGTTACTGAAATATACCAATTTGAGACAGAGATAAGAAGTTCACCTTCCAGCAGACATTTTTCCAACTAGGCCTTGAAGCAAATGACTGATTTAAACTGATATCTTGGCAAAGGAACCACAAATTAGGGAGTAAAAAGGCATTAAAACGATAGATAGTCCCAAATTGGGTGTTAGATTTAGTTTCGAAGCCTAATTGGTCTGAGGTCAAGAAGCAGAAAAAGTAAGAGATGCCAGGAAGTCTAGACATAATTCATTGTCAATAGGGTCCATTTGAAAATGCTGTATTTCAAGCAGTTATATGTTTTAGGGCCCAGTCAGGAGACAGAAAACACACAAGTAATTTAACCAGGCAGATATTAATATAAATTATCAACTCATAAAGTTTCTCCACAGTAGTTAGTTGTACGGCAGCATGTGTGCCAACAATCCAGTGGCATTGCACCCCAGATAGGGTTCCAGGCTTTTTACAAAGGCCTTGCTGCCTCGCAAGAATGAAAGATTTCTTTAAAAGACCCTAGAGCTGAAAGAGAGAAAAGAGAAAGGGTCAGATACAGGAAGGGAGTCTCCTCCCTAAAGCTGAGTTTCAGACATCGTAAGCAAAGGTGTGGGGCCATGGGGTGGTGAAGAATTTGGCTGGGTTGCCCTAGTTTAGACCTGGTCCACAGGCTGCGGCAATAATGGAGAACAGGAAAACGTGTTTGGATTGAGGAGAATGAAACTTTCTGTTGTGACTGACAACCAGGGAAGGTAAGAGAACATGCATGGATCCATAGACCAGCTCTAGGAATTTTGAAGTCTTTTTCTGGAATGATTGTGGATATCCTGGGTCAAGGGCTGGTGTTCCTCTCCAAATGCCTTTGTGTCAACTATCCAAGAGAAATGATACTGGGTCTAGCTCAAACCATGTTGCCTCCCAAACAAAGACCATGAGGAACACTCCTAGGTTAAAATATTTAAGTCTAGCCAAAGTTTCTCCATTGCTCCCATGCTTTCCCCCGCCCCTATTATGAATCAGGAGGGAGGGGAAGGGAAGGGTTAGGGAGGTAGGAAAGATGGTGAAATGAGATGGACATCATTACCCTAGGAACATGTATGAAGACCTGACTGGTGTGACTCTCCTTTGTGTACAACCAGAGAAATGAAAAATTGTGCTCCATATTTGTACTATGAATTGAAATGCATTCTGCTCTCATGTATAACAAATTAGAAAAAATAAATAAGTAAATAAATTTTAATATATTTAGGTCTCTTAGTTGTTGAGAAAAAGAACACATACTCTAAGGAATTGGAGCATCTCACAAGAGGAAACTGTTATTAAAAGTCACTTTAAAGGTTTGGGGGTAACAGTCAGTTTGAACATAGTCTTGATAATTATGATCAGAATCTATAAGTCATGCAAATCAGTCAAACAGACAACAGACTTATTTTTAGAACATAATCCATGTCAGTTATCGTTAGACCTCTTTGGCTGTGGTCTTATCTAAAACATGGCCATGAATTAGCAGTTTTTAAAGAGTTTCACAGTAATATCTGGTTGTGGATGTGATGCAATTGATTTGTGTGAAAAATCCTAGTACAGTTTTGTGATTTCTCTTTTACCTTGCCCCATAACCTCACGTATTTCAGTCAGCTTTCTTGTCACTGTGATCAAAGGGCCTGACAGGCATGATTAGAGGAGTAAAAGTTTATTTGGCTGATATTTTCAAAGGTCCCAGTTCATCAGTGGTTGACTCCATAACTCTGGACCTGAGATGAGGCAGAACATCCTAGCATAAGGGTGTGGCAGAGGAAAGCAACTCAAGACACAGAAATAAGGAAGGAGAATGTGTCATTCATCAGATACAAAATACATACCCCAAAGGCATGCCTCTCATGACCAACCACCTCCCGCCACAATCAGTTGTTGAAAAAAAAGAACATATACTCTAAGGAACTGGAGCATCTCCCAGGAGAGAACTGTCATCAAAGGGAACTTTAAAGATTTGGGAATAACAGTCTGAACATGGTCTTGGTAATTATGATCAGAATTTATAGGTCAATTGCCTGCCTATAATTACCACCTAGTTAATACATATCAATGGATTAAGCCATGATTAAATTACACCTCTTATAACTTTAGCACCTTGCCTCTGACCATTCTTGCATTGTCCCACACATGAACTTTTGCGGGACACTACAATATCCAAACCATAGCATCACGGTAGGACCATTATTAGAAAAGTTTGTAATGTTGCAGATACTTACAATCTTGGATTGTCAGCTGAAAGGGTCTTGAAGACAGCTTAGTTTCCTTGAAAGTTGGTAACTATTGTCTCTTGTAACTATAGCACAAGTCTTTGCCAATAAATACAGATAAATAAAGGAATGACTTATACTGGGTGTGACATTTTACATTTTGAGAATCATATAATTGGATTTACATAGAGAAGTGAAATTGGATTTGTGTCAAAAAAATCTTCCATTCCCTTAACTAGTATTTATTATTATTGTTATTATTATTATTGTTGTTGTTATTATTGTTATTGTTATTATTATTATTATTATTATTAGTGCTGGAAATTAGATCCAGGCCCTTATACAGTTAATCACATGTCCTATTGGTAAGATACACCCTCAGCCCCCTTTTCTTAAAGTTCATTAAAACTTGTTTCTGAAGTAGCTTTATCTTTCTCTGATAACAGATGTTTAAAATTCAATGACTTGATTTAAGATGACAGCATTTGATATCACTCTATTTTTATATTTTCTTATCTAAAGATTTAGATTAACTATCTGTTGTAATTTTTCACTTAATATCAATAAAATGTCTTTTTCATTGATCTTCCATTGAGAATGAGCACAGATTAATTCTGCAGGTCTCACTAGATTTATAGCTGGGAGGGAAAGCATGGATTGAATTGAATTTATTTAAATTTACACTGATTGAAACTGAATCTGCAAGTCTTTACTAAAAACAGCTTGCCTGACAGGGAAATAAGTACAGTGCATATTAGAGTTTTCTATGAAATTTTAATTCCCTTTTAGTGCTTTTTATGTCACAGAAATATATTGAAGTAGAAAAAATTTATCATCCACTTTTGCACATTTAATGACTAAAAGAAATAAAGGTAGATCCAATTCATGAAGTATATATTTTGCATGATAATCAGCTCCATTGCTTAAGACCATGTATCAGTGGATGATCTAGAATTATGTTAATAAGGAGAATTTCTCAGTAGGTACACAGTGGATACGAAAGTTCCCATACTGCATTCATGGACACGGCACTACTATCTATCATTTATTTACATATCCAGTGTGAATGTGAATGTAATAGAAGTGAAATAGCCACAGAGACTGTCCCACCACATAGATACCCTATAGTATTTGCAGATACTCTCTACATATTTGAAAAATAAAGGAGTGCATATTATTTTGTTTTAGAGTAAAGGACTTACCATGTGTGCAGCACACTGTATTTGGAACTGGGGTTAAGTGGATAAGTCAGACATAACTTATGATCTTGTTACACTGAAACAAAGAAACTCATAAATTGGTCATTCTATTTCTTTCTAATGATAATGATGACAGCAGAAGTAGTGTGACACAGATGCTAAACTTTAATTTAGGCTATGGAGGCGGATAAATGGGAAAATCTGTGACTTTATGCTTGGAAGATGAATAGCACATACCACATAAGGAGTGGAAATGTACTTACTATCACAAAGGCTTTGGTACTTTGGACAGTCTTGGTATTTGATACCAGTGGGTAATATAGCACAAGTGAAAAATGGCAAGAGTCAATGCTGTAGTTTGACTCTGGAATATTCTCCAAAGCCCTGGTCCTTAGATTGACTTCTAGAAGGAATCCTTGAAGAGGTGAGGCCTAATGGAAGTTTTGGTGGGGTGTTCTTTGCTTCCATCCACCACGTGGTGAGCAGCTTCACTCTACCACAAACTCACCTCCATAATATGCTACCTCATCAGTGGTCCAAACATAAAGGGTCTACTCAAACATGGACTGAAACCTCCAAAACTGTGAACCAAAATTAACCTTTCATCAATATAAGCTTATTACTTCAGGTACTTTGTTACAGTAATGGAAAGCCAACACAGATGAGATTTGGAAAGGTGGTAGCTAGATTGTGGAGCAGCTGGAAACAATGATTTGGGGATTTGGAATTTGGACTTTTAGACTGTGATCTATGATCACTTTGTGTAAAAAATAAGGTTGGAAAAACAAGGTAATACATAGTCTAGTCAAGGTATCATTGTGACTAATTTAGGGCAGCCATGGTTGGAAAAAAGAGGAGATGGAGTTAAGAAATGATTGCCATTTTTTTCTTCTGACAAAGGAGAAGAAGTGGAAGCAGAAGACACTGAGGACGTTTCCAGAATTTTTCTTTCTATAATTATGTGGAAGATGAAAAAGTGGAGAAACATAGTCACACTTCCCCAGCTCTTACCTTCAAATCTCAGAACCATGCCTGGGACTTTGGCTTCCTCTAATGAATTCGAACATCATGCCAGAACTCTACAAAGGAAACAGGGAATGGAAATGGAACAATTTATGATGAATATTAATGATCCTTCATTGAACCCAACTTTATTTCTTTTAATCACAAAATGTTCAAGCATAAATTATAATTTCTTTCTGCATCAAGACACATCTCTGATCAATAAGCTAACTGCTGGAATGTCTTATTGATATATGGAGATGCTCAGTGTAACAATTAATCTTTATAAAATCATCATAATTGGCACATCACTTTCACATTTGTTGGCTACTGTCATCTTCAAAATAAGGCTCTAAGTGTACTGTCACCTCTCTGTGACAGTGCAGGAAGACTGGGTCTCACTTCTTTGAACACCCACTCTGGAACTTATTTTTCCTTCACGATCTGTAATGTTCACATTTGAGGAGGCAGCCCTCAGAATTCCAGTGAACGTTCTTCCTTTTATATGTTTCCTCACAAAACACCAGGGTTATAAATCTTAGGGTGATTCATTTGGCTTTTTTCAGTTCTGCATTATTTGTTATTTATAACTTTCAATTCTGCGAGGCTGAGCAACATGCCTTTACACTTGATTAACTAGCTATGCCTCAAAAATAATAGTGTAAGCTTCTGGGTGTCTGAGCAGGGCTGTGGAGAGAGCTCCAAAAATCTCTGAAGAAAGAGAGGAAACAGGCGCTGCTATTTTACTGAGTGTATTTTAAGGGCTATTTAACATTAAGCTACTGCTCTGAAGATTATGAATAATAAGTAGATTACTCATCTTGGAAAAAATAAGTCTATAATTCTATAAAACTGGCTGAGTTAATGCACTAGAAACCTATTAAGCCAAAATCCTCATTGCACCTAAATGTTGTTATTTCAATGAGCAATTCATATAATAATTACTGTTTTTAGTTATCTTCCTCCATCCCCCTTGGTATAGACATTTTAGGTCAGTCTGAAAGAAAAGGTCTCATTTATGTTCTCCAGACATTGATAATTGATTAACTGAAGAGAATAGAAGGCAGGCAGACGAGTGACAAAACCAAATACAATTAAATAATCCCTGGACCATCTCTGAATGTCTAGATTCTTTGATTCCAGGAAAATCACTTCTGAGGTTGAGCTTTCTTAGGCTAATTTATCAAGGTTCTTTGCTCATTTTTTTTTCTTGCTGATTTTATTTATTCACTTAGGTTTCTATAAAGAAATGTCAAAAGCATAATTCAGGGTATTAAATAGCACAATTGGACTTATCAACAAAGCCCAAAGGATAGAAGATTAGTTCTAACTGGTAGGAAATAGGTCTCAAAAGAGATTTGGCACAGAAGTGACATCCAAGCAGGAATTAGAAAGGCAAGTTCTAGGTGTGAGTATAGACCAGGCTGAAGCAACAATGTATACAAATGTCCATGTCTTTGCAAAATGTAAAACTGGGAAGGTGACTGCCCGACTTGCCATGCTAACAGTTGAAGAGTAGCAATGACAACCTTGTCCGTTGCCTTTTATTCAGTAGCCCTCATCCCTGTCCCTGTTCTACAGACTGAGTATGGGTGGTAGCTATTTCCCACACCATCTCTGAGCTCCGTTGCCCTCCTTGTTTTACAGTGGGTTTTGTAGTAGTGTGAAAGAAGAGTTCTGATACCTGTCCCCCATCTTCTTTTGGACTTTGGTAGTGGGCCCCTACCTCTACCTATGACCTCCCTCTTGCCAGGATCTCCAGCTGCCTCTTTGCAGAGCTATATCTCTTGACAACTTGGGGAACATCCCCTATCTCCTCTTGCCCCCTCAGGTCTGGGAATGAAAGGTTGCTAGCCCTCAAGTTCTCCTATCTATTCTTGGTTCTCCTAGCCTGGCTCCATCAGCAAAATTGTCACTTCGTTAGACTTTCTTCAGTTCATCTTTTGATTGCACCATCTGTTTCCTTCCAGGATGTTTCCAGGATACAACTTTTTTTTTCCCTAAGCTTCACACTGTAACAGATTTTCCTCATACAAAACTAATTTTGTGCTTGAATGAGTCACTGAAACCTTCTGACGACCCCACAGAATAGCCCATGAATGATGTTGGTTTTCAAAGTATCTTCATTAAGAATGTGACATAATAAGTCAATGTCCCATTCCCATGTAGGGTTAACAACTTTATAAATTTATAGAGACCTTCCAAAGGTCTACTGAGTGTGGAGGCTCCACACTACCTAGCAAGGATTCATATATATGCAGTTGTGGGGGGAAAAAAAAGCCATTTGAGTTTCAGAAAAACAAGATTACTCTTTAAAAATGCTTTTGTCATATTCTTAGAAGAGTAATGTCATATTTCAAGTAACACGTATTCTCTCTTTCTGTGTTCATCATTGTATATCTATCATTATCTCTTGCACCATTTGTCATCAATGACTATCAGGTACTGGACCGTGCTCTCTTTTCTGTTTTTTGTTTAGAACTACCCAGCAATGCTGCTTCTCCAGGTCTTCAGACTTCAGTAGCTGCCCAACAACTGCAGAACAAAGGGGAAGGTCATCAGAATGGTCAACAAGGTATCCTGTGATCTGCTCCCTGCCTTTCCCTCAAATGTTTGCACATGCAATTTTGCCTTTCACTCTCCCTCATGTCTGAATCAATCTTCTACCTTCATCAGCTGCTAGAGTAAAGTTTGATAATTCTTTAAGTCACAGCTGAAGCAGTTTTGTGAGAAGACTCCTGACATTTTTATGTCTGCACACCTTCTATTTGCTTTAGTTACAATTTACTGAGACCCCCCATCACAGGATGTTCCAGATTACATGTGTTTACTTCTCCATCTGTTTTATTCTTTCATTTTTGCACTTCTAGTGTTAAGCATAATGTCTAGCATCCAAGTGGTGTCAACAAGTGTATTGAAATTGACTGTAAGAGACACCAATGGACCTATGATTCAGTTTGGATTGTGCACAGAAAATTCGATATTGTATAAACTCCTCCAGCCCAAGTCCATATCCATTGCTCTGACATCTATCAAATCTATATAAGCATTTACATAGAAAAATGCTCTTAGAACCTTATTATTTGAGGGCAAATAATGGTTGACTAAATTTCAAATAAGGGAACCAAGCCAGTAATGGATAACATGAATGGATTAAGTCAAAGAAAGATTAATTTACTTCTGAAAAGAGCTTTTCTATTTCTTTATGCCAGGATAATTTTCTCATATTATCAATAATACAGTGAAGCAATGGAGAAATTAATTTAGATCAGTTTTCTCCTGATTTTAAACAAAAATGTAACATAAGCCCTTTGAATTTATTCAACTATAGCATAATCCAGAAGTTTTGGTAAGACTCAATGGCTTAATTGAAAGTAAATGAAACAATTATATGTCTAAATTCTGTCACACAAAATGAGACTTAACATTACTGAAGGAATCAGATATTTCAATTCTGATATGACTTTAAACATGGTAGTACTTGGGCTGAGAATGTAGCTCAGTGGTAGAGCACTTTGCCCAGCATGCAGGAGGTCCCATGTTCAATCCTGAAGACTGAAATAAACATACAAAGAATCCATGGTGGCCATTGATTTTCAGGACAATCAGTAAGAATTTTACAACTATTAAGAAGTCGCCTTTTGTTGATTTTGCACAAGATTAAATCAGATTCCACTTTGTGCCCAGGTGGTCAAAGTAAAGAGAGAGGAGGAATCTAAAAAGCAGATTTAAGCTTTGTTAAGTATTTTAAAAAATACCATCCATGGTAGTTGCAAGAATGGCTTTTCCTCCCCATCTTACTCCTAGTAACCAAGAGTAGGCTAATGAAGCTGAGCATGTGCATTTTATCATTTTCCAAGTTAGTTAGGTTTTTATAGAAAAAGGCTGTTTTCTAATAACACTTTCATACCCTTCTTTTATCCTCATAGATATGCATTATTGGATATTATACTTTTAAAGACTTTACACTTTATAGCCTAATCTACAAAGGATTTGAGGAATGTTTTAAAGTGAAACACATATAAATCAGAACAATTAAAATTTAAAGGAAAATAAAAAACCAATTATGAAGAAGATAAAGGCACATGAAATGGTTTTCTACGATGATTTAGTTACACCCTTCAAGCACTACCTTTGCCCTAGGGTTCATTCACCAGCAAAAGCAGAGAAGAAATAGACATTAGGTTATAGGATTCTAATTCTTCGTTTCCCCTTAGAGAATAATTTTGGCTCAGTTGAAGAGTCCCTGGCACTGAATACAGTGGTGACATTGGGGAGGTGTCCTCTACTCTACAAGGCAGCACCCACTGTATGAATTCCAGTTTGAAGAAGGTAGAGATATTTCCAAACATCTTTCTCTACAAGGTGAGGTGATTGCATTCAAGAATAATATAAAAATACAAAATATGACAGAGTTGTATGTATTTTATTCTAAGCATGTTTCTTTATGATGATTTAAACTAAAACACATAAGTTCCATTCTCTAAGCTCCATCAGCTATTGAAAGTAAAGGCCTCATTCTTAAATCTCATCTGGGTCATATTTCCTGTTCCCAGTAAGTTTTGCTGGTGAAGTACATTTCTCAGGGCTGCAATCTGTCATCTGCCCAGTAGAAACTGCCATCGATGCCATCTGCTTAAGAGAAATGATGCTACCCACCCTTGGCTGCGTGCGCTATGGCCAAATATGACTCAAACTGAGAATCGTCACTGGAGCAGCCCCTGATGAATGGAAAGACTCCCTCCCTCTAAAAAAACATTCCCAGAAGCTGAAGGAACCCCAATGTCTTCCTTAAACATTTCTCAGATGTTAATCTTGCACTGGGTTAAGATGTTAATCTTGCACTTCGTTAGATTCAAATCCTGTCTCTGGTACTTGCTTTAATTGTGACCTTTGGTAAATTAATCTCAGTCTTTGTTTCTGCACTTGAAAAAATGTAGTGTTCTCTTCCTAATTGTTTGTCATCAGAACTAGATGAGCTATAGGCCACAAAACACCAGGGTGGTGTCTGATGTCAGTTCCTGTTTCCTTTCCTTCTTACCATACCCTGGAGTTGAAGTTTCATGACCACATACCTTGAGACATGAGCTGTCTCTTATTGACTTTATTCAAATAACTGCAGTTTCTGTTGTATCGCTTTGGACTCTCTGTTGCTTTCATTATCAATTTTGACTGTCAGGTTTCATTTATATTCTCCTCTTGTTGATCAATTTTATATTGGTAGATTTTTGAATTATCAGTATTCCTTTTTTTTTTAAATTAATGTGTTATTTTCACCAGCTTCTTTTTCATGGGAGAAATGGCTGAGGAAAGCACATCCCCCTTGTGTCTCAATAGTGCTTTTATTCTGGTAATCGACCCCATTCCATTCTTCAGTCAAATAAGCTCAGTTTGGGAGATTGACATTGCTTCTCTTTGGGTTTATACATTTACCCTGAAGTCATCTTCTTGACTTCTCAGAAAATTAGGAAAGCATACATTACTTTTAGTAAAATCATGGTGGACAGTAGTGTAGAGTAACTTTTGCATGCTTTCAATATGTCCATCCACCATCACCCATCATGGGTTGGGTAAATGACCAGAAACAGGTTCATAGGTCTTTTAAGGTAACTTATGTGACAGTACTTTTGATAAATGAAAAAGTGCTAAAGTTTTCTGATTATTTCCAGAACTATAATCACCAATGGTTACTTTAGTTCCTGAGAAAGCAAATATCAAAGATAAGGTACTTTGAAAAATTGTGATCTTGCATTTTACTCTTTTCAAAATGAGGGTCATATTTATTATATCTGAAGGAGTCTGAGTTGAAAGGAATCTTCTCAAAATCACTTTTGTTCAATTCAGCTAATTGCTGATGCTTAGTTTTACAGAGAAAAAGGAACAAAACCAATCACTGGAATTTCTGAAGGTCCTTCCAACTGCATATTGTTTAGCTACAACTTCAGTAAGAAGAATAATAAGTGTTTTTTTTCTTATTTTCCAAAGGTTAGGTCATGATTTAAATTTATATATACCTTCATTTAGTTACAAATTATTAAGAACAGCAGCAATCAAGAACCTGTTTGAGGGCCTGGGGATGTGGCTCACGCGGTAGCGCGCTCACGTGGCATGTGCGCAGCGCTGGGTTCGATCCTCAGCACCACATACAAAAAATAAAGATGTTGTGTCCACCAAAAACTAAAGAATAAAAAATATTAAAAAACTCTCTCTCTCTCTCTCTATAAAAAAAGAACCTGTTTAAGAGGAATAGAGCTTGCATCTGCTCTTGTTTTTTTGTTCTTCCAACTTTTATTCTATTCAATAAATAATTATTGGATGGTGCTGTCCACCCTTAGGGAGTGTATCCATTTCGATTCGGTTTCCCACATGCCAATCACTGCTAGACACATCTAGAAGCCTCTTAATATTTGGTGTATTTTAATCCAATCAAGTTGACAATTCAAATTAACCATTACGTGGGTTACAACGTAGTAAGGTGCATGATACATCCAGGTTTTTTCTAGTGTCTAGGAACTAGACATATTTAGGTATCATTAGGGAACACCTTCAAAAAAAGACAAGGAAAATGGTGTTTTACCAACTCTCTGGTCAGTTAACACATAAAATTAACTATCACAAGAGCTAAGCTAAAGAGAGAAGGACTTGATATTCCTTAAAGGGTGTGTGCATCTAAATTACCAGTTTCCTGCAGCACTGAAGACTGTGGCTATCTAGAACCTTTCTCAGAAGCAAGGAAGGTTTCCATTCATGAGCAGTATTACCCCTAGTTCCCAATGCATTGACATTGTTCATTTGCATAGTACAGGCATTTTTTCAAGACAATGACTTTATGTTTGGAAATTAGAGATTGGTTGGGCTAGAGTGGAGCTAGGAGAAGTTTTATAGGCATATATTCTAACTCTCTTAAGTTCAAGACACAAACAGGGCAAGTGTGACAGGGCAAGATTGTAGGGAGGAGTAGGGTAGAGGGTAGAAATAACTTTTACAATAAAAGTGCCAAATGTAACCATGACCTACTCAGTCAGAATTTCTAGGCACAGTATTAGATGTTTTCTATGTTGATGGAGTTCCAACGATACTAGAACATAAATCCAAATTTGGAAAGTTAAACTACAGTATAGAAGCTGCACTTAGGGATACTGACTGAAACAATTAGTCTACTAGAGAAAGACAACAATAACAGTGGTAGCCAGAGCAGCACCAGGGTCTGAATGTGTCCCCCCAAGTTCATGCGTTGGAAATTTATTCCCAATGCAACAGTCCTGAGAAGTGGAAATTTTAAGAGCTCATTAGGTCATAAGGGCTCTGCCCTCAGAAATGGGCTAATGCCATTATGACAGGAGTAGATTACTGGTAGAAGAGTGGGTTAAGGCCCTTTGCCCTTCATCCCTCATGGTTTCTTGTCCCTCTCACTTTCCACCTTGCCATGTGCCTGCACCTTGATATTGGTCATCTTAGACTCTAAATCTGTAACAAGTAAATTCCTTTTCTTTTTAAATATACCAGTCAGTGGTATTCTATGAAAGCAACACAGGGCAGAGGGGTGGGAGGGAAGGGAGGGGGCAGGGGGTTAGCAAGGATGGTGGAATGTGATGGACATCATTATCCAAAGTACATGTATGAAGACACGAATTGGTGTCAACATACTTTATATACAGAGATATGAAAAATTGTGCTATATACCTGTAATAAGAATTGTAATGCATTCCTCTGTCATTTATTTAAAAATCAATTAAAAAAATAAAAAAGAAAGCAACATAAACTGTACTAAGATAAGCAGCAACAGCAACCATCACCAAAGATAGCCCCAGCATAGACTAAACCGATAATGGCAAGAATACTGTCTGATCTCAGGCTAGGAGTGTAAAGTGGACTAATAGGGGAAGAAAAGTGAGAAGTGAGGGGTTGCCTAAAAAAATCCTGCATAATCATTACATGTTGACTGAGAGACTGGGATATTTTGATAATAATTTTAATAATAATTATTCAATAAATATTTGAATAATTTATTGAAGTATAAACTAGAGAGGAATAGATACGATGAAAGAAACATAATCCCAGAAGCTTTGTCACTGCAGAATACTTGTTTGCCTCCCCCAAATTTTCATCTGGATCTACTATGGAAGAAGCAGCAGGAATGTGGACAAATGTGGTCTCTGGTGGCACTGGTCCATTTTGTCACAGGCTATAAGGTTGTAATCACTTCTCTGCAGCCCCCTTGGGTGGTTAGCTCTCCATGACCCTGACACATGCAATCAACCACACTGCTTGCTAAACTGAACAAATCATTAGATTCATTTCCAAGTAGCATTTTAAATACTGACTCAGGCAGTCAGTGTTCTAATTAGATAAAATATGTCAGTTAAAAAATTTGTCCCCCATCAGGGCTCAGCACACTGTTCAGAACATAGCATGTGCACAATAAGTGTTGGTTGAAGTGGAACATTCACAAAATATCATCAGAATGAATGAAAATCTGAGCATAAGTGATAGACTTCTTTGGTCATCATGGGAGTTAAAACCAAGATGTTAAAAGGAAAGTAAGAGCCAGAGGAATTTACATAGGAATAGGGTCACCTGGTATAAAATTAAAAATTCTCTACTACCCAAATCCATTTTCCACATACACATAGTTTGATTTAAATAAGAATAATACATTTGACAGTTGGATATACAGGCCATTATTGTTGTTATTATTATTATTATTATTATTATTATTATTATTATTATTCCTAATAGCAGATGAGGAAACATTTTTGGAAAGTATTTTCAGCAATAATTGAAAGAAATTTAAACTTTCAGAGTGGCAATATAGAAACATGGGATAATTCAAGAAAGCAAACAGGAATATTTATTTGCATTAGTACTAGCATATGCTATGACCCAGACATCCAACTCCTGAGAGTTATAACCAAAAGAAAATTCAAAACATCTCATAGGAGAGAAGTTTGTGGTAGTTGACAGTTGAAAGCAGTCTGTGTCAATAGTTAAAATGTAGTGGGTAATCAGTACAAACCACTCTCTCTCTTAGGTAAGCTTTCTAGAAGAGCTTGAGACTTCAAATCTCTTGCAATGAGGTATGGACTGTGTGTTCCCAGGGGAAACCCAATGAAAGTGAGAGAAGCATGACAATTTAAAAGAAGAATCGAGCAAATGTGTTTTAAGAGAAGTTGAGGCTTAGCCTTATTCCAGGGGAGTTTGAAATATAGATGATACCGCAGTCTGTCTGAACCACAGGTGGGGGACTGGGTTGCTCTACCTGCACATTGGTCCATGAGGACCTGCCCCATTGGTAAGAAAATGACATAATCTTTTATATCCTCAGAGTAAAATGCCTGCCATCAGTCAAGAACACTGATCTGGACAAGTGTAGACATGTGAGAATTTCACGGCCAAAAATCTTATTTAAGAAGGTATGAGATGGATACATTTGCCCAGTTAAGGACAAATAACAAGGGATACAAACAACATTTACCACCCCCAAATTACAGGAAATAAATTAGTTGTTCATATGGTAATATGTATGGATTTTAAACATATTGTGCTGAGTAAATAAAAGTAAAAATAAAATTGTTTGTATGCATAGCATCATTCTCAAAAAGTAAAAAAAAAGCACATACACCAAATAATATGTAATTTATAATAAACAAACATGAAGATTATGCTTTTAACAACATTCAAAATAGTTAAAATCTCTCTTGGAAAAAGTTCTGACCAATCAGAGTAAAATACTATCACCTGCTATAAGAAAACCCATGACCAAAGGGGGTTTCTATAGAACAATGGTGATAACTAGGACAAACTGTGAAGTAAAAAGATGTGAATTAGCACTTGAGTTTCAAAAAGGAAATAAGAAATAGGGAGGGAGTTCTTTCTTTCTTCCTCCTCTACAAAAGTTAAAGCAATTTTGAATGACCTTTCATTTACTGGATGGATTTCTCTGCTCTTTCATTCCTTGCTAATGAATTTTAAAACTTTTTAACATAAAAGTGTCTCTGTAGGTCCCTCCAGGGAACATCCTTCTCTATAAAATAAAGAAGCACTTGGAAAAGTGAACAATGACTACCTTACCACATATCTATGCTCTTATCATTTCAAAATGTTTGAGGTTTGCATTGAATGGTAAGGACTTTGGGGTTTTAGTCAGTTTTTTCCCACTGATGTGACTAAAAGAACTTACAAAAACAATTTTAGATGAAATTTATTTGGTATTCATGGTTTCAAAGATCTTAGTTCATAGACAGTCAACTCCATTGCTCTGGGCCCCAGGTGAGGCAGAACATCACAATAGAAGACTTTGATGGAGGAAAGATCTCAGGACATGGACAAGGAGAGAGAGAGCTCTGCTCACCATAGACAAGATATAAACCCCAATGGCCCATCTCCTCCAGCCACAATCTGCCTGCTGATATTTACCATCCAGTCAATTCCTATCAGTGGATTAATGAATGCACGGAGAAGGTGAAAGATCCCATGGCCCAATTATTTCATCTCTAAACTTTCTTGCATTTTCTCACACCTGGGCTTTATGGGAACACTTCACATCTAAAACATAATATTCTACCCATGGCTTCCAAAAGCTTATGCCCATCTCACAATGTAAGATTTGTCCATTTCCAAGAGTCCCCATTGTCTCAACAGTATCATCACTATGAAAATTCCAAGTCCAAAATCCCCACTGAGACTCAAGCCAAATTCTCAGCATGAGACCCTGTAAAAAATCAAAAGCAAGTTACATATATCCAATATATAATGGCCCAAAATACACATTTTTATTCTAAAAAGAAATAGGGGCATAGAAAGAAGAAATGGGACCAAAGAAAGACTAAAATCCAGCTGGGGAAACACACTCTATAGCTCCATGTCCAGCATCTGGGACACTGGGCATCATGGTGTTCTCTCCAAAAGATGTGTGCAGCTCTTCCCCTTTGGCTTTACTTGTTGCAGCCCACATGGCCTCTGTCTTTGCTAGTCTATGCTCGATTTTTGGAGCTTTCCTTCTTAAATATTCCATAGTACTGACATCTCTTAATTTCAGGAGTCTCCATTACAGGTTTAGCTTCCTGCTCACATCTCCACACATCATCCTTCAGAGGCAGCCTACAGATATTTTGACCCTGATGCACTTTACCTGACCTCCCAGGCCTTCCTTTGAAATCTCAGTGGAAGCCTCCATGACTACCTAACTCTAGCATCCTGCATTCCTGTAGAACCAGCATCATGTGATTGATACCAATGTCCACTACCATTGCAAGGGGTAGCCAAGACTTTTGGGACCTTGGCTGCAACAGCTTCTGAGTGCATGGGTGGCTGGGCATGGTGAAACAACTTCCTAGGCCCCCCTGAGAAAGCAGTGTTACCCATTGATTTCTGCTCAAAGGAATTTTCACTTTACATCCTTGAGACTGAGATGGGTGGGGTCCTGACAATTTCCAAGATGTTTTCAAGTCATTGTTCCTATTGTTTCTGAGTAAAGTATTTAGCATTTCTTTAGTGGCTTTAATATCTTTAACAACCACACTTTCCTTACTCCCACTTTTACTTGCAGTTTTCTGGCTAAATTGAAACTTTTTCAAATCTTATATCTCTGCTTTCTGCTCCTGATTATCACAATAAATTTGGCTAAAAGCTGCCAGCAATACTCCTGCCACCCCTGAAGGCTGTATTGCCTTGAAATTTCTTTTGCTAGATAAAGTAGTCCATTATATTTAAAATTAGGCTTACAGAAAGTGTGAGGAAACAGCCAAAATATAGACAAATTCTTATCTAGAATGTAACATGAGTGGCATATAATTCAATTTTCAAGTTTTCTCTGAAACCTTATGAGCCTGATCTTTATTATCCACAGTTCTATCAGCATTCTGACCTTCTAAACTCCCATACCCAAATTGTTCTTTTAATTATACTTAACAACAATCTAAAACTTTTCCAGTTTGCATCGTTACACATTTCAAAAGTCCTCTCACAAATTCCAGAAAGCTTCAGAACCACATGGTCAAGTTACTCACAGCAAAATTCCCATTTCTTTGTACCAATTTCTGTTTTAGTCAGTTTTTTCATTGCTGTGACCAAAAGACCTGACAAAAACAATTTTAGAGGAAAAAAAAATTTATTTGGAGCTCATGATTCCAGAGGTCTTAGTTCACAGAAACCTGTCTCCTTTGCTCTGGGCCTGAAGTGAGGCAGAATATCACAGTGGAAGAGTTTGGTGGAGTAAAGTACCTCAGAGCATGGTACTATGAAGCCAAAGGTGAGAACTCTCACTCACCAGGGACAAAATATAAACCTCAAAGACACAACCTCAATGAGTCACCTTCTCCAACCACATGCAAAGTTATTGCCCAGTTAATTCCAGTCAGTGGATTAATGCACTGATTAGGTTAAGACTATCATAACCCCATCAGTTCAACTCTAAATTGTCCTGCATTGTCTCACACATTGCCGCAGTCTGGCTGCAGCAAAATAACTGGGGGGTGACGAACAACTTGTGTAGATTGATACAGCAGGAGTAGGAGCCATTTATTGCAGGACAGGAGCAGTATTTATACATTCCACACAGCTTATCTAATTAGCATAAACTAGATACATCAGTCAACCAATAAGGAATCTCCACACTTAATGCCACTCCCTCTGGCATTTTGCCAGGCACCATCCAGACTTGTTTACAGACTCTAACATTTCTCTGGCAAAATGCCAGGCGCCATCCTGACTTGTTTACAGACTCTAACAACACATGAGCTTTTGGGGGACACCTCAGATCTAAACCATAACATTTGGTAATGACATTTTAAATATTCAATATGAGATAAGGCTTATCAGGATTAAGGGCAAAGGACACTGCTGAAAATGACTTAATCTACCTCATCCTTTTTATAAGACTGAATACACAAGTGGACAATGACCAGTCCATTCATACAAATGGAAATCTGATTGACAACCTTCAGCAACCTGCCCACAAAATCAACCTGCCCCCTTATTTATAATAAACAACTCAGGAAGCCAGTCTGCTAATGAGTCAGACTTGGAGCAAACCAAATTTCTATCCCTAGGACTTATATAGGAACCCAGTAGTAACTTCTGTAACAATGAGCCGAAAAGAGCCACATTGTGGTTAATAACTAATGGCTTCCTTAATTTTTTTTTTGGTGGTGGCAGGGTGGGGGGGGAGGGTCCCAGGGATCCAACTCAGCAGCACTCAACCACTGAGCCACATCCCCAGCCCTATTTTGTATTTTTTTTTTTTAATTTTTTATTTAAAGACAGGGTGTCACTGAATTGATTAGCACTTTGCCATTGCTATAGCTGGCTTTGAACTCATTCCTCTCCTGTCTCAGCCTCCTGAGCCACTGGGATTGCAGGTGTGCACCACCCTGCCTGGCTGGCTTCCTTAATTTTGGCCTTTGCTTCCAACATAGGGCCAGTCAGTCAAAACAAAATAAGCTTAACCAAGCACAAGAGTTAAGTTTTGCTTAACCTTATAGTCAGCCACCTATTGCTTGCTCATTTCCACAACCTCCAATCAGGGCACACATGGGCCCTTCCCTTTTCCCACTATAACCCTTCATTCCTCTGCCTGACTCTGGCTCCACCAAAACACCAATGATGGTGGATGGCTCTCTGGGATCAATTTCTGCCTCTTTTCTCTCATTCTCCTTATATTTTTCCTTCTACTTGTCCCTCCTTTGTTTTTTTTTTCAATTGGTTGTAATAGGGTATTTTGTTAACAGACCAAGAAAACCCTTTCTATCAATAAGCAGAAACACCCATTTATACTGTTAATACTTTTTCCTTCTGTGCATCAGAATCTTGTAGCATCAAAGAGCTTCTGTCTTCTGGATATATCTAAACATTATATTTTCATGATCAAATATTATGAAGAAATTACAGAACTTAATATTTTATCTTGTTGTTATCTAAACTTGAGTGAA
Source organism: Marmota monax (assembly GCF_021218885.2). Taxonomy (NCBI): domain Eukaryota; kingdom Metazoa; phylum Chordata; class Mammalia; order Rodentia; family Sciuridae; genus Marmota; species Marmota monax. The sequence continues at coordinate 499,445 of NW_026694892.1, read as the reverse complement.
AATGTTAATTTTTTTTTCAACAGATGCTGTAAGTATAATAATAATACTTAATTCGGGTTAGGCTGGAGGACATTAGTGTAGCACCAGCATAAATTATTATAATTGTAAAATCACTAATCAGAATATTGTAAGGACTATGAAATTTTTTGCACTAATTAACTCCATTATCTTTTCAAGAACTTATTCCAAGAAAAATGATCTCAAAGGAATAAAAATGTTTGGGGGATTGATAGTTAATTAATTTGATATTTATAACAGTAATAAAAATGTAGAAAAGCCAAAGTAAGAAAAGGGGAATGATTACCTGTTACATTAGATTTGGAATTTTGTATAGTTCATAAAATAGAGTAAATGGTAAGCTAAAAAAGGGAAAAACCTAATTGAATAGAACATCATTAAACTATTAAAAGAAATGAGTAGAAAAATGACAAACCCATTTGCTACATGGAACATATTTAGAAAAACATGTTAGGTTATTAATTTTAGCAAAAATGTGTGCATTAACTATGATTACAATTATAAAAATATCACATACTTGTGAATGAAATTGCTTGATTTTTTTTTTACAATGGAAGGATTATAAAAAACTTTTTAAAAAGCTTACTTTGTCAATCTTGTACTTATGATGTTAATAAATAATGAGAAAAATGAAGAGAACATTTGGCTTTACTTATATTGTAATAGTAAAAACCATCTGATTTATGAGTTTAATTGTGTGAAAATAAGCTTTTGAATCTATTAAATCTTTCTAAAGTTAAAACCATTTTTTCATGACTTATTATTGGGTTCATAAACTAAAAGTTAGTGAATACATTTGGCAGGCATTTGATCCATGTAGTATTGGCACATTCTTTAATGCCTTGTTTCTTGTTTTAAATTCTTTGGAATAAGGATCTTGTTGACAGTGATGGATTTCACATCATTTATTTTTCACTAAATATGAACTTCAACTACTGTTGTTTGGGCCAAATATCTTCCATTCCTTCATTGGTGAGGACTTTATTATGAAATGAATGTTTACCATTTATTAACTATTCCTAGAAATGCAGCATTCTGAGTTGTCTCCAGGTCTTCTTTAAATGCTGTCCGTATCACTTAGTTGTTGAAATTAAAGACTAATGTATTCAGGATTGAATGTGTTCCCACAGCCTGTAATATTGTTAATTAGTGCCTAAATTTGACAGGATATAATAAAAACTATGCATACTCTTTTCTATACAAAATGACATACATATATTTGGATATTGCAAGCCATTTGTTCAACTCATAAAATAGATGCTAACATAGTGGCAAGAAAGCATTTACCATATTTAGGCTAACAAGGATCAAAAGTTTTTTTGAAGGTAGTTTAATGCCTTCTCTCAGTTGTTTTCTAACAGTTCATCAATTTGCAGTTTTTACTGGCATCAGAAAGGCCTCTGATCCTTAGCAGTAAAGCTAGTGATCTATGGGAAAGAAATTGACCAACTCTAGCCTACTTGGCAGACACTTGGGTAATTTTTGTCAGCCTTGTGATGATCAGCTCAATCAAAAATGGAGAGGGTATCCCTAGTCCAACTCAGAGGAGAACTTGCTAAATCACCCATTACCTAAACAAAATACAAAAAAAAAAATCATTTTTTATAATATTTGAACATGTCTGTGTGGACACTATCCTCATATCTTCTTATTTTGAGTTTTGGGCCCTGAAACTTTCAACTTCATTCCTGAACACATGTAGTATTCTTCTTAACTGTATCAATGGATTAGAAATATATTTACATCATTCATCACACATACATATATTAAAAAGATAATGTAAAGATTTTTATGACCCTAAGCAGATACTCCAAACCCATCTACCTATGTTAATGAAGATACTCTTAGTGTGATGTGTTCTTGATTTAATCTATTACACACAATTTCACTTGTTATGTTTATATAAGTTTGACATTTTCAAACTGCACTCACTTTTCTTTTTTTTTTTTTCAGTTATAACTGAATAGTACTGTGGCAATGCAATACCTTGAGGCTTCTAATGAATTTGGTTGTCTTTCATTCTCCCCAACACTCATAAAACCCAATCAGTCTCTTGGGATCCAACATCACTTTGCCCAACACAATCAAGAACATACAAAATCTACAGGAAATCTCATTTCATTCAAATTTACTAGAGGACTAGATATAAAACGCAGAGCAGTTTGGAACAAAGGCAGGTGGGAAAAGACAGAAGTTGCTTGTTTCCTGTCAGAGGTTGAATAGGAAGCGGATTTAGAAGGTGTGTCTTCCCTACTGAGGAGTGAGTATGAGAGTGATTCTGAAAGTATAAAATGAATTTCTGAATCTCCTCCCAAGGTAGGAAGCTTTTCAATGTCCTCTGAAGCATAGGAGCCAAGACACTTCCTGGCAGATGTTTGTAGATGCTGATGCCACCAATATCCTACTCATGCAGGGGTTTGGGGTGAAGCACAATACAGTCTCAAGTCATCCTCTGGTGTCAGAGGTGTCAGAGACTTTGGACATTAGACCAACTCCCACTGGAGTCCAGAGAGACTGTCTAGTCTCTCATTCATTCACCTGGTAATGACAACAGCAGCGGTCACGAATATTGAAGGATTATAACAAGCAAATCTGCCACTTGCACCGCTACTCCTAAGCCCATTTTGAGGCAGGCATCTATCTTCCCCTAAGACTCAGAAAGCCCATTATGTAGAAGCAGCACCAAGAAGAGGCGAAAGAGGAAACCCTTGAGAAGGGGAAGAAATCAGTGAGGAGTAGATTGTGAATTGGACAGTGATTGGGATAATGACACTCAAATTTAAATAAAAAATTACAGAACCAAAGTGTATCAGATTAGACTAAATTAAGTTTTCAGCTGTTAGTGAAGTAGGTGCTCTAGAGTTAGCATGATTTTACTTGTACAAAGAAAAAAAAAGCCACTAATTCCCAGATTTGTAGACTGAGTTTCCAGTGAAACCTCATACTCTTTAAAGACATTAATATTCACACAATGCTGATGGGCAGATAATCTATCATTATTTCCATTTAGAAATAAAAAATCTGAGCCTCACAGGGACTGGAGTTTGGCTTATAAACCATGGGCTTCATATTCCAGTATCACCCTCCATGTCATTTCTCTACTCCACTCTCCAAACATTCACCAAGGACGCTGTGATTAATCATTGGAGAGGACATGTCACCATGTTTCTCTGATACTGGAAAGACTTGTCATATGAATTGCTATTCTCTTCTTACATTTGTAATAATCTTTGCAAATCAAATCCTGGCTGCATGATATCCTAGCTGGGGGGCTTACCCTCAAAAAGAACATAGATGTGACTACCTTGAGTAAATAGAATATTGAAGAAGATTGCTCCAGATGTCCTTGGCAAGATGAGGGAGTTAAATGCCATCAATTTATTAGTAGTGTTAGACAATATTATGTCATAAATTATGAACATCCATTATTATGTAATATTGATAATAGTCTGTATGTTAGAAATTCATTCTTTTAATTTATGTTTATATCTAAATTTAAATTATGTTTTGAAGTAAAATGTATTTTATGCATTTATACTTCTTTATACTAAATATATAAGGTATTTGAAACAATATGAAATATTAAATACTCAATATTTTAAAATATTAATTACTTATATACAGTAATGTGTCACATAATGTTTTGGTCAATGGCAGACCACATATGTGACGGCAGTTTCATAACATTAAAAGTACCTGAAATTCCCTTAGGGTTCTCAGCTTTGTTTGATGTGCTTCCTCCATCTTACTCCTGTTTTCCCTAGAAGACAGCCCCATGCATTTCACACAGTGGCAAACACCCTGACTCTTGTGGCCAGTGGTATTAGTGGTACCTTCCCAGAGAATCTCTGGCAACCCTGTATGTGGTTCCTGCTTGCCATCTGTGGCTTGGGCTACTTCCAAGAAATCCTCATTATCTAGCTGGTCACACTTCAACACATCTGCCTAATAGCCAGACTGGGTGGAACTTCTCCAATTTTATTCCTTTTGGGGGGGTCCATTCCAAATCCTTGTCAACTCATTAATCTTGCCATTAGGGGTTCTGGTTTTTATCTATTCTCAGTCGTAACTTCCTTCCTGATATTAATTTGGTTCCTTCCCCCCCCCCGCCCCCGAAAACCCTAAACAACCCCAGCTGAATGACTGGAAACTTCTCCCAGAAGTTCTCACTTTGTGGCTTATGTCTTAATAATGACATCATTAGGGTATTTATGACACATTTTTTTTTGTCCTATGTACATCCATTTCTTTTTTTTCCTAGCTATTTATGTGGATAGGAAAGAAAAATATGTTGCTTCCATACTGGTGAATATAACTTATATTATCCAGTTTTGTTTATGAAATATTTTCTTTTGGTGACTATTATTGACCATACATTGGTGCTGATATCAAGATTGCTGATCAATGGAGTATTAAAGGTAACATGTAGAGTAAAAGGGGTTAATCGTTCTTACTTCTGAAAAATGTATGATGTGGTAAAACAAGGTTATAAGAGTCTTTGTCATGAATTATAACACCTTCTATGGAGACTTGAATGAAGAATAGTAGAATTAGCTGAAAAATTACAGAAGAAGAATTGAGCTTTCATTTGAGTGCAGTAGTTCAGGCTGGGTTATTCTTTCAAACCAAGCACTAAAAAGGAGGAGGGGGAGGGGGAGGAGGGGGAGGGGAGGTAAAAGGAAGGGGAAGGGGAAGAAACTAGGTGAAGAGGAAGGAGAAGAAGAAGAAGACCACCACCACCACAGCTAGAGGTTGTGAACATTCCATGAGATTTGAATATGATCCAATTAAGCTCAAGGGTATACAGAGAAAATAAAAAAATAGTATTTATAAAGTTTTTATTCTGCATGTGATATGTTGATATAGGAATTAGATGTTACTAACTATATCAGTTTTTTTAAAAAAATAAAATAGTTCCTATAAAGGATCTTGGGCTATTGAGTTTCAAGGACTCTTATGGGGTTTAGCTGAGAGTTTTGTGCTTTGAATGTTTGGTTTTCTAGCTAGATGATATTTTTGTCTGCTGTTCCATGTAAACTGAAATCCATGTAAACTGAAATTGGGCAGAATGAGATCACATTCTGCCCAAATCACAAATAAACTTTGATTAAGTTAAGGATTCTGAATCTTTATTAAAAATAAATTTTGGTGCTGGTGGCATATGCCTATAATTCTAGAAGCTCAGTAGGCTCAGACAGAAGGATCGCAAGTTCAAGGCCAGCCTTAGCAATTTAGCCAGATTCTAAGCAACTTAGCAAGCCCCAGTCTCAAAATTATAAATAAATAAATAAATAAATAAACAAACAAACAAATAAATAAATAGGACTGTGGATGTGGGTTCAATCTTGGTACCAGAATAAATAAATATAAAACTTTACTAGCCTTACCTTTGTCTTCCCTAGTGACACACACACACACACACACACACACACACACATTTATTTGCCCTTTTAAAACCAATGATAGTCTAATTCTAAGCTAATTTTTGATCAGACAGGAATTGATGAGACAATTCTAACAACTTATGATTTGGGGCATGCTTTGTACTTGCAAAGTACATACACTATGTATTTGCAAAAATTCCAGGTGCTTTATTTACTCTACTTTAGCACTTGTAAGTATTTTAAAAGAATAACTACTCTAAAAGTTTTTAAAATGTGTAAAAAATAGACAACAGTATAATGAATCTCATAACTTTGTCTTCGTTGTTAAAATTCCAGCACATTCCTTTTATTCTTTCATAATTATTGTTCTTTCTAAACAAATGAAAGGTACTCTGTGCATCATGATATGTCATTTTTAAATGATTCAATATACAAATAAATGCATTGTTTTACTTCACTATAATAGCATTGTTACAACCAACAAAACTAAAATCATTCTGTGCTACTATCTAATACCTAGACTATTTTCAAATTTTACATCAATATATCTTTACTAGAAATGAGAGGGAATCTAGGCTTCGTCAGTGATTTTGTGGTTAAATATCTTTGTTCAAAGGAAGAGTGCCTACCCATGCATTTATCTGTATTTTTTTTACAGTGCTGACTTGAAAAGAAGAATACAAGTCCATTGTCTTTATGGTGATATTTTACATGTTCCTCTATCCTTTAAATTTCCTAATCTCTCTGAATTAACTCTAAATACTTTTAGGATGGATTTTAAGTATTATCAGTGAAGATATTGTATAGGTAGTGGTGTGAGTGTCCATGAGCCATGCAATATTTATTACACCAAATGATTAATTTCCTGAAGTTTGGCTTTTGAGAAAAGGTTGATGAAATAGTATCTGATGACCTCTAAATTAAAAGAAAACTAGAAGGCATTTGCTTCTGCTATGTTCTAAAAGCTGGGACATGTGATTTTCTCTATCATAACAAATATTTCACTTTAAATGGGGAACCACATGTTTTCTCAAAAAAAAAAAAAGAAAAGAAGTAAAAACATAATGTTAAGTAAATGTCATTTTACACAGTCGCAGTAGCTGTCTTGTGTTGATTTAGAAAATGAATTCCTTTAGCTCCTTGTTTGTTAGGTTCTAAAAGTTCACAAAGTTTCTTGGGAAATCAGAGTTCTTGGTACCATTTTGAATTAATATATTACTGAAATAGAAAAGGGAATATAAAATAGATGGAAGCAAAATATTGAAGAATAGAGTAGTCAAAGTGATGGCTAAATCACTCAGAAGTATAACTAAAAAATTTAAAATTCACCATGACAATGCAGAAATAAATACTGCTTGGTAAATATCTTGTAAATCTCCATCCAGTTTTTAAAGTAAAATGTTGTATCTACTAGATACACAAAGTATAATATAGGGAAAAATGATAATTTAAACAGCAAAAAGCCATGAGTCATTTCATTTCTTCTTTATTTTTATTTGAAAAAAGACAAGGCAATACAATACTGAACCAAATGTAATCTTATGATTACAAAAAACAAGCTTCTATTTTAAATTTTGAGCTGATGCTAAACCAAAATCCTGGCACATATTTCTAAATGCTTCAAAATTTTTCCATATTTACATAATATAACATTAGAAATTATAGTGTATAAAATATGTCTTTCAGATGTCTGATCATTGCAAGAGAGTCTTTTTAACATGTTTGATTTATTGTCCTTAGTATCATTGCTAACTAAGATTTTTTATATTTAATTACTCAGAATAAGGCTTCCTTTCATGTTCAAAAGAAAAAGAAAACATCCTCACTGTGGATTTACTACTGGACAGATTTATTCTTGTGCCAATTGTCAGAAAAATCTCTGTCAGACCCACTATCCCTGTCTTCTTTTTTTATTTGCTAAAATTTTTTTTAAAGTCAAAATATGAATGATTATTTCCAAGACTCTGTTTTCTTACCTAAACTATCTTTGGATCATTTGTCTCAAAGCTCCTTTTCTCAAATATTTTACACTCTAGAATTTGGACAAGCCTGATTATGTTATGAATTATCTTTGTGGTTTCATAGCCTTCTATAAGTGGGATGCCCTGCCAATAGCTTCATTTTTAGAATGCGTACTGATTTTCAAAGTTTTGCTGTGATTGTTTTTAAACCAACCCTTTCTTGACTTTCCTGAACTACTGATGCTTGCACTGAACTTTTCCATTACGACTGGTTGTCATGTTATAACCTGCTAGAAGATTGAAGGGTGGTCAAAGGATATGCTGGCTCACTTCCTTTTCCCCAAAACCTGAGAATATTACTGTATAGGGCACATAATGTGATTAAATGAAGGGACCAGAAAGCAAGATGTTAACTGGGATTATCTAGGTGAACCCCAAGTGGAATAACGTGTTTCTTGTATGACAGAAACAGAAGTAGATTCACTTTGCACATAGGAAAAAGTGATGTGGAGGGTGAGAGGACAATGACATCCTTAATTAGGTTATTGGCTATGTGTATGCTGGATTGTGAGAGATTATAGAAATATTCAACAACAATAACAGAATATAAGATAAATTAGGAAAAGTAAGAGAACAAAGAAATTAAAATACATAGTAATGTCTTTGGCCATAATGGAGTCTAACCAGTGGAATTAGCCCTTTGGCCATCAACAGCTTTGAAACCAGATAAAAATGTGAAATCAGTGTTTGTATAAGTCATTGAACAATAGACTTCTGAAATGTGGTCCATGAGGAAGGGAAAGAAAAGAGGAAATCCTGGAGCCCCTTGCTCCTAAGCCTCAGCAGCAGGTGGACAGTAGGGCACAGCATGGTGGTCTAGTAGAATTAAAGAAAGAGAAATGCAAGTCCAAACCTACTAAGGAGGCTTGGGTTTGGCAGGGGTGAGATTCAGAGAGAGAGGAACTAACTAGTTAAAACCTCCAAAAGTTTGCATAGGGTTCTTCTTGAGTATTTGGTAAAATATTGATCAGAAGTCTGTGAGGCCAAAGAATGGCTGCTCATAGGAGAGGAACTTCTGAGGAGGAATTATACAGAAACAATTGGAGCTACAGAGGCTAGACAGAAATCCAACTCCAAGTACCGGTGTGGTAGGATCTTATTAAGCACCTAATCATTAAGAAGAGACTCCACGGAAGGCCACATGTATGGATACTGTTAAGCTGGCACAGGAGTAAAAAATATCCAACTCTTCAACACAAAGTAGAAGATTCTACACCTGCAGATAAGGGAATGTTGCTGCAAAGAAGACACCAAAGTAAAACTGAAGGAGAAGAGCAAAGACCAGAGATTACTATATCAGCAGAAAAGATAAGGAGACAGGAATCCAAAGAAGCCCATGAAAACCTCCCAGGGGATGGAGCTACAGAACCCAGGTGATGGACATGAGAGAGACCTGCGTCTAGGGGCAAAGTCAAGGAAAAGAAAATGTGCTTGAGATCTGGAAGATGGAATCAAGATTTCTCAGCCTCACATAGCAGAGGAGGAAGTGACGGAGCAAAGCGCAGCAGTCTCTACAAGGAACCAGGAAGAGAAAGGAGCAACCTCAAATTCAGACTGCAGGTGTCTGAGGTCCAGAAAGCCAAGCATGCAGCCTAGACGGCAGAGTGAATCTGAGCAGAGAGTCACTTGAGGTGCCAAGAGATGGGCAGCAACCTACAGAAGGATAAGGACACAGTGTACACCAAGAAAATAAGAAGTCGCAAGGACAGTGAAGATATTTAGCAAAGAAATTTAAGAGGTAAAAATTATAACAAAATTAGTTTAGTGATAAATTTATAAAAGTGAATTCTGTAAATAATGATATGGGCTTGTTAAAGAGAAGAAAGACTTTTCAGGGCTCTGGTTTGTCTTTAGAACTCTGCAAGCAGTCCGTAAGGGGTGTTGCTAGCCAATTCCTGAGTGGTAACTATTTATAACTGGGGTAGGTGAGCAAAGCATGTTTCCTCCATATTGCAGAATAAAGCCCTGCTTCCTGATGTCGAAAAAAAAAAAAAAGAAAAAGAAAAAAGAAAAGCTTACAAGCATTATTCAAAGGGAACAAGCTCATATAATTATCTGCAACCTGAGGAACAAAGATCTTGGCAATCTGCAAGATAATATCCATAATTCCCAGCATAAAATTTTTAAAAAAATCACTAGGTGAGAGGATGAAAGCAAAGTTAATCCATAACCAGAAAAAAAAAATCAATAGAAATGCTTTAGAAATGTTGAAATACAGGAACTTGAAACAGCTATTAAAATATGCTTAAGATCTTGAAACATGTATTTAATTAGAGGACAGATAGGGAATTTTAACAGAGAAAAAGAAACTAGACAATGAACTAAATGAAAATTATGGAAATGAAAAATAATATATTTGAAGTGAAGCATTCACTTTGAGTCTAGTACCTCAACTTTTCAGTGAAATCCAGGAAAGGACATTCAAACTAAAATAGAGAAAAAACATTTTTAAAAGTAGACAGTCTAAGGAATCTATGGGACAATGTCAAGGCTGCTAATGTACTAAAGAAGAGAAAGAGGAAAGTGAGCAGAATATATGATAACAGGAGTTGGTCACAATTTTCCCCAAAGTGATGAAAAGTATTAATCCTAGTATCCAAAAAGCTCAAGAAATTCCAAGCAAATAAACACAGAGCAACACACTACCACATACCCATAGTCAAGTTGCTGAAAGTGAATGATTAAGAAAAATTTCAATGGAATCACAGAAAGAAAGACACACCACATTACATACGGTGGGGAATGGAGAGAAATGAATGACAGTGAACTTGGTATTAGAAGCACAAGAAGTTAGATACCATGACATAAAATGTTGAAGGTACTAAAAGAAGTAAAGACAAACAAATGGACAAACAAAATAACTCACAACTTAAAATTCTGTATCAAGTAAATAAAGTAAGTACATCTTTTAAAGCCGAGTGTGAAACGTGAACAAAAGTGAAAAGAATTTGTCATTTGCAGAACTATACTGGAAGAATTGGTAAAGGGATTTTGGGCAGATTTAAGAAAAATTACATCAGACAAAACTTCGAAAGGAATGAGGAACACTGAAAATGATAAATATTTGTTTAAAAATAAAAGCACATCTCTCTCAATTTCTTTAAAAGCCATTGACTGTTTAAAGCAAATATAAAGAGCAAAGCATTGCATTTTGTCCTTTACAACATATTTGCAAGTGAAATGTAAAATAATGATAGTAGAAAGTGTGAGAGTAGGAAAATGACCAAAAAAAGTAATTAAATTGACACAAATAGAAAATCTGATTATGCCCATATTTATTAAAGAAATTGATTGTGTGATTGAAAAAGATTTTACAAAGAAAACTATGGACTCAAAAACTCTTCAAAAGATAGAATCTGTTGAATTAATACTAATTTAAATAATTTTTTTTTCAGAAAATAGCCAGGCACAGATTACTACATAAAAACTAGTGATGAAGAATTAGAAATGAAATTCATAGCATTCTCATCTATAACATCATTAACTGTATATATTACATAGGAATAAATTAAATTAAATTTGTGCAATATCTATGCCTTAAAAAGTGTAAATAATTGTTAGACTAAATTGAAGATCACCAAAAAATAGTAAAAGAAGCATGTCATTCTCATGGATTGGCAGACTTGTTGGAGTATTAGAAGTATTCCCAAATTGACATATATAGTCAATATAATCACATTCAAAATTCCAAAAGGTTTATAATTAGTAGTAAATGTCATCTGATTTTACCATGTATATGGAAATGTAAATGACCTAGAAATACACAAGTCATTTTTAAAAGAAATGAATAAAAATGGAGAATTTATACTGCAAGATCTTAAGAATTACAATGATACAGTACTCAGTATAGTCAGATTATAGAACAGAGAAGTGCCTAAAATACACTTATATCTAATAAAAAAATTAAAATGCGTAGTGCCAAAGCAAAGTTATCAGTTAAAAAAATTATTCAACAATGATGCTGTAAAAATAGGATATTGCTACAGGGAAAATGGCAAAATGGATTTCATTAATTTAAAATATTTCATCAGAAGAGCTGAATAAATATTAAATAAGCAAGTTATAGCTACTTCTGTATTAATAGTCTGAGGGAAAATACTCGTAATACATCCAGCTGACAAAACACTTTTGTCCAGAATCTGACAGAAAATTCTATGAGTTGTTAGTAAAAAAGATAAATCATCCAGTTAATAGGTGGACAAATATACTTCATCAAGTACCTCACAGAATTAATGAATTGTCAATAGCATTAATCATGAGGGAAATGAAAATTGAAAGCACAATAGGATACCATGACACAACCACTAGAGGGCGTACAATTATTAAGATTCTTTAACAAGATGAGCACTGCCAAGTATTGGTAGGGAGGTGGAGTAACTGGAATGCTTGGGTGCAACAGGATGCAACCACTTTGGAAATCAGTATCGAGGTTTCTGGTAAAGTTAGATACTTCTCATACGACAAAGAACTTCCATTCTCCAAAGACTTGTGCACAAATGCTTTTATCAGCTTTATGTACACTGTATAAAAAGTAAAAATCAACAACTAAATGTGAATGAGGAAATGAAAATCTATATTGTATTCTTGCCATGGAATATTATACAGCTCTAATCAAGCAAACCCCTACTATTCAAAATAACAGTAATGGATCTTAAAAACAGTATCTAAGTCAAAATCTTGTGAGAAAATACTGTATAATGTCATGTACATAAAATTCTAGAAAATGTTATTCATTATTATGAGAAGAGGTAATAGAAATAACTGTATGAGGAAATATAAAAAGCACTGAGACTGGCCTTATATTTTTGAAGTCACAGCATGAGAAATGATGCAAGTCTCTGGGACAAATATTTCTAGAAAGGATCAAACTATTTTTCAAAACACTGGGTGATTTTCTTTTAATCTCAGTAGTTGGAAGCCACTTACTTGACATGAGGCAAGTTTGGTAAAATGTTTTGCAATTTGAATGACAGTCTAAAGGCACAAGGAACAATGTACTGCTTTACATATGCCATTCAACCTTCATATACCTGGAAAACCCTGTGGGTCTGAAACCTAGTTCTCTTTGTAAAAAGATAAAGCATTCTTTTCATTATTTTATTATGCCCTACATTTTTCATGAGTGATTATGCTGAGATTCACAGAGTGTTGGCTACCATTTTAGAAATCATCTCATCAGTGTACATGGCTCACCTTGCACTTAAGTTGCTGATACAGCACAGCTTCCTCGGAAGTATTTATAGCAATGCCATTCTACATTAATTCAACAAAAGTGGAAACTTCTGACCAGTTCTTTCTCAAGTGAATTATGCCAAAACATCAATTTTGCATTTGTGTGTATATATACATGTTCATTTTGCATTCCTCTTATTTAATTTCTCCAACATATTATGCATTACAATTACTCTAAAACATCCTTGCAGTAGGTTGTATTTCGAGGTCATTAAGGAAACATATTTATATGTTTTAATCAAAAGAGATCATGAACCTGATAGAGTTAAGACCCTCTTTTGAAAAATGCTCCATATTCATTCAGCATCAAATTCAGCATGATATTGAGAAATAGGGGAGCACTGGCCAGGCAGATGATGGAAGAGGCAGTGCCCCTGGCTTTTGGGCTGTAAACAACACCAACATAGCACACAGAGGGACATCAGAGAGACTACAAGGCAATCCATAGGAGGGAATTAACTATAATAAACGGTAGGACACACTTGTCTCAGCCACGCTCCTTCACTCACAGTAAACATGCCACACTCTTCCTCCTGAACTATGCCTCCTCTTATCAGACAAAGCTCTGTAAACCTCCATAGCCGCTTAAAATGATTTTACAGCCTTTACAGTACCTAGAAGAAGCTATCAGTATATTCTGAGTTTCAAACCCCTATTGCTATGGTTTGGATGTGAGGTGTCCCCCAGAAGCTTCCATGTGAGACAATGCAAGAAGGTTTGGAGGAGAAATGATGGGGTTATAGCCTTAATTGAATCAGTGAATTAATGCCTGATGGGATTAACATGAGTGGTAACTGGAGGCAGGTGGGGTATGGCTGGAGGAAGTGGTTTTGGGGGGCGTGGCTATGGAATATAGGTTTTGTATCTGGTGAGTGGAGTGTCTCTCTCTGCTTCTGATCATCAGGTGAGCTGCTTCCTTCAGCCACTCTCTTCTGCCATGATGTTCAATCTCACCTCAAGCCCCAAGAAATGGAGCTGGCTGTCTCTGAGACTTCTGGAACTGTGAGCCCTCAAATAAAGTTTTTCTCCTCTACAGCTGTGCTGGTCAGGTCTTTCAGTCCCAGCAGAGAAAAAGCTGACGAAAACACTCATGTTTTTATGTGCATCTATAATGATATCTCCTCCACAGATTACTTAGTCAGTGGATATGTTCTTCATTGGTATTTAATATTTTCAGCACAATAATTTGGTCTGATGTAAACTGAGATTTTTGTTAAGCATTTAAATGCAGATCAACTTCAGTAGCTGATAAGCTATTGTCTTACATTCTTACATATGACATCTCTTCAACAAAATTGCTCTAGTATGTTGATTAGGGGAAAAAATAAGTAATATATATATATATATATATATATATATATATATATATGTTTTTTTTTTCCTTTTCTTTCTTTCTTTCTTTTTCTTTTCAAATTCCTTGGTAATGTGAGAAATAATTTACTTGTTTAACAAAAACTTCTTATATTCCTATAGTCTGAGTAGTCTATTGAGGACTGGAAAACACCATTTTAAATTCTTGGCCTCTCTCTTTCGGCAAATTATGATCTACTGGGATGAGGAAGCAAGGGAAGCAACACACATTTAATACTATAAACTCTCGCTAATAGACTTGGTTTTGGGGGTCAAGAGAAAGTTTCTTTGAAACCTCTCTTTCAAAGAGAAAGGTAGAAAGACCACTCTGGGAAAGCTAATGAGCGCTTACATGGGCTGATAGGCAAAAGATAATATGTGAAAAGAAAATGTGAATAACTTCATTTTCCCAGGCTTAAATGTCACGGAAGAAATAGGCAAAAGTAGGAACTGGAAAAAATGATTTAGACTAGATTTTGAGTCATCCTTAAACTCTGACATCAAGAAGAAGAAGTTGTCAAAGTAAAAGGTTGGATAAGGAATGTCCCTGAAAGACCATGTGTTAGAGGCCTGGTCCTCAGCTTGGTGCTATGAGAAGGTAGTGGGACCTCTAAGAGGTGGGGTCCAGTTGGAGGAAGTTAGGTCACTGTGGGTATGCCCCTGGGGGGATATTGGGACCCCAGCCCTTTCCTGTCAGCTGCTATACAGTAAACAGACCTTCCCTGCCACAAGGTCTTGCCATGAGACATGGTGCTGCTTCAGGCCTGAAGCAACAGCCTAGTGACTATGATCTGAAATTTCTGAAAACAGAAGCCAAAATAAACTGCAAGTTGATTTTCTCAGGTTATGTTGTCACAGTGCTAGAAAGCGGATGACACAAAGATTCAGAAGCAAAAAACAAACAAACAAAAAACCCTAAAAACCACATGATTATGTCTGTATTATAAAAGGAACTCCCCAAAACAGTGGATTAGAAGTAGGAAGAATGGCTGCCTGGCATGGTGGTGCACACCTGTAATCACAACGGTTCAGGTGGCTGAGGCAGGAGGATCAGGAGTTCCAAGCCAGCCTCAGCAAAAGTGAGGCACTAAGCAACTCAGTGAGACTCTGTCTCTAAATAAAATACAAAATAGGGCTAAGGATGTGGCTCAGTGGCCAAGTGCCTTTGAGTTCAATCCCCTGTTACTACTCCCCCCCCCAAAAAAAAAAAACAGTTTAAAAAAAAAAAAAGAAGTAGGAAGAATGAAGACTGGATGACCATCTGGAAAGCAAAGATCATAATGAAGAGATGGCTTGCAGGCTGGCTTCCCCATGGGACTTATAGAATAGAGAAACTGTGTGGGGAAAGTGTGTTAAAAAATAATGTGTATGCTGAAGAGTGAACTTCTGAATTTTCTTTGGGATAGCAGCCATGAAATCACATTAACATTTGGAAATTCTTTACAGCTCTCATTAGTTCTTTATGAAAAATCCATTACTGTCTATTGTTTCCTGAATTTATGAGCATTTATCACTTTTCTTGATATTTACTATTCCAAGCTGACTTGTTTATTATGTTACAGAAAATGATTAGCTATTTCATAAGTTTTGGAAATTAAACCATCATGGTGGTTTGGAAAAACATTCATTTATAGATTATTTTCTGAAGAATAAATATGTAATAAGTGGGAAAAAAGTCTTTTCACTGATAAGAATAGCTCACGAGAAAGCATGGTAAATGGAGAAATAATTTGATAAGTTGTTTACAATGAGGACTGAGGCTCCCAAGGAGATGTCACAGGTAAGGAACAACCATCACTGGACTGCTTGGAAGGGACGCCTTCTAAAGAAGTAGATCCCTGAATTGGGTGATGCTATGATTTGGATCTAGCTTGGAAGTTCAGTCCCCAGTGTGGGGATCTGTTATGATAGAGCTGTTATAAAGTGGGAGCTAGAGGAAAGTGGTTAGGTCATTGAGGGTGCCAACGTGAAAGGGATTAGTGCAGTTCTTATGAAACACTGGTTAGTTCCCATGAGGGTGGGTTGTTATAAAAATAACAAGACTGGCCTGAATCTCTCTGGCTTCCTATCTAGCTATATGATCTGATTTATATGCACACGTGCTACTGTGATGCCATCTGCCATGAGGTGCTCACCAGAGGCCAAACGAAAAGGACCACCTGATCTTGAGCTTTAAGACTCCAAAACTGTGAGTTAAATAAACCTTTCTTCTTTGTACATTATCCAACCTTATGGACTTTGTTACAGCAAACAACACACACACACACACACACACACACACACACACACAAAAAGAACAGCCTAAATAGGTAACAATCTCTATAATTTAGAAAAAGAATCAAACTGCCAGTTAAATGGTTCACTAAATAGAAGCTTTCAAAGATCCAGCATGGAATCTAAGAGGAAGAAGAGTAGAGAGGCTGGGAAACTGTTTGGGAAGATTAAGATGGAAAAAAAAGCAAGAAACTGTCTAATATAGATTTTAAGTTTGATCTGTGGGTCATATAATTTTTTAAATCTCTTTCTGTCTCTTAAAATGAAAAATTTCTGGTTTTGTGTGAATGGAATTTTCTTTTTTTTTTCTTTCTTTCTTTTTGGTACTGGGGATTGAACTCAGGGGCACTAGACCACTGAGCCACATCCCCAGACCTACTTTATTTAGAGACCGGGTATTGCTGAATTCTTAGTGCCTCGCTTTTGCTGAGGCTGGCTCTGAACTCGTGATCCTCCTGTCTCAGCCTTTCCCAGCCACTGGGATTACAGGTGTGCACCACTGTGCCCGGCATGAATGGGATTTTCAAGAGAAACTTGACTAAGATATAGTCTATTCTGGTAAGAAAACTGTTCTGACAAATGACTGTAGATATCAAAATGGCTAATAAAAGTCATTTTAAATTAATGCTTCTTAGTTAATAAAATAATATGTGTCTGTCTGATGGCTACATTTTTTTTTCTAAAAGATGTATGTATATGTATGCATCTCACATGCCTACAGAAAAATATATTGAAAACTCAGAAAAAATAATATAAATGGCTAGCAATCCATTTTTTTTTAATGAGGTCTATATATATCTTGTAATCTTGTGGGTAAATCATATGTTAAAAAAATATGTGACAAAAAGATGACCATGTCCTACATAAATGTGAAAAGCAACAGACTACATTAGAAGTGGAATGGAAGGAAATGGCAGAATGGAACCAAATGGCCCATTAAGCAGAACATCAGTCTGAATGATCAGTTTTGAATCCTTAATCAGGAAGCTTCTCATCTTGCTATGTGATCTGCTCTGCAAGTCCACCTGTCACTGTGATACCATTTACCATGAGGACCTCACCAGAGGCCAAAACAATGGGACACCCAATCTTGGGCTTTAAGCCTCCAGAACTGTGAGCTAAATAGACCTCTCTCTTCTTCATACATTATATGACCTTATAGACTTTGTTATAGCAAAAGAAACCACCAGCCTAAATAGGTAACAAACAAAATGCCTGGTGCAGTAGGACTGGGTAATGTTGGCTGTCAGATCCATCAGGATTCACATCTGAGCTCTGAGTTTGATTGCAATACTTGATTTCATGAAGCATTAGCTTCTTCATTTTTAAAGAGCAAGATAAAGATTACAGTCAGGATGCATACATAAGGTTGATGGAGGTTACCTGTGTGTGGCTCAACCATTGTAGCTACTCAATAAAGACACTCCTACATGTTCCTGGATGAGACACTGACATGCTTGGGAAGTTCACATCCTCAGGAGGTCAAAGCTGAAAGGAATGGAGATGACTCTGAATATCACAATACTAAAAATATTTTCAGCATGTTTTCTCCAGGTGTTTTGTAAAGTGTCTAACTCTCCATTAACTTGTTATGGTTTCACAAATTTTTTTAAGGTCAGAGTTATGATTTTGTTTTTCTCCATGAGAAAACAATATTTAATTGACTTGCTGTGGTAGTCAGCCTTGTATCACTGTGACCAAAATACTTGACAAAAACAACTTAGAAGAAGAAAAGTTTTAATTTGCTCATGATTCCAGATGATTAGCCTGTTGTCAGCTGAGCCCTTTGTTCTGGGTGTAAGGTGAGGCAAGCACATCATGATGGAAGGGTGAATGGGAGGGAAACTGTTCCTCTCAAGACAGCCAGGAAGCAAAGAAAGAGAGAGGAGGAAAGGGGAAGGGGCTTCAGGATGACAGACCCTTGTAGGTCATATCTCCTCCTCCAGCTGTGCCCCACCTGCCTATAGTGAGCCATCAATTTGTAGCTCTCACAGTCCAATCATTTACCTCTGAATATTTTTGCATTAAACCAGGACTTTTGGGGGACAGCTCATGTCCAATCATAGCACTTAACCAAATTGTGACTCCTAGTAAGAGGTGGTAAAATTAAGATTCAAACTCCAAATCATGTCTTGCAAATACAAAGAAATAATATTTGTTAATTTCTTCAGAGGACAAACTTGTTACTAATGTCAACTGCTTAAATTTATGCAAAGCCATGAGATGCAAGTGCTTTACTGAAGACTGACATTTGTTTTCCTTTGTTTAATGTATTATTAAACATACATGTTTTTATTATTTGTAAATAGTACCACTCCCTCTTATCAAATGCCAAAATTTTACAGATATCACATATTCTCTTAATGTTAGCCATGAAAGAATTTTTAAATAAATATTGAATGGATCAGTTGTTTTTGAATTTAAAACTGTCTTCTATTTCCCCCTCCCCATGGATGACTACCAAAGCCTAGTCATTGGGAAGTGAAATAATAACTTGGATTTCATATGTAGAGCATCATATTGCAAGCATTATTCAAATTAGTTTTATGTTTGCTCCTAGAGATGTGTTTCTTTCAAGTAGTAAATCACTGATAAATACTTAGTGGTTAGCTAGATAAGTTGGCCTAATCATTAAGTATTTTTATTGGTTTCTAAATCAACTTTATTGACTTGTTTAGGGTTCTATTCTTAAAATACCTTTGGTCTTCTCTTTCCTTAACTTTCCTGATGTGTTTGTTGAGATAAGTCTTAGGGCTCTTTGCCAGGCAGGTAGACCTCAGCAATATACATACTTCTGAAAATAAATCTCACTTTGAACTTAATTTCTATGGCTTAAATCAGGTCTAAACCTGAGTGTATTGAAATGAATGGCTTCACTGCCAGGACCTAAACTACACATCCAGCCACAAATGTTCCCCCTGGGGTAACCAGCAGTGAGGCTGTTGACTGTGATAGAAAGGCCCCTGGACCCAGGTGATGGAAAGAGCCCATCTATTCCAAGGAGAGGGAGCTCATGCCTCAATTGGTTTAGACTCACTGTCTGATCTTTTGCAAATCACTCAACCCTCTGTTCTTCCCTCTCAGCAGCAAAATCAGATTATAGAGTCTTGGTGAGGACTGCATGATTTTTATATGCAAATCAGTAAACACAGTAGTGACTCAGTGTAGCATAGCTTTAATGTTATTATTGGAAGCAACACTTAAGAGCCACAAAACAGTCTGACACTTGTTAGCTGTGAACTGTTCTTCAAGTTAGCACCAGGACCCAAAACTTCCCATCTATAGATATCCTCTACCAGCTATATTAAGCACATATTCCATTATGGCTCACACATACCTCTACTTCCTTGCTTCAAATTTTTTCTTTTCTTTTTCTTTTTGTGCAATGCAGATCTTTGCCTTTGCTCTGCCCTGGTTCCACCTCACCTTTGCCAGCAGGTACACTTGAGAAATATCGCCCTCACCTGTGCCTAGTTCAGCTCCTGGGTAGCTGCTCTGAAGTCTTCCCTGATTTCCTTACAATATGTATCAGTCTCCTATTAATTTTCAATGTTCTATGCTTATATATTGCTTCTTGTACTTATATCTGGCCCTTAATTACAATGATTACAATGATCTACTTTTTTTTTATCACTTCTTTGTGATGACCTTAAGATAAAGGTTGACTTTATTTATCTCAGTTTGGATATCACTAGACATTCATCAAATGCTGTTTTCTTTGTTAAATTTTTTAATACTTCATAACCACATGCAGGCAAACAAATGAAAACCTAGAGTATATTTTGCTGTATTAGAAAGCAAGCAATGAAGATCAGGATTTTAAATAATAGCTACAGGCATTTGATAATGGCAGAGGGGACTAGGGAAGAGGAAGTACAGGCTGAACACTGCCAGTGTTTATGGCCAAGGAGGGGTTATATAATGTGATGAAATGAGAAGAGGCAGAGCCTTAGGGGACAATCATCCTCTCCTGGCTGAATGCTCAGCCACGCAAGGAGTGAGCTCCCGGCACTAGTGAGCCTGGCAGGAGTCCCAGCTGCAAAGGACAGAGGCATACCCAGGCGCTGGGGATCTGGGCTGAACAAGACCAGGCTCAGTTGGTCAAGGCTTGCACACAGCCCCTCTTGCGACAGCTAATGGCAGAGCTCAATTCATAAAACTGCCTGTCAAATTCCCTACTATGTACTGGTTGAACTACCTGAAGCTTCTTCAAAGGAAACCACACATATTTTACTTATCTAGCATAGGCCATGCCAAAGCAGCTGCATCACTTTGTGTGTGTGTGTATGTTTCCATGTTGAAAATTGTTCCCATTTTAAGGCACCCATTTATTCAGCAGATACTCTGAGGTTAAGGACTATGCTTAGAGTCCTATGTGAAATTAAAGGAATCAAAATTTAAATGCAGACTTTTTTTTTTTCTAGTTTCCTAAGCCATTGTTCTTCTTATTCTAGTAGGCTTCTTTGACATTGCCTGAAAAGCCATCCTCAAAGGCAAATTAAATTACAACTACTCACTTCTTGGAAAACTCAAATGGCTCCCCAGAGCTCTCAAGAAAAGTCCAGACTTCTTTGATTTGGAAAAAGTACTGCATGAGAATGTCAGCTATTAAGATTACAAACAGAAATAAGTGTTGGTGAGAATGTGGGGAAAATGTACACTCATACACTGTTGGTGGGACTGCAAATTGGTGGAGCCAATATAGAAAGCAGTATGGAGAGTAGTTCGAAAACTGGGAATGGAACCACCTTTCAACCCAGCTATCCCACTCCTCAGTCTATACTCAAAGGACTTAAAATCAGCATTACTACAGGGACACAGCCACATCAATGTTTATAACAGCACGATTCACAATAGCTAACCTGTGGAACCAAACTAGATGCCCTTCAGTAGATGAATGGATAAAGAAACTGTGGTACATATACACAATGGAATATTACTCAGCATTAAAAGAGAATAAAATCATGGAACTTTCAGGTAAATGGATGGAGTTGGAGATAATAATGCTAAGTGAAGTTAGCCAAACCCCCAAACCAAATGCCAAAGGTTTTCTCTGATTTAAGGATACTGATTCATAATGTGGTTGGGAAAGGGAGGCATGGGAATGATTAGATGAACTCTAAATAGGGCATAGGGGAAGGAGGGAAAGGGAGGGGGCATGGGGATAGGAAAGATGGTGGAATGAGATTGACATTACCCTAAGTACATGCATGTAGACATGAATGGTGTGACTCTACTTTGTATACAACCAGAGACATGAAAAATTATGCTCTAGATGTGAAATATGAATTGTAATGCATTCTGCTGTTATATATAAAAAATTAAAATTAAAAAAAATGCAAAAATAAAATAAAATACTGCATGATCAATGCTTAGTTGACTAAACAGCCCTAACCTCTTGTCATCAAAAACCACTCCTTCTCCAGCTGCCTGCATTCTGTTTATTGTTCTGGAAAAAAAGCAAAACAAAACATCACCATCTTTGCTTGGATCTGATTTGGAATGCTCTCCCAATCTAGAACAGGTAAGAATTTAATTCACTATTACAGCCAGTTGGAAAAAAACAATAACAAATTTTTATGTCTCCTTAATCCCAGGTATATAGAAAGCCAGTCTCCTTTTGAACACTTCTCAGTGTAATTTTAGTGGTTATTTCTGTATATTCTCTCCAGGGTAGACTGGAGGCAGTCTGATAATAAGGAAAGTTGTTTTTCAGTGTTAAATTTTATGGTCCCTGGCACATAGTGGATTACAACAAATGCTTGTTGAATTTATTAATCAGGATTTACTTTTTCTTATTCTGGTACAACATAAATCAGTTTATTAATTAAATATATTATGTTTATTCATATTTCGAGAGATGATTATGCAAAAGTGTACTTACCTTGTCAAAATGTGTGCATGATAACTATTACACTTCCAGGTGCTAACTAGTAATAAAAGAATGGAAATCATACAAAAAATATGATAAGCTGAAGTCAGCCATGTGAGAGCCACACTGCCCTATCACCTGGCCAATGACTTCATTTGAGAAGATAGTGAATTCTCCCATTCTCTATTTTATTTACACACACCTTCCAATGAGGTGTGTGCTACCTGGGAGAGAATCAAAGAATGGCTCAAAATCATATAAAACACAAAGGCAGAAGGAAATTACTTAATTTGTTTCCTCCACATCTTAAAGAAACTTTTTCATTTTGATTGCTTCAAATGAATGTGATAGAAGAAAATAATTCAAGGTTGTCAGAGAAAAGGAATAATAAAATCAAGTTGGTAAAAATTACCCAAAATATGTTTTCATGATGTTTTGTTCTTTCCTTCATCATGACTAAAGTTCAGGAGTATTTTTCTTTCTATTTCACTACTATGAGTTAATTTGACTCGAAATTTTTTTTCTTCAGATTTTTTTTGTGTGTGTGCTCATCAATCATGACTCATTTTTACTTCCTTATCACCATGGAAAAGTATATGTTAAATGTTTTAGTCAGTTTTTTTTTTTTTTTCTGCTGTGACGAAAGACCCAGCCAGAACAATTGTACAGGAGGAAAAGTTTATTTGGGGACTCATGGTTTCCACGGTCTCAGTCCACAGAGAGGTGGCCTAGACGTGAGGTGAAGCAGAACAACATGGCAGAAGAGTATCATGGAGGGAAGCAGCTCACATGATGATCAGCAAGCAGAGAGACAGACTAAGCTCAGCTCACCAAATATATACCTCAGCGGCATACCTCCAGTGATTCACCTCCAGCAACAGTCACAACTCAGTTACCACTCAATTAATCCCACAAGGGGGATTAATCCCCTGATTTGGTCAAGGCTTTCGCATCCAATCATTTTCCTCTAAACCTTCTTGAATTGTCTCACATATGAGCTTTGGAGGGACATGTCACATCCAAACCATAACATACATGAATTTGAATGTCTTATAATGAATCCTGACACAATGTTTTTTTATAACTCTTCCTTCCATATTGCCAAGAATTTTATGGTTATGTGATAACTTTGTTTCATAGCCGCAGAATCATAACTGTAGAATCAGGAGATATTTCACTTAGAGAATATCTAGGTCAATCAGCTAATTTCACAGGTGAGGATGCGAAAAACCTAGTTGGTACATGTGTTGCTCAAGGTTACAAAATTAATTAAGAATACCCTAAGGGGTCTGGGGATATAGCTCCGTTGGTAGAGCGCTTGCCTTGAATGCATTCAAGGCCCTGGGTTCAATTCCCAGCAACACACACACACACACACACACACACACACACACAATAAAAAATAAAATAAAATAAAAATAAAAGAATACCTTAAGGACCAAAACACTAATATCCTAATTCCTAAAGTTGCTCTCAGACCATTCCAGCTTTTCATTCTAGTTCACATAGTCATTTGATGGAACTATTCTCATCTCCCAAGTTCTAGATGCTTCTCCTGGAGTGAGGCCTGATAAGACTTCAGAATAAAATTGGGATTTAGCATCAGAAGCAGTTTGAGTTTAAAGCCCAATTCTCCCATTTATAAACAGTGACTTGCCACTTTACCTATCTCAGACACAATTTCATTGTCTGTAAAATGAAAATTGTGATACTTACACCACGGGACCATACTGAGACAAAAGAAAAAAAATGATGGAATAAATATAAATAGCTTAGTTCACAAGAAAAATAATATGATCAAGAAATGGCTTTTCCCTTGTCATTCCTCTCTGGGACAAGGACGTTTGAATTACTATATCCAAATATATATTACCACGGGTTTCTTTGAAAATCTCAGGTTCATTTCATTCATTTTTGTCCCAGAAACGTAAGCCAAATGAGTTTTTTATTTTTATTCTACTTTACAAAGAAATGTGTTTGTCTGTAGATGTTTTCTGAGAACACAGAAGTGTCTAACAATTTTTAAATTTCTCCTTAAACAAGCCTATTCTCCTTGAGAAAAAAAAAATGTGAGTTTCATATAAAACCTGTGAATATATATTTCTACACTAGTATCTATCACTATTCCCCTTTGTCCCTTAGACCCCCTCTAAATCTCTCTCACTGTTACTCCATCTCTCTCTGAGTATATGTGTGTATAGATGTGTATGTGTGTGTGTGTGTGTGTGTGTGTGTGTGTGTTTATCTAGCCATTTCACCACAGTGGAAATGTACTATATAATCTAATGAAGCTTGCCTTGTTTCATTTAACAATAAATCACAGATAATTTATTAGGTTGCAGTCCCTGAAAAAATAGAATCTTAGAGAAAGACTTATGTGTGATACATAATTGGTAAATGTGATTTGAGGGCTATGGGAAAGAAATCTGTGGAAGTAAGAGTTATTGTTAAACATCCACTGGTGACTGATGCCTTAATCCTCTTTCAGCTATGAGAAAAGGCTGTGAAATGGACTGAGTTGTCCTATGGAAAGGAGAAACAATTGATGCTGTGCCTCCTATCTCCTTTTTGTCCCTTACTGTCCATTAACAGCCCTACATCTCAGAGCACAACCGAAGGACAATATCTACAGCAATCCATGCCTCAGTGTCAGCAAAGAATCACTTAAACATATGGCAGGACACACATGGTCCCAGAGGAGGCCTGGGTAGATCCGAATGAAGCCCACCAAACAATCATGGTGGGAAGATAGACAGCTGAGGCTGAGAATTTGAAATGGTATGGAAGAGGGTTCTGGTACAGTTTATCCCTTGGTCATTCAGATCTGCTCTTGCTTTCCATGTTAGTTGTTTTTCTTTCAACACGTTGACACCAAACGTGTAGGTTGTCCTTTTTTTTTTTTCACAACAATCAGTTATGCATCTTTCCAGATACCAAGTGGGTCTCCAACAGTTCAATTCAATTCTAACATGAACTACCTAGTTGTGTTAACATTTCTACAAACATACCTTTTCTGGTGTGATAATTTAACAGAATGGCACACAAAATTCCAGTAAAACTTATTTTACTATTATCTTATTATTAATGTAACTCTAAGGAGTGCCATGCACAATGGTCAGATGATTTCCAAAATGGTGGTCAACATTTTATGAAGACATTCATGAGAGATATAGTATAAAATATTTATATTTCTCAAAGCTGTTGCAAATGATACTATATGTATTGATATATTTTAATTTCTTATTGCTGATGTGAAGATATCCAACTGGGTTTTATAAATTAATCTTTCATCTTGAAGTATCTAAATTTGCTAGTATATTTCTTCAGAGTTTATGCCAGATGGTCTCTATAGACTAGAGAGTGTTTGGAAATAAAGGCAGCTTTAACTCTTTCTTTTCATTCTAATGCTATTTTTATTTAATTTTTTTACTTGACTATTGCAATGGATGAAATCTGAAATGCAATGTGGGATACATGGTGAGATTAAACCATCTCATGTTATTTCTGAAAATAGTTAATTTCACTATTAAGAATGAGGTTAATCATATATTTTTTGTTTGTGCCATTTATTAAGATCAAAAATTTCATTAAGTGTAGTTCTTATTTTATTGGGATGATCACATTATTTTTTATAGTTGTTACATGGTGAATATATTGAATTTTTTAAAATAGTAATCTTGTCTATTTCTGTTATCATCGTAATGATGATCTTCATAAACTAAGGGAATAATCTAAAATATTTTAACCTTTTAAAATTTTATGTATAAATTTGTGGATTGCTAGTATTATATGCCTTTTAAATATTTATTAAGATTTATCAGTGAGAACAAGGAGAATGAAGGTCAACAAAAAATAAAAAAAGTGAACATTAGAGACTAATTGGACCTAACAGAAACATGTATAACACTCTACCCAACAATAGCCTAACACACATTTTTCTCAACTGGAAATTCTTTTTTTTTTTTTTTTTTAATTTTTTTTATTGGTTGTTCAAAACATTATAAAGCTCTTGACATATCATATTTCATACATTAGATTCAAGTTGGTTATGAACTCCCAATTTTACCCCAAATACAGATTGCAGAATCACATCGGTTACACATCCACATTTTTACATAATGCCCTATTAGTAACTGTTGTATTCTGCTACCTTTCCTATCCTCTACCATCCCCCCTCCCTCCCCTCCCATCTTCTCTCTCTACCCCATCCACTGTAATTCAAATCTCTCCTTGTTTATTTTCCCATTCCCCTCACAACCTCTTATATGTAATTTTGTATAACAATGAGGGTCTCCCTCCATTACCATGCAATTTCCCTTTTCACTCCCTTTCCATCCCACCTCATGTATCTGTTTAATGTTAATCTTTTCTTCCTGCTCTTCCTCCCTGCTCTGTTCTTAGTTGCTCTCATTATATCAAAGAAGACATTTGGTATTTGTTTTTTAGGGATTGGCTAGCTTCACTAAGCATAATCTGCTCTAGTGCCATCCATTTCCCTGCAAATTCTATGATTTTGTCATTTTTTAGTGCTGCGTAATACTCCATGGTGTATAAATGCCACATTTTTTTTTATCCATTCATCTATTGAAGGGCATCTGGGTTGGTTCCACAGTCTAGCAATTGTGAATTGTGCTGCTATGAACATCGATGTAGCAGTATCCCTGTAGTACGCTCTTTTAAGGTCTTCAGGGAAAAGTCCAAGAAGGGCAATAGCTGGGTCAAATGGTGGTTCCATTCCCAGCTTTCCCAGGAGTCTCCATACTGTTTTCCAGATTGGCCGCACCAGTTTGCAGTCCCACCAGCAATGTACAAGAGTACCCTTTTCCCCACATCCTCTCCAGCACTTGTTGTTGTTTGACTTCATAATGGCTGCCAATCTTACTGGAGTGAGATGGTATCTTAGGGTGGTTTAGATTTGCATTTCTCTGACTGCTAGAGATGATGAGCATTTTTTCATGTACTTGTTGATTGATTGTATGTCCTCCTCTGAGAAGTGTCTGTTCAGGTCTTTGGCCCATTTGTTGATTGGGTTGTTTGTTTTCTTATTGTTTAATTTTTTGAGTTCTTTGTATACTCTGGATATTAGGGCTCTATCTGAAGTGTGAGGAGTAAAAATTTGTTCCCATGATGTAGGCTCCCTATTTACCTTTTTATTGTTTCTCTTGCTGAGAGAAAACTTTTCAGTTTAAGTAAGTCCCATTTGTTGATTTTTGTTATCAACTTTTGTGCTATGGGTGTCCTATTAAGGAATTTGGAGCCCGACCCTACAATATGTAGATCGGAGCCAACTTTTTCTTCTATCAGACGCAGAGTCTCTGATTTGATATCTAGCTCCTTGATCCACTTTGAGTTAACTTTTGTGCATGGCGAGAGGAGGGGATTCAGTTTCATTTTGTTGCATATGGATTTCCAGTTTTCCCAGCACCATTTGTTGAAGATGCTATCCTCCCTCCATTGCATGCTTTTAGCTCCTTTATCAAATATAAGATAGCTGTAGCTTTGTGGATTAGTCTCTGTGTCCTCTATTCTGTACCATTGTTCCACCCTCCTGTTTTGGTACCAGTACCATGCTGTTTTTGTTACTATTGCTCTGTAATATAGTTTTAAGTCTGGTATCGCTATACCGCCTGATTCACACTTCCTGCTTAGAATTGCTTTTGCTATTCTGGGTCTTTTATTTTTCCATATGAATTTCATGATTGCTTTATCCATTTCTACAAGAAATGCCATTGGGATTTTGATTGGCATTGCATTAAACCTATAGAGAACTTTTGGTAATATCGCCATTTTGATGATGTTAGTTCTGCCTATCCATGAACAGGGTATATTTTTCCATCTTCTAAGATCTTCTTCTACTTCTCTTTTTAGGGTTTTGTAGTTTTCATTATACAAATCTTTCACCTCTTTTGTTAGGTTGATTCCCAAGTATTTTATTTTTTTTGAGGATATTGTGAATGGAGTGTTTTTCCTCATTTCCGTTTCAGAAGTTTTGTCGCTGATATACAGAAATGCCTTTGATTTATGCGTGTTGATTTTATATCCTGCCACTTTGCTGAATTCATTTATTAGTTCTAGTAGTTTTTTTGTAGACCCTTTTGGGTCTTCTAGGTATAGAATCATGTCATCTGCAAATAGTGATAATTTAAGTTCTTCCTTTCCTACTTTTATGCCTTTAATTTCTTTCATCTGTCTAATTGCTCTGGCCAGTGTTTCGAGAACTATATTGAATAGAAGTGGTGATAGAGGGCATCCCTGTCTTGTTCCAGATTTTAGGGGAAATGCCTTCAATTTTTCTCCATTGAGAATGATTCTAGCCTGAGGCTTAGCATAGATAGCTTTTACAATGTCGAGGTAAGTTCCTGTTATCCCTAGTTTTTCTAATGTTTTGAACATAAAGGGATGCTGTACTTTGTCGAATGCTTTTTCTGCGTCTATTGAGATGATCATATGGTTCTTATTTTTAAGTCTATTGATGTGGTGAATAACATTTATTGATTTCCGTATATTGAACCATCCTTGCATCCCAGGGATGAATCCTACTTGATCATGGTGCACAAATTTTTTGATGTGCCTTTGTATCCGATTCGCCAGAATTTTATTGAGGATTTTTGCATCTATGTTCATCAGAGATATTGGTCTGTAGTTTTCTTTCTTTGAGGTGTCTTTGTCTGGTTTCGGAATCAGGGTGATGTTGGCCTCATAGAATGAATTTGGCAGAGCTCCTTCTTTTTCTATTTCCTGAAATAACTTGAAAAGTATTGGTATTAATTCTTCCTTAAAGGTTTTGTAAAACTCCACTGTATACCCATCCGGTCCTGGGCTTTTCTTGGTTGGAAGTCTTTTGATTGCTTCTTCTATTTCATCTATTGTTATTGGTCTGTTTAAGTTGTGAGTATCCTCCTGACTCAGTCTGGGCAAATCATATGACTTAAGGAATTTATCAATGTCTTCACTATCTTCTATTTTATTGGAATATATGTTTTCAAAATAATTTCTAATTGTCTTCTGTATTTCTGTAGTGTCTGTTGTGATATTGCCTTTTTCATCCCGTATGTTAGTGATTTGAGTTCTCTCTCTTCTTCTCTTCGTTAGCATGGCTAAGGGTCTGTCGATCTTATTTATTTTTTCAAAGAACCAACTTTTAGTTTTGTTAATTTTTTCAATAGTTTCTTTTGTTTCAATTTCATTGATTTCCCCTCTGATTTTAATTATTTCTTGCCTTCTGCTACATTTGCTGTTGTTTTGCTCTTCCTTTTCTAGGGCTTTGAGATGAAGTGTGAGCTCATTTATTTGTTGGTTTTTCCTTTTTTTGAGGAATGACCTCCAGGCGGTGAATTTCCCTCTTAAAACTGCTTTCATTGTGTCCCATAGATTCCGATATGTTGTGTCTGTATTTTCATTTATCTCTAAGAATTTTTTGATTTACTCCTTTATGTCTTCTGTAACCCATTGATCATTCAGTAACATATTGTTCATTTTCCATGTGATGTAGGATTTTTCCTTCCGTCTTTTATCATTGATTTCCAGTTTCATTCCATTATGATCAGATAAAATGCATGGTATTATCTCCACCCCTGTATATTTACTGAGGGTTGCCCTATGGCATAATATATGGCCTATTTTTGAGGAGGATCCATGTGCTGCTGAGAAAAAAGTATATCCACTTGATGATGGTTGATATATTCTATATATGTCAGTTAAGTCTAGGTTGTTGATTGTGATATTGAGTTCTATAGTTTCTTTATTCAGCTTTTGTTTGGAGGATCTGTCCAATGGTGAGAGAGGTGTGTTGAAGTCACCCATAATTATTGTGTTGTGGTCTATTTGATTCTTGAACTTGAGGAGAATTTGTTTTATGAACATCGCAGCACCATTATTTGGTGCATAAATATTGATAATTGTTATGTCTTGTTGGTGAATGGTTCCTTTTAACAGTATATAATGTCCTTCCTTATCCCTTTTGATTAATTTAGTCTTGAAGTCAATTTTATTCGATATGAGGATGGCCACCCCTGCTTGCTTACGAGGACCGTGTGCATGGTATATTTTTTCCCAACCTTTCACCTTCAGCCTGTGTATGTCTTTTCCAATCAGATGTGTCTCCTGGAGGCAGCATATTGTTGGATTTGTTTTTTTAATCCATGTTACCAGCCTATGTCGCTTTATTGGAGAGTTTAAGCCATTAATGTTTAGAGTTACTATTGATATATGGTTTGTACTTCCAGCCATGTTTGATTATTTATCTTCTTCTTTTTTTTTTTTAATTTAGTTTGTTTCTCCATGGTTAGCTTTCCCCCCGCCCTCTGTCTTTATAGAGGCACTTCCCACTGATGGTTTTGGTTATTGTTTTTCATTTCTTCCTCGTGTAGTGTTTTGCTCAAGATGCTTTGCAATGCTGGTTTTCTGGCTGCAAATTCTTTTAGCTTTTGTTTATCATGAAAGATTTTTATTTCGTTATCGTACCTGAAGCTTAATTTTGCTGGATACAGAATTCTTGGTTGGCATCCATTGTCTTTCAGTGTTTGAAATATGTTGTTCCAGGATCTTCTCGCTTTCAGCGTCTGTGATGAAAAATCCGTTGTTAACCTTATTGGTTTACCCCTGAATGTAATCTGCCTCCTTTCTCTTGTAGCTTTTAGTATTTTCTCTTTGTTCTGTATATTGGATATCTTCATAACAATGTGTCTTGGCGTTGGTCTACTGTGATTTTGTGTGCTCGGTGTCCTGTATGCATCTACGATTTGTATATCCGTTTCCTTTTTTATTTCTGGAAAGTTTTCTGTAATTATTTCTTTCAGCAGGTTACTCATTCCCTTGGTTTGAATCTCTGTACCTTCTTCTATCCCGATGACTCGTAGGTTTGGTTTCTTTATGTTATCCCATATCTCTTGGATGTTTTTCTCGTGGTTTTTAACCAGCCTTTCTGAGTTGGCTAGGCTCTTTTCAAGATGATATATTTTGTCTTCATTATCTGATGTTCTGGCTTCTACTTGCTCCACTCTGTTAGTGATACTATCAATTGAGTTTTTAATTTGGTTTATCGTTTCCTTCATTTCTAGAATTATTGTTTGTTTTTTTTTTATAATCTCAATCTCCTGATAAAGATGCTTAACTTCTTCTTTTATCTGTCTATGTAATTCATTTTCAAAGTGTTCTTTCACTGTTTGGATTTGCTGTCTCGTATCTTCTTTAAGGTTCCATTCCATCTGTCTAAGGTATTCCTTGAGTTCTTTATATGACCATTTTTCTGCTGACTCTAGGTCCTCCTGAATATTTAGGCTGTCCTTCATTGTTTGTACTCCTTTTCTTCCTTGCTTTTTTATGCTGCTCATGTTACTTCTTGTTCTGTTTGACTGCTGAGTTACTGTTTACTCTTATAGATTTATTTGATGCTTGAGAGGAAAGATATTAGAAGGGAAGGGAAGAAGTCAAATCCTCTGCTGATTACACATTCAGCTTCTCCGCCCGGAGCGAAGCGAAAGAGGAAGCAGATGGGAGCAAAGCGCCCGCGGCTCTGAGCAGCCAAGCGTCTCTTTTTCGATTTCTTTGTTCTTCCTGCTCCTTGGCAAGGTGGTCCACTACAGATTAACGGTGAAAGGAGCTTTAACAGACTGTGCGAAATCTCTATTAAAGCCGCTGCTTTGAGCACCACGCTCAGCACTTCAGCAACCCCCGTACGCAGCGGCCATCTTCTCCCCTCAACTGGAAATTCTTCAAGAAAGGCCATATGTTAGGTCACAAAGCAAGTCCCAATAAGTTTAATATATTGAAATACACAAAGTATTGTTTCTTACTACACTGGAATAAAACTAGATACCAACAGCAAAAGGAAAATAGAAAGTTGCCCCCGCCCCATATTTGGAAATTAAACACACACTTAAGCAAAGAATGAAAATGAAAACATAAGGAAAATAATAAACAAAAATGAAAAGTGAAATCATGAAACATCAAAATAAACGAAAATGCAGTTGGACCCTTATCTTTTCCCACATACAAAAATTAATTAAATGAATTAAATGAATCAAAATGAATTAAAGATCTGAATTGAAGAGTTAGATTTTTACAAGGATAAAGCACTGGGAGAAAGCTTCATGACTTCAGATTTGACAGGCAAGAAAACTGGAAAACTGTACTACATCAAATTTAAAACTTTTATGCATCGCAGGACACTATCAACAGAGTGAAACAGCCACCCACAGAATAGAAAAAAAAATTAAATCATATTATCTGGCAAGAGGTTAATATTCCAAGAATATGAGGAACTTTTACAACTCAACTGTAACAACTCAGTAACTGGAAATGAGCAAAGGCTGTGAACAGACATTTCTCTAAAGAATGTATACATATGGCAGTTTAGCAGTTGAAAAGACTCAGCATTATGACGTATTAGGGAAATATAAGTTACACACCCAAAGGTATACCACTTCACATGAATTAAGATGACTATAATTTAAAAAAATGAAAGAAAAAAAAATGAATAAAGCTCAATTCCTACTAAACAAAAAGAAAGACAAAAGGAAAATAAATATTGGTGAAGATATGGAGAACTTGGAACTCTTGTGCCTTCCTCATTGGAATGTAAAATGGTGCAGCTGCCATGGAAAACAGTATGGTGATTTCTCAAACAATTGAAGATGGAATTACCATAGAATCCAGCAATTCTGCTTCTGGGAAGATACTCAAAAGAACTCGAAGCTGGGTTTCAGAGAGATGTTTGTATACTGATATTTATAGAAGAATTATTCACAATAACCCTGTTATGTTTGGGATATTCAGTGTCCCCCCAGAACTCATGACTCAGTGATGAGAGCTGTAAGCTAACCAGTAGATAAATCCTTTTGATGGATTAATAATTTGAAAGGACTATTTTACTGCTTTGAAAGGATACCTGAAAGCAGATAGGGTGTGGCTGGAGGAAGCAGGTCATGGGGGCATGCCTGTGGGTTTATATTTTGTCCCTGGAGCCTCACTTTCTCTGCTTCCTGTCTGTCGTGAGCTGAGGTGCTTTCCTCTCCCACACCCTCTGACAGCAAACTTCTCCCATAGCCTCAGGTCCAGAGCAATGAAGTCTACCGCCCGTGGACTGAGCCTCTGAAACCATGACACAAAATAAGTTTTTCCTCCTCTTTGTTGTTTTTGTCAGGTATTTTGATCACAGGGAGATAAGCTGACTGATGCAGCACCCCTCTACATAAGAGTAAAAGCAAAAACTACCCATTCACAGATGGATAAACAAAGTGATACATGCTTACAATGTAATGTTATTCAACCTTAAAAAAGGAAAGCTATTCTGATACATACTACACAGGGTGAGCTTTTACAGAATTGTGTAAGGGAAATAAGAAAGTCACAACATTACACATACTGTATGATTCTGTTTATATAAGGTGGCATAATCAAACTCACAGAGGCAGAAAGAGGAATGGTGGTTGCCTGAGACTGAGATATGGGTTTTAGGAATTAGTATTTTGTAGGTTTGGAGTTTGAATTGGAAATATGATGAAATATCTAGAAAAGGATGATGGTGATCACTTATCAACATTGTGATTGTGCCTAATACTACTGAACAGTATGCCTAAAAATGCTTCAATAATGAATTTTATGTTATGTACATTTACTGCAAATTTAAAAAATAAATTACTAGTGAAGACTTTGGGGCCTAGGAAGTTTTCCTTAAAATAAGGTCTTTCTATTATATTTTGTGTATTTTGTGTATTCTATTGTATTTTGTGCATTGCAGGTTGTGTATTTCTTCCTAGATGAGCTTTGATCATTTCTTTCAAGATCTTGTAACTCTTAATTTGTATATTTTATATGAACAATGACTTGAATGAATTTTATAAGGCTTATTTTCTAATTACTTTATTTTCAAAGAAAATGTTATTTAACTCATGTTCCCATTGTTGAGTTGTTTCTTATTTTTTCACAACTGAATATTCCTGTTAATATTTAATTGAAAATATTACATTATTAATCAATTGCTGTGAAGCCAATTACCTTCATGCTCAGTGGCTTAAAATAGTAAATACTTACATTACTGTAATTCAAAAATCAAATGGCAGTTTAGTTTGGTGCTTATTTCTGAAGAGCTCTGATAAAATAGAGTCTAATTGTTAATCAGGAATGCAGTCTTTTCCGAAGGCTCAGCTGGTGAATGATCCACTTTCAAGATCACTCAGATGGATTTGGGTAGTCTGAATTCCTGGATGGCTCTTGAACAAAAGATTCCAGTTACTCATCATGTGGTCTTTTACAAAAGCTGTTTAAATATTCTCATAACATGGCAGCTGGCTTCCCCCAAGAGTGAGTGATTCGAAAGAGAATCAGAACTCACTCCAGATGGAAATCACAGTCTTCATATAGGAAAATATTGGCAATCATACCCCACACCATCTGCTGTATTCTATTCACTAGAAGCCTGTCACTGAGTCCAAACCATACTCCAGGGGAAGAAAATTAAGCTCTACCTTTTGAGATATGAAGTATGGAATAATTTGTGAACATATTTTATAATTCACACACACATTGATGAAAAACATTTTTTTTCTGGTTTATCTCTTATTCCGACTGTTTATGCATACAATTTGCTACATAAAACTTGTTATTTTTCCTGGAACCAAACTGATCACTTCTCTTATAATTTTTAACTTTCATTGGCATTTTAAAAAATCGCCTTACAGAATATCCTCTCATTGTTTCTATTTGTCATATTTTTTTAACTATAAAATGTTTAGCTAATTGGTTAATGTTAAAATTAACAATGCATCAGGCATTTTGGTTATTAGTGGATAGACACTGACACAGAAATACTGTACAGGTGTTAAATAAAATGATATAAAGCAAAACTGAGATAACATAAGATGTATCTAATAAAATTATTTGTAATTCAATAGAAAGTAGAAAATAGATAAAACATAAAAATCAAGTTTAGATATACTGATGTTACCAAGAAAATGTAGATTCTATGCTGCTAAACACCAGAAGACACACACACACACACACACACACAATGCAATATGTAAATATAATAACTTTTTCCATATACATATATAGACATACACACACTCATATAATAAACACAAATATACATATATATCCATACACACTCTCATATAATAAACATAAATACACACATATATACATGCATATTAATACATCCAAATAAAAATTACCATAGGAAAAAATTGCAAACAGGTACATCATTATATTACACCAATATATTAGCATTGACCACCTGTACTCAACGAAATTATAAACAACAGGTTGTTTTTCTTGTTAAAATGTATTTATGGTTTTTTTTATTATTTTATTAAAATGTGCAGGTTTGCTTTATGAGACGAAAATACTTCAGATGAAAACAGGAATACAATATTTTAAATGGTTGAGCAACAAAAAGAATACGAGGAAAACAGAAAGCCCTGCTCATCGTTTCTCTTTGCAGGGATCTTCAGGATGCTTTCGGTTTGTGAAGACTAAAATGCACTCCTGGGAGGGAAAGCATGAAAGCAATGGAATGCTCTCCTGAAGGCAACTTGGGCAGTCTCAGGAATTTATAAGGGTTTCAGGAATTGACAGAATTCTAGAATATTAAGAATTTAAGAATTGAGGATTGATTTTCCGAGCTCAGATTCTCCATTCTTCCCACTTCATAGCAAATTGACTGTCTTCTTCATTCTTCATTCTTCATACTTCGCTGTTATTGTTGTTGTTGGGAATTGCACCTAGGGGCTCAATATCACTGAGCTACATCCATTTTAGTTCCTATTTTGAGACAAGATCTCACTGAATTGCCCAGACTGGCTTTAAACTTGTGGTCTTTCTGCTTCAGCCTCCTGAGTAGCTGAGATTACAGGCATGTGCCACCACACCCAGTTTCATACTTCTTTTTGAATAGGCAATTGTCATATTTCCCTGTCTTACCTCATTTCCAGTACTTCCCCCAGACCCTCATTTACATATTTAGAGAAAACTAGAACAATATAGTATCAAGTAGCACACAGTGTACAGACAGGCCTCTGCTTCCTTTTGAAGGAAGGGCATCGGTGGCTTCCCAAATTCCTTTTGTTTCATACACAATTTTGTTCTTCCTGGACTATCATTCTGCCACTAAAACCAACCTTTTCTCTCCACTGGAATTTGAAACATATATATCCTGAAGGACTACTATATATTTTATCCTCTGAAGAGTTTTTATTCCCACTGATTTTGTCCAGTATATAAGATACTATGTACCAAACTGTTCTACCTGGAAAGAAGATGGAAAAATGCAGAACATTTAAAGAAATAATAGCTATACTACAGGACTGGATATATTGGTGCACACCTGTAATTCCAGCAGCTCAGGAGGCTGAGGAAGGAGGATCACAATTCAAGCCAAATTCTGCAATTTAGTGAGGCCCTAAGTAATTTAGCAAGACCCTTTTCAAAATAAAAAATTAAAAAGGCTGGGGATGTGGGGATGTGGGGATGTGGGGTTATGAGGATGTGGTTAAGCACTCCTGGGTTCAATTGCTAGTATCGAAAACCAAAACAAAACAAAAACAAAACAGAATAGACATATCATCTTGAGCAGAGCATTGTGAGCAGCTCAGTATCTTGCCCTACCTTAATTTCTGGAATGATAGACTGTATTGAAGTATTACTTTCAGTTTTATCCCTATTATTAAAACTCCTTCATCTATATTCTATTCCAATCCAGGTAGGCATATTTTATGAGATTTCTTCCTTTAAGGAAAATGTATTATAGGAAAAAGCACAGAAAAGACTTTTCTATCTACAGAGCTTGGAAGATAAGAAATTTATTTAGGAAAAAAACTGCATGATAAATAAGACCAGTATTTTCCATGCCCCAAACTGGAAGGGGATTAGAAAGGTTTTGATCTCTGAGAAAGATTGAACTTTGTTTTGCTTCTAGTCCTTTTGCAAAGGACTAGTACAACAGCTCACCCAACAGAAGGAGTCTAGGTCCATATACACAATAAGAACCCAAAGGGCTAAAAAAACTCCAGAACTTGTGTAGCTGTCAAATGGTGTGTCTGTAGGCCAGTGGGTTGGACACAACCTCCAATTTTCTTTATCCAAGAGCAAGAGGATAATGTTTTCTACTCCAAAATGACAATGTAGCAAATAATCAGAAATATTGCATCCTAAAAATGTCTCAAGGGTAGGTAATGAATTCTGTGTAATGAACGGTGTGGCCCTGCAGAGAAGGAACAATGTTTTGCCAGTCTTAGAGTCAGTACCATATACAAGTGACATAGAGGTTCCTCTACCTTAATATCTTGGCATGTTAGCCTTGTGGAACTCAGATTCAATTGAGATGGCTCAGCACATGGCAAGATACTGAGTTTTTACCATCCAGTTAAGAAGGAGTTAAAATGGAGACTAAGAGGAAATCCAGATAGCAGAGAAAGTTAAACTTCTCCAAATGAGCTTCTGGGCTGAGATTCTAATCTAATATATATTATGTCTATTAATTTAGTATCTAAGGAGAAGCCCTTTAAGGTTTATTTATCTGGGCTTAAGGAAAATTAATCTGGTAAGAGTCAAGGGATGTCTAGATGGAAATTAGTAAAATACTTAAGGATGGCTGGGCCATAAGGCCAGATGTTTAATAAATCCACCAGAAGAAATATTGGATCAAAGTAAGATCACTTACCTGAGAATGTTGACTCTGGTGTGAGCAATTCTTTGGACTGCAGGTCTTAACAGTAAAATACTTGACAAAAAAAAAATCATAATCTATGATAATGAAATCATGTGATTGATGGTGAAAACTTCAACCAAGAATCTACCATATTATGTTTCCGCTTTGAATCATGTGCATTTCAAATGCTATGAAAGTTTGAAGTAATTCAAGCTCTTAATAATAGTAGTTTATATTTGACATAATGTGTTGACGGGGCCCCTGGGATGAAAAATGTTATCTTAGAGTCCTTCAGAAATTCTGGAAATTTAAAACGGTATTGCTCTGGGGGAAGAGTGAGCTTGTACCTGTGTGTGTGTGTGAGGACTGAATGTTTGTTAGTGGAAAAACAAATTTATTAAATTTGTTCCCATAAGTGTTATTCTCAAGATAACAACAATTTAACAGTGCACTGGTACTAAGATCTGAAAAAAAGTTATTATTTTATTTTTAGTTCTAGTGTTTTATATTTTAACTGGGTCATTGTAGTTATTAAATAGGTTCACTGACATTTATTATTTTAAAATGCCTTAATATTTTAAATTTCTTCAAATCTTATCAATTCTGTATGTTTGAAGTAGTTGTATTTTCATTATAAGGAAAAATAAATATAAATATCTCCATTATAATTTAACCAAATTTATGGGGTTTTGTTTTGTTTCCTCATTTTATTTTTTAGCTTCTTACCCTCTAAATTGGTGCTTGGAAAACAGACTAATAAGAAGAAAAGCATAAATACAATGTAGGAAGTTTGTAAGAGAAAGAAAGGAACTTAGTACAGGGAAATAATCAGGCTCAAGAAATATTGTTTCACTCTTTTATCATGATGGGAAAATGACTCTAAATTATTTTTCTCATTTTCCTTGTGGGAAAATTGCATCACCAAAACTTTATGTCATGTGTACCTGATCTACTAGCAAATGACAAAGCTGAGTACTAGAAACTGGGTTCTAAAGTACTTGACCACCCTATCTCGAAGGAAAATGAGAATACTACATAAATCATTTAAAATCTACAGAAAAAAAATGGGAAAATCTCATGTCTGGTGAGTTGGTGTGAATTTAGGTTATCTGAAAACAAAAGAAAATTCTAAAAGCTTGCCATTAAGAGTACATCACAAAAGATGATTAAAATTATACTAATGACAAATGTCCAGAGTATAGCACCAGATGCCAAAGGATAGTGTCATTGTATTCTTTAAAATACTGAAGGTGGAAAAAAGAGATGAAGGTATAATTTTATATCTGTAGAAATGTATTTCGTATCTGATGATATAACAAAGCTATTTTAGGAAGTAAAAAAATACCAAGTCATATTTTAAATATGAATAATCAAATCTCACAAAGTTTATGATTATCTAAAATGCATTTAACTTAGAAACAAAAGAAATACAAAGCATATCTATACATTGTATCTATAAATACCCCAAAACTATTCTGTTAGCTCATATCATTTTGGAGGATATTTTTGTCCCTGTGACAAAATACCTGGGAATAAGCCTCTTAAAAGGAGAAAAAATTTTTTTTTTTTTTTTTTTTTTGGCTCATGGTTGCAGAGGTTTCAGTCTATGGTCATTTGTCCTGTTGCTTTGGGACTGTGGCACAGAGCACATGGTGGAGCAAAGCTGCTCACATGGTGGTGCATAAGAAGTGAAGAGGAGAGAGAGAGGACTGGGCTGGTGTCCCAACCCTTTCAAGGGCATATCCCCAATGTCTTTTTTTCCTTCAATCAACCCCATCTTCTAAAGTTTCCAGAACCTTCCAATACAGCCATCATGCTGGTGCCCAAGTCTAGCA
The DNA here is from genome assembly GCF_021218885.2 of Marmota monax. Taxonomy (NCBI): domain Eukaryota; kingdom Metazoa; phylum Chordata; class Mammalia; order Rodentia; family Sciuridae; genus Marmota; species Marmota monax. The sequence goes on along the minus strand of NW_026694892.1, from coordinate 459,813 downwards.
AATGGCCTTTGGGAGACCTTTCAAATTTAAAATAACAGAGAGAATGAATGAATAGATATGAGAACCTGTTGTATTATTTATTGGGGGTTGATATGGACAGTAAGGAGTTGAGAAATCAGAGTAAATAAATCGAAGCATCAGTCCAAAACCAAGTAACAAAAATATATAGACATAATTTGTAACCAGGGAAATGCTAAATAATCACTGTTAAACATACAAATGAACTGAGTCATGCCTAGAATATGTTAGTTAATTAGGCTTTATTAATAGTCTCTTAAACAGCTAGGTACATTTTTTTTTTCATGCAGAAGTTCAAAGGTAATAGCCTAGTTTGTGACTCTAGTATATACTATTAAGATCCCAGATTCCTTGTGCCTTATTGCTCTACATGCATGGCCTCCATTATAAATCAAATCATGCTTCATCTAAAATGAATGTTTCAGCCTCCATCATTACATCCACATGCTGTCACTCAGAAGGACAAAAGAGACCACATAAATATATCACGTTCTACAAACTACCTTATGGCACTTCCTCTTAATTTGTTGGCAGGTTTATATACATGGTCACATCTAGTTTTGAGGGAAAAAGTTTTCTTGCAGCCTATGCATTTAAAAAATTCCAATACCAAGGGAGAAAGGTAAAATTGATACTGGAAAATTATTTAGAATATCTGTTTTAAATCTTTTAAAAAGGGAATCATTACTTTCATTTTGTGGAAAAATGAGGACTGAAAGAAACAGAAGTTATTTCCCAAGGTCACACTGCTTATAAATGGTAGATCTAAAAGTATACCAATGAATGTCTTCTTCTAAAGTTTATGCTCCAAGAAGTTTCACAAAACTGTAGAATTCTACCATGGGAATCATCCAGCTCCCTGTAGAAAATTGGGGCTGGAATGAAATCATGTGGATGGAATCCAAGGCCACCTTAAAAGCCCTGTGGCTATGGGAAATTAACATCATTAGGCCTCAGTTTTCTCATCTGTACAATGGAATTTCTAAAGGTTCCATCTCACTTTACCAGTAAATAGGTTGATTTGTATGAAGATTGTGGCCACAGGAAAAAAAATGATAGATACATGTCAAATATTTTTTTAAAAAATTTTCTCCTTTACAGATGAGGTGATTGAGGTCTGCAAGGAGAAAAGTACTTGCCTATAATCACTTAAACCATTAACTGAGAACTTGAACCAGATCATCTTCCTGGTAGAGAAAGGGATAAATAATGAGTCTCTAACCTAAATAAGAGAGAAAGAAGGAAACTTGAGGCAGTTGGGAAATTGCCTCAAATAATAAACTTGAACACTAGAGGAATGAGGGAGAAAGAAGGATGAAAGCAATTAAATAAGATTTGGGACATAAGTAGACATGGGGAACCGGATCAAGGACATAAGATGAATTATCTCAAATTATGGAATAAGTTCGGTTTGACACTAGTTGCTTTTGAGATGCTCTAGACATCCCAGGACATTTCTCCAATAAATGTTTATGCTTGGACCTGATGTTCATGATATGGACTAAGCATCAGAATATAGCTGGTATCTGTATTCATACTCTGTATAAGGGAAAATGTAGAGAGATATAGGAGCCAGCTTGAAAATGCTGATGAGGGTCATGTTGAGAAATGGTTGCAAGAAGGAGAATGTGAATGTGATAGAAAGAGAGGTTAGCATCAGACTCTTAATCTACTACCAAGCTGTGTCGAATATGCTACTTACGTAGTCCAAGAAATAGTTTTCTCATTTGAAATACACAGATTGCAATTGCCACAAGGATTTATTCTGAGAATTAAACATGATCATTCAAACAAAGGCCTAGATCTATGGACTGGAAACTTGTAAGTACATGGTTTATGGAAGCATTTGTCATGGGATGAAAATTGGGAGATAATAACATCCTTGAATCCAAGGGAGGAGAACATTGTAAGAAGAAAATGAAAATCAAGAGTTTCATATAAGATAATGGGTTAAGCATGTCATTTTGTTTTGTTAAATAAATTCTGTTAAATGTATTTAGGAAGGAGCTTTTCAGTAAATTTGAGGCATTATGGGGTGAATGGGTGATAAGGTGGTGGATAAAGGATAACAGACAGGTCTTTTAATCATCTAGGCTATAAAGGAAATGAGATAGAGGTCAATTGGTAAGTAATATGGGGTCCTTAAAAAGCTTTTAAATTTTCTGTTGGTTTGTTTATTGTTTATATATTTTAACAATATGCATGTCCAGAGAGAAAAAGGTCAGCAAAAGGGGTGAAAGTGAAGATACTGATGATAATAACTGATGTGTGTGAAGGTGGAAACATCTCTTGTTAAGGGGTTAATGCAGAGTGGGCTTTTACATGACACAGGATATGCATATATTCTAGAGATACATATAAAAGTATAAATGCCTATTTCTCCAAATACCACATTAGATAGCAGAAATTTTCAGAAAACAGGATAAAGAAACAGGATTTCAGCAGTGTAATTGGATCAGCTATATAAGAAGATTTAAGTGGTTTTGAAAAGTAGTGGGGCAACTGAAAAGTGTTTCTGAGGCTACTTATTAAAGTAATTAGTGATTAACATGTAAATCTCAAATTGCCTCTAGTTTAGGCAGAACACTGAGTAAAGATCTTTATACTTACTTGGTAATTCCAGAAAATATCAGGATTCGGAAAGGAATAATAGCTGAAAGGTTAAATTATAACAAAACGAAACTATTTCCTGAAAATATAATAATATTGTTTCATATGCATCAAAAAGCTTAGTCTAAAGGTTACCTCTGAACAAAGTATTTGAAAACAAGATCCCATTTTCTAATTGAATATATATGTATGTATAAGGAATGAAATAAATGAAATAATAAATGTAAAGTATAAATGTAAATTCTGGAAAAAGGAGATATCTCAACATGATGGGTTCTGAATACAAGAGTTACAGCTGTTATAATGGAAGCACATTTCCTTAGACACATATAATGCATTTTCAAGAAATGAACTATTACTTAGGGAGAGGGAGTCCCAGGATTTTCCAGAAGTACAATAGTTATACTAAAGTGCTGATTCCAATTATGGCTGTTTTGCATGCTTTTGCTGGTATCAACACTGTTCTATTGGAAAATCATTGCTTAAGATTTTGATAAGAAAAGTGAGTTGGAGGGGCTTGAGCACCAATATTATAGAAAATAAGAGAAACTGTGCACTTGTTCTTGTGAAAGGCCATGCTGATGACAATGATCACAATGGCCACCCTGATAACCTAAGATAATATTCTCCTCTCAAGATTTGTAATTTACTCATACCAGCAAAATCCATTTTGCTGCATAAAAGTAAACATTCCCAGGTTTAGGTTTTAATACTTTGCCATTTGGGGGAGGAGGGAGTATTCTTTGTCTACCACAGTACTTTACCTACATTATCTCAGAATCCAATTCTTCAGGATGACTATGATTCATGATCAAAACATTAAGTCATATCTTCTAGGTGCAAATTTATGTTTTAGAGAGACAACATGAAACCTAGTTCACCTCCAACCTCAGGTCTCTCCGTTAAATGCTAAAACATCTATTCATAGTCTGAAGTAGTATTTAATGATTTCATTTAATAGATATAAAAACAAAAATGGAAAAAATAATACATGAAACAGGGCACCATTCTAACAAGAATAAAATTTGAATTGGACAAGCTAGAAGAGAAAAAAAAAGAGTAATTCTAATTAATGAGTCAATGCAAAGAAACAGGATGTATTCTTCTGAAAACAGAACAAAACAAAAAAACAGGCAGCTGATTTTCATGGAAAGAAATATTTATTAAAATAAATTCTTGACTTCAAATAGGTTCACATATATTTCTAAAAGTAGATGATACTAGTGTTAAACTATGGAGTTTCCTAGTGCCATTTTTCATTTTATTAATGGGATCTGAGTTTGTTTTATTTTAAGAAGGTTTTCTCTAGCGTGGTACTTATTGAAATTCCTGAGCACAAATGTGCATGTGTTAAAACTTATTTTCCTCCACCAAATTGGACTGAATCTCATTAGGGAAGTACTGCTTCAGCGAGAACAGTTTCCACAGTCTTGGATAACCTGGTGCACCTTGGAGATGCCAGGACCAAATTGGGTGCAAATGAGTGCAGAAAACATTCTCACACTGTGTTTCTTCATTTGAAAATCTGCCAAAAGGTTTCCATTTGGATCACACACAATCAAAAGCAAATGCTACCCAGCAAAATCAATTCCAAACCAATATGAGAGAAACAAGAAACATTTGGAAATGAATACACAGGTCTAAAATATTTTGTGAATTTTAAATACAATAATCATGTTATTCTGTCTACCTAAGTACATTTTTCTTTTATCTTTTAAGATACACATACTATTTTCTTTCTTCTCACAAACATTCCAAACTGGGTTGGCCAGGCTACTCAGTCTTATGTTGCTTTCTGCTTAGTACTCACATTTTAGCTAACCAAGAAAGTAATGAGACACTTGTTCCTTATAACTGGTTAAGAAACACAGCTCTCATGTTTGAAATTATTGAAATAGTTTGACATTCCTGAAAGAAAAACATATAATGCACCACTCCATTTATATGAAATTCTAGAAAAACTATAACAAAACGATAAAGTCAGTTATTGCCAAGGGCCAGAACTTTGCAAGGTGAAAGTAACTGCAGAAGGTTAGTGGAAAATTTTTAGGGATATCAAATTATTCTATATCTTGCATGTACTGGAAGTTGCATTGTACTGTGTATTTGTCAAAACTCATTGCATTTTACATTGGTAAATTTTATTTTATCCAAGTGACAAAACAAAACAAAATAAAACAGAAGGGTAGCAATAAGCACTAAGCATTTGATAGCTCTGTGAATTTTAGAATGTCTCCAGTCCTTGGCCACAGAATAAATATACCTGTTACAGCCTCCTATGGAGGCACTAAGTGAAGCTTTAGTGTTTAGCCTAACTGGTTGAATCTTGAGTCAAAGCATGACTGTCAGAGGTGTGTTTCTAATGCCAGAGGAGAAAACAAAACTAGGGTATGAATGGATCAGATAAGGAACAAAATGATTTGGACATATTATAGGCTTGGAAACCCAATATGGGGCATCAAAAATACTATACTTTTTTTTCAGTATACTCTAATTCCAAGTTGTACTAGATACTGAGATTATTATTATATTTTTTACCCAGAACCAAATTTCATCTTAGGTGAGCTGATGAACACAAGTAAGGAGGACTAATCAGTGTTAACATCTCTGATATGTATTAACTAGTAGTTACCTATATGTGACCCAAGTAATTCTTAATTTTTCATTTTATGAACGGTTTATTGGGAATCACAAGATGTGAGGTTGAGAGGAATTTGAAAAGATGTAATATTACCATTGATGGAAGCAAGACACACCTGTATAGAGTAAACTCAGCTCTGGGTTGACAGTTTCTAATTATCTAATCAGCCATAGCAGCCATACTGACTGGGCCCACCCAGATCAGATACAGTCCATATTTGCATACACCTTTGAATGGGTTGCTAACACTCTCACCCTCAGCATATCAACCATTGTCTGGGTTATCTCATAGCCTTCGGATTTATCCATATGGTTCTACTCCTGCCTTCTTACAGTTAATAGATATTAAGGTCGTAAATCCTTCTATCTTGCCATTCAGAGGGAGGACTTTGAGAACATAGAAGCTTCTCTCATTTATCCTTCTTTTTGTTTTTGTTTTTTTTTTTTCCAATTACTGATGTGATACTGAAAACCTTTGGATGGGTCTCATTGGAGTAGTAAATATTAGAGGAAAATGTATAGGCAATGATTGAGTGCTGAAGAGGGGACCCTTCTAATTGGTGTTTGGAATATCCTTTTTGAGGAAACTACTATTGCCTTTATTATTAAATTCTAAAGAATCAACCACAATAATTTCCAGTAAGAGGAAATTTTGGAAGGAATCAGTAGGAACAAACATGAAAAAGTTGACAGAATTATGGCAAATACTGTCAGAACCTAGTGAACTGAGACAGAGTGGCAGGAGAAATCAAGGAGTTAACAGGGATCAGACCAAGTGGCCCTGGATAACAAAAGTAAAAAAAAAAATGCTTTTATTACATTTAAGTTGGGGCCCAATGAAATATTTCAAGTAGGTGAGTAACATTATTTTTTGTTTAACTCCTTGAGAAACAAACTGTAAGTAGGCAGGAGTAGAACCATATGAATCAACCTGAAGGCTATGAGATAACCCAGGCAATGGTTGATATGCTGAGGGTGAGAGTGTTAGCAACAGATTCAAAGGATGTATGCAAATATGGACTGTATCTGATTTGGTTGGGTCCAGTCAGCATGGCTGCTATGGCTGATTAGATAATTAGAAACTGTCAACCCAGAGCTGAGTTTACTCTATACAGGTGTGTCTTGCTTCCAGAACTTGAAATCTCCGCTCACTCCATGGGGGGACTACACTGCTCTCTGTCTTTAGAGCACAGTTACTGACTTCCCTGGAAGTCTTCAATCTTCACCTTCATCATTCTGGTTGCCAATATCATGGAGCATTTATTTTTCCCTTTGCAATATATGTATATGTATATATAATTGATCCAAGAAAAAAACTGGGTTTGGTCCACTATTCAAAAATTAAAAAACTTCTGATTCTTCATTTTTGGGTTTTTTGCCATTTCTACTTATGTTGTATGGCATTTTAAGCTCTCCATCAGTTCCCTGAAAACTCAATATGAAACTGTTATGGTTTTGATGTGGGGTCCCCCAAAAGCTCACTGGTGAGACAATGCAAGAAGGTTTGGAGGAGAAATGATCAGGTTATAGCCTTAAAATAATCAGTAATTAATTCCCCCCCTGGGATTAATTAAGTGGTAACAGGAGGCAGGTGGGGTGTGGCTGGAGGAGGTGTGGCTATGGGGTATATATTTGGTATCTGGAGAATGGAGTCTCTTGCTCTGCTTCCTAATTGTCATGTAAGCTGTTTTCCTCTGAGTACTATTCAGCCATGATGTTCAACCTCACCTGAAGCCCCCTGTGGAATGGAGCTAGCTGTATATAGGCTGAGACCTCTGAAACTGTGAGTCCCCAAATAAACTTTTCCTCCTAAAATGGTCCTGGTCAGATATTTTAGTCACAGTAGCAAAAATGCTAACTAAAACAGAAACCATATTATGATTTAAGCTCTAATAATATCCTCCCAATCAATTAGTCAAGATATATTTATTGTGCAGCTATTTTCCACTGGGGAATTTATTAAAGCATACCTGTAATTAATTTTTTTTCTAGCAGTTGTAATGGGTAAAATGCTGTCTGAAATCCTAAGATCTTCATAATTGACTTCCCTGTATGTAAACTCTTATAATTTCACCAAAGGATTACAAAGAACATCAAGTATGTTAATGCAAATCTAAGTCCCATTTGGTTCTGAAACTTCATATATTTTAGGAATTTTTTTTTTAAAGTACAATTGTTCTCCTGCTTCTCTCTCTCCTTTCTTTTATTCACTCAGTCACTCATTTAACAAATAGGTTTCAAATACTTACTGTGGACCAAAACCTAAGCCTGGCATTCATCTTTCTCTTTATTCTGATGCCATTGGAGATTTACCTAATATTTCAATACTCTTACCCTCTCATCATTAAATTGATAAATATTAGTACCAACCTAGTTGGATTTCTGTGGGTTAAAAGTTAATAGCTATAAAGGACTTATATAATGCCTGGTGCAGGTAAACACATTCTGTGTTTATCATAACTACTTATATTATTTTAATTAGATCATACTTTTGGGCAATGAGTACTTTATAGAGGGGACCTGAGAAACAAGAGAGAATGAATTTAAGACTGCATCATTTTTCTTGAGTCTATAAGTTTTGAAAAATTTTAAACAAAGATACAATTACATACTTGGCTTTAGGGAAATGTCAAGTGAACTTCAAAACTTTAATTAATTGTTTAATTTGTTGATTTATGTATTTTTATTTTTACACTGTAGAATGTGGCTCACTTAGCCTGAGAAAACTTGCTGTATAATTAAAAATGCCACTGGGATAGGCTCCCTTTGAAACCCTTACCTTAAGAAATATACCTTCCTAGGCATATTCTATATATACCTACCTAGGCATATTTTCATATATGAAATATACCTTCCTAGGCATATTTTCATATATGAAAATTCAAATTATTCAATTGTTGCTAGAACATTTGTATAAGGAATTGAAAATTTCATGGAAATTGCTGCAGTCACTGAATCAGACTCATTGGAATACTACTTGTAATTAGGAACCTTTTATGAAGGTGAGTGTTTGCCTATTGGGGTTTACACAGTGACAGTTCAGATGTATCACTGTTCAGAGAATGAGTAAAATAATAGCATATCATAGAGAGGGAATCTTAAAAACTTGCAGTATTTCAGTCTGCAAAATAATTGCAATGTTTCTATTTTGCAGATGGGCAATTGACCTTATAAATTGCCTGAATTTTTAACAGAGGAAAAATTATATATATACTTTCAAATTCTCACCAGCAAGTATCTTCAAATGAGTTAAGACTATTCATTTAACAGTCTTAACTGCAAATGAGTTAAGACTATTAATCATTTCTTTGTGATTAGCCAATCAGTTTGTATTACTGCATAATCTTCTTTCACCATTAAATGGTGAATCTGTTATTTTCAATAAAAGAGAAAAGGAAATGGAAAACTTCTTGTTGACTTGTTAATTAGAAACAGTAACAACAGTCTCACTTGCAACACTCTTCAGTTTAAAAATGACCTGTGGAAGAAATGGAATTACTAAAGCAAGTCTCTTTGAGTTTCTGATTTCCCAGTAGCCATGGCTCATGAAGCATCTTCTCTCTCCCAAGTCTAATTATAAACACTCTGTGGTGAGAGGAGTACTATTACTTCTTACATAGTAATACTAAAATACTCTTTCATTTTGGTATACTCAATGAACTAAAGCATTGAGCACACTAACAGTTTTCCATTAAAATGACAACTTTTTCATGATAACATCTATGACTTTGAGCATGTTTCTTAATGTTTGTTAGTGTCTCTTCTTTGGAGTTGCAAAATGAAGGGAAAAGGTCTTACTTCATAGATGGCAATGGTAATTGTGGAAGGTGATGGCTCAGTTTGAGGCACATAGCAATAATGGATAACATTCATTTTGGAATTAATTAATGTAATCCTTCAAATTAATGCCTCAAATATAATATGTGATTTAAGCTTCTTAACAACTTTATGTAGTAAGTGCTGTTTGTCCCTCTAGCATGCATCGTTCTCCTCCATTCCCAGCCTGACTTTGTTTCAATTTTTTTGTGTGTTTCAGGTAAAGACAAACCCATCCCTGATCTAGGTGTAGAGGATGAGGATGGTTCACTAAAGCAGTGTGGTGATCCTACCTCCTTCATGATGGTTCCTTTAAGAAAGAGCCTGTGATCTAACCCTGGCATATAGAAGTGTTTCTGTGAACTTGCATGTGGTAGTGACTTCTGAGAAAAATAAATCTTTCTCTTCATGAGATTTGGATGCCATGGTATATTTCATTTCTCTAGATTCTGACTGGTCTGAATATAATATCAGGGATGGCAGCCTTCCTGGGTCTAAGAATGAAGAAAAAGAAAGGGTCAGAGCCAAGAGAATAGAAAATGGGAACCACATCCCTGGTTACTCTGCCAGGAGCCTGTCTTCTCTGTGTTATGAGATAAATCATTTTGTTATTAATAAAGCCAATGTAGGTGGAGAAAATATTCCTACTGTAAAACTAATATTCAATATGGTGAGACTAGTTTTCTTAAATTTGCATGGCCAGTGTAAGAATCCAGTCTACTTTCCAGCCATGTTCTCAAGCACTATGTTGTGTTGCCACCCAGTGACTGAGTTAAGTTGACGTTAAGGTCATCTTTATCGTCTCCCTCAACATCATCAACATATTCATAAGCAAATGCTTCTTATGATTTCCAAAGCTGCTTCAATGCTAGCCTCTTTTCCCCTATCATAGTAGGCCCCATTGACTTATCCTCATAATTTAGACAAACCATATGTTTCAATCTCCCACGGTCTTGCATAAAAATCATAAATGGAGTATTTATCACCTACATGGCATTATTTACTTTTTGCTAGTCTTGGTTTTCTCATCTTCAAGTTCGAGATGACTTTAACTTCCTGGTAAAGTGTTGGAAGGATGGCCTCGAGAATGTACATAAATCACCTCACTCAGTTGCTGACCAGTTTCCTCATTCCTGGTTGACTGGTGTTAATACTTGAATCTCTCCATATTTGCAGACCTACTGTTTATAATGCTCTCTGCCAAGAGAATTGTTTTTTTTTTTTTTGTGTGTGTGTGTGTGTGTGTGTGTGTATGTGTGTCCTGGGGGCGGTGGTTACTGGGGATTGAACTCAGGGGCACTCAACCACTCAACCATATACCTAGCCCTATTTTATATTTTATTTTAAAGACAGGGTCTCACTGAGTTGCTTAGCACTTGTTTTTTTCTGAGGCTGGCTTTGAACTCCTGCCTCAGCCTCCTGAGCTGCTGGGATTAGAGGCTCAAATATCTCCTCTAATTCTTTATTCCATTGGCCATTTCTAGGATTTCTTAGGTTTCTATCCACCCTCTCTGCTTTTTTTGTTTTTCATCAGTGCCTAAAATAATTAAGTATCTCTTGCTGAGTTCAATATATAGAAAAAATTTCAATATTGATAAATCTCCAAGATTCTGTCAGCATCCTTTCTTGGTCTTGAGATTAATGCATGGATGCTGTGGTACCTAATTCTATACCTAAGTTTTTTTCTGCTGGAAATTTTAATTTCACTGAGATCCCTGGTACAATACAGAGTGTGGAATATATAAATATTTAAGAAGATCTTTATTAAAATTGCCTGAAATATCTGGGAAAGTAATAATTCCTATAATATTTACTGATCTATAGACAAGATTTGACCTTCTTGTTATACTTCTACCACTGTACTTATCACACAAAAGTGTTACATAACTTTTGTCTCCCCTCACTGTATTGCATGCAAAGTTTGCTTAACTGAAGATCTTTGTTCCTATACCTGCTCTGCAACCCAGTAGCTAATTTTGGTTCAGTCAGTAGCATTCTCTTCATAAAAATGTTGATAATCAGGATTAACACCTCCCTGAGATATAGGTAGAATAATGAGATTGTAATGAGATTGTGTCTGACAATGAAGAACTGCTTAATAAATACTGATATATTAGTTAATAAGTTAATATTTTATTATTCAGGAGATTATATACATCTTATATCTTATTATATGTGTATATATGTATGTATGTATGCGTGTATGTGTGTGCATGAGTGCGTGCATGTGTGTGAGCATGTGAGTATGCACACATGTGTCTATGAGTGTGTGCATGCATGTGTGAATGCATGTGCATGCATGCCTGCATATATATGCATGTATATGTACACACACAGAGTTTAGAGAGAGACAGACAGACAGACAGAGGGGTGCTCTGGTGTGGATATGAGATATCTCCTGAATACTCAAATGTAAAAGAGTTCAAATATGTTCAGGGGTGAAATGATTAGATTGTGAAAGTTGTGACATAATCAGTAGATTAATAATTTGAAAGATATAATATACTGGGTGGTGACTATGTATATATGGGGCAAGGCTGGAGGGAGTAGGGCACTTGAGATGTGCCTTTGGGATTTACATTTGATCCCTGGAACCTCAGTCTTTCTCTCTGCTGCTCAACTGCCATAAACTCAGCAGCTTTTTTTCTTCACACCCCCACAGCATGATGCTTTGCCTCACTTGGGCCCAGAGCTGTGGAGTTGGTTGATCATGGACTGAACCTTTGAAATCATGAACCAAAATAAACCTTTCCTCTTCTAAATTGTTCTCCAGTATTTTGGTCAAAGCAACAAAAATTTGACTAACAAAGGGGATTATGAAGAATTGGCTCACATGATTATGAAGGCTGATAAATCCCAACTTCAACATCCTCATTCAGAATACCTAAGAACCAGGAGAGCCAATGATATAAGTTTTAGTCTAAAGATAAGAGACCAATGTCCCTGCTTGAAGACCATTAGTCAGAGAGAACAAATTCTTTTTTGTTATTCTTCTAGTTATATTTCCAACTCATCCACATTAGGGAGGGCAGTGTGCTTTACTAGGTCTACTAATGTAAATATTAATCTCATATAGAAACAGCTGTGCAGGCATGTCCTGAATAGTATTTTACCATACATCTGAGCTTGCCACATTGACACACAAAATTAGCCATCACAACTGATAGTATTTTTATTCTTATTTTTAACATATATCACTTTAGTCTATGTGTCCAAAGAGCTCCTAAAAAGTTACAGATGTCTAGTGACAAATGTTGAGCTTAGAAATTTCCCTACTTCTCAGTTCGGTGCTTCTCAGGTGATTACCTCATACAAACAGGCAAAGTCTACAGGATCTGCTATTTGCTCACAAATTCATCTGGTTGTAATGCCTGACCCGGGTTGTTCCCACCTGCCTGGTGGAAACAAAGACTTCGCTATCAATTTGCTGGACTTCACACTTTCTTTCTGGGCTTAAAGTCTCCTATTGTGCAACTAATTTCCAGTCACCAAGAGTAGTTTATAATTACCCTTGGAATTCTTTTACAGTTATTTTAAATTTGGAGTCATAGGGTTTCTTTATTCAATATTTAAGACTTAAGCCCTTTTCTTTAGATGCAAGGATGTTTAGATTCACCTCAGGATAAACTACAAGACACCAAAAAATTACAAGTTAGCAAATATCCACATAGTATTTTAAAATTTAGTAAGAGATTCATGTATACAAGGTATTTCTTATAAGAGTAGAAGTTCAAAAATAAATTTAAAAACTTTTAAATGCGAGCTATTATATTGCATAGCCAAATTTTAGGAAATCAGCAGTTTATGGCAATCTTGACTCCACATGACTGCTCCCCTTTGCATACCTGAGATTCTTAATTTCTTCCTATTTTATGATACTTACTACATTTTATTTTAGTTATTTCTCTCATTTCATAAAGTGTGAGTACTTTAAACAAGGATGTGGTCTAGCTGGTGTTTGATCTGTGTCCTGGAATGTCTTCCATATTCAGTAATATGTGCCCAGACAACGATAAATTTATCAAATCACATCTTCTTTCCTCATTGCATTGTCTTATAGTATTTTAAGGTGCAATAATATATTTCATAAAGTATTTGGCTAATCTTCATATATTATGACATAACAGAAAATTTCGGATTTGCAAAAATGTAGGCAAATTAATTCCTGGATGCTATCCCTTATTAAAGGTATTCCTTATATGCCTATAGAATTAAATTTTCATTTATGCATTAAAGTTCATATAGTACTTAGGCCAAATTCCAACAAATTTTGATTTCTAGGGTTGAATATACAAGACTGAATGATTGAACACCATCCTTAATGTTAGATATTAAGTCTGTGGGAAGAAAAAGATAAACATCATATAATCATATCAGGTGATCTGGAGAAATCTAGAAAGGAATGTGAAGGATCAGATCTAGACTTGATGACTTCCATGGCAGTTTCCACAGTGACACCATAGCTGAACTAAATGATACATAAGGATTAACCAGCCAAAATATGGGTGTGGGAAGAAGACCAGGCACACACACTATGATCTTATTTTAGGATGCAATATTGAATCATATGACATCTCTATATATCTATATCAAGATATTCAATACCAGTGATGCTATCTTGTTCAACCTATTAATAAAAAATAGAATATGTATGTTTAGAACTCAGAGCATAGGACAATGTGGTCATAGTGCTCAATGAGATACAAAACAGGGCTCTTCTATTCGGAACAAAAGAAGTGGGATCATTAAGTCCCCAAACTATTCAAAATATTTGTGAAGACTTCTATTCTAGAATTGGTCTAAAAGCCAGGCTTTAAAATCAAACCCCAAACAGAAGGAGGATAAGGAGAAGAAAGGGGAAAATATTATCATAAAAAGAAAAAAAAATTAAGAAAATACTCAGTTGTAGTAATATTCATTTTCTCTGTTGAGGAGGACAAAATGTCCAAATAGAGACATTTTTTGCCTTTTCTCTTCCATGGGGGAAGAACACTTATTGTTCCAAAATTAATTTTTAAATTATTGTTAAAAATAACAGATAGTTTGTCACTACAGAATTCCTTTCAGAAGCTCAGCAGAATAATTTGAGAAAGCATTAGTCATCAGATACACTTTAAATTGACCCCAGAAATCCAACAGAAGTAAACAAATATACAAGGGCTAAGCAAGGAACACCTTTTACTAATCTAACCCAAGTGATTGGGTTACTCCCAACCCAAACTACAACTGTTTATACATCTGAATGATAGTATCAGTTCTAAATGGATCTTTATCCACATTTGAAACACCTCATCCTTTTCTCTTGGGTACTGGCAGATACCTATATCTGTGTTGAGAAGATAGAAAACAGAAATTTCTTCATGTCCATAGTAACATCGACAGATTCTTTCGTTGATAAACATACCCTTTATGGGTGGTTAAAGGTAGGGTTGGCAAATATTACTGAGAATGAATCCATTCAATTAATTTGTCCAAGTCCTCATTAGACAATATTCTCTAGGTTCTGCTACTTTCTGGAGTTGGAGTACAAGGTGCTCCTGAAATGTGTTAGTTCTCTTCCTCTCAGGGTAAGACCTCCAAGGGAAGACGGGAAATGAGGCTTTAGCATCTGGGAAATGGGGGATGGCAGAGACACCCAGAAAAGGCTCTTCCTGGGCTGGAGGACTCAGCTGAGGTCCAAGACACTTGAAGCCGGTAGATCACCTACTTCTCCACCCATTGCAGGATTTGTTGCTTAATGACATCAGATAGTTATATATACTGACTTATATGAATGTCCAACAACAGTATTTTTAATTCAAAAAAGTGAAAAGAAAAAAACACTAACACAATAACCAATACCTAAATAGTTCTCTTGGATCATTTTAAATGACAAGTTTTAAAATAGAAGTTTATATTGTATTGAAAAATTCAAGTGGAAAGAAAAAACTTCCCTTCCACCCCCTCCTTTATTTGAATCAAAATTGATTATTTTGACTTTTATGTAGCTTCCTTAAATAGCAATAAAAAGGTTCTATTTGTATTTAATATATACATGCACACATGTAAACATACTCAATCTTTAATTCCTTTCTCCTGGGAGGCTATTTATTTATAGTAATATATCACATGGTGAATATTTTATGAATTTTTATGCCTTAAAATGTAGTTTGGGGTCTTAAATATATATTTAAAATATAGGGTTGTGGCTTAGTGGTAGAGTGATTGCCTAGCATGTGTGGGGCACTGGGGTTTGATTCTCAGCACCACATATAAATAAATAAATAAAGGTTCATAAAAACTAAAAAATATATTTTAAAAATATATATTTTGGGGCATTTATCCATATTACCATATATAAATTTAATAAGCCACATACTATTCCATTGGATGAAATACAATCTAATTTTATAACCAGTTTCTAACACTTAATGAAACTTTTTTGGGGTTTGGCACATACTTTAAGGTTACAGTCATATGTAAACTCTTCCATATTTTATTCGTGCATTATAATTATATATAATAGTGTGATTCATTATTAAGTAAATGCTTGAACGTGAAATTTTGAAAATATATATAGTATTTTTATTTTTGAAAGATATTAGCAAACTGTTGTGCAGAGAGGCTTTATAATTTTATGTCTAATGATAGTACCTAAGTTTTACTTTCTCTACATTGACTCAGACATTTTCTATTGTCATATTATAAAATTTAGCACCTGTGATAATTATAGTATACTTTGTCAGTGTATATTACAGATCGTTATGATGAGTTCTATGAGAAAGTAAAGCTTACACTAAAAAAATTCAATATTAAAAATGCTCATAGGAGGAAGTGATAGTTACCTAAAGAGTCAAATAGAACACATTTTTTGTATCTCTGTGCTCTATATGTGTAATAAGAATTGTAATGCAATAAAAATAAAAATAAAAAATCATGTAAAAAAAGAACATAAACACAATTTAAGAGTGAGTGGGAATAAAAGAGTCAAATAGAAAACATTAGTGGTGAACAGAAAGATTTCAATGGTCACCAAAAAAAAGAAAAAAAAAAAAAACACTAAAAGTCAAATGCTTCTAATAACACTAGAAGAAGAAAACACTACCAGATACTTTTTAAACACTTCTGTTAGTACTTGATTTGTAAGGAGAAATTGAAGACTTTAAATGATTGAAAATGATTAGTAGGCATTCTGTCTATGAAATGCTAGAGAATGTGGAGATTATTGGACTTTATATGGTTTACAAGGATTTGTACTTTTATATCTGAGTAGGTTATTTTATAATCCTAAAAACTAAAGAAACTAATAAGAATGTGAATTATCCTTGTCTTTTTTTAAGTTATTCTTTTTTTATTACAGGTGTCCATAAAGCTTCTGACTGGTATAGGAATGATGCTCCCCCTGACCTACAGAAAAATGCCAATTTTGCTTCCATTTATAAAACAATTCCATCAACTCTTTACTTGACATAAATCTATGGTTCTTTGATTTCTCTTTTGAACTACTAGTAGTATCTTTTCCATATACCCTATTCGATTAAACCTTATTCAATTAATAGTTAAATAAAATCTTTTGTTACTGTTCCAAACAGGAAAGCAGAAAGAAAAAGAAAAAAATATAGAAAGGAAGCAAAATCAGAAAGCATAGTTTAAATTACCCAGTTTTCTGTCTCTTCCCATTATCTGCTTTCTTCTTCAATAGAAAACATACAACATGGTTATCTAAACATTATGAAAACTGAGAGTCTTTCTATAATTAGAGATCTTCAGAAACTTAGAGTAAATTTGATTTCAGGCTGATTCTATCAGGAATAGAAGTTTGCGGAAGTAGTTCAAACACAGGTCATTTATAGAACGATAACTTAAGACTGGAACAGAAACTTCTGTACCTTCTCATAGCCATTGATAGAAATTGAAAGGGCAATGGAAAACAGAAAATTTCAATACTAATTGCACTGAATTGATTTATAAATATGTATTCATAATAAAACTTTTCACTAATGCTTTGAAGTAGCATTGCATTAAGGAAAAATGCATAACACAAAGAATTAAGAGAAAAGAAATATGCAAACATCTACTACAGGTTACTACCAAATTAGATCACCATTGGATTCTACCCTTCTTGGTGTGTAAGACCATAAGAGAAACATGAAGCTTAGCATAAAATAAGTGATGGTTTTCCTGAATGACAGAGATGGCAAGTAGTATTTTGTGGTCCAATTCACAACTGAAGACTGCTTTGAAAATTAAGTAGAATGTAATCTGATACTACAGACTTCATCTCAGAAGACCTGTGGGAGGCAGGCAGAATATAATTATTTAGGAGTTTTGACAATTTAATTTTCTTTTTCTAATGAAACTACTAATTGTCCTAGCACTGTTTCTTATATATTCCACTATTCCCCCACTGCTCTATGATGCAACTTGTGATGCCTCATGTCTTGACCCTCCTGAATCTCTGCTTCATGACTCTCTCTACCATTCCATTTGTGTATTTATGTATGTGTGAGTATGTGTATTCCTGTGTCAATACTGTATGGTTAAATAATAAGATTTTGTAACTAATCATAAGTTATTGTAAGCCAAGGTCCCAAGCTTATTTTTACAAATATTACTTCTTTTCCTTTGTTTTTCAATATAAATTCTAAAACTGTCTCCATTAATTCCATAAGAATGCCTTTTGATATTGTGATTAGAATTGCATTAAATAATTTAGAGATAATTGCTACCTTAGAGAAAACAAGTCCTCACATCCATGAACATGGAATTTATCTGTATTCAAATTGCAACTCAAATTCCTTTCTTTAATAATATTTTGTGAATTTTATTTCTAGCTTTTAAAAAAGTCACTTTTATAGTTATACCAATGTGATTGTTATTTAAATTAAATATTATTACTCTGGGTTTTAGTGTCAAATATCATTGGTTTATTTTTTCATACTCATTTCCAATAATTTTGCTGAATTTTTAATTCTAATAATTTTTCTCCAATTTTGAACGTATTCACTATGTAATAAGTTTTTAATCTGCCAAAAAGGACAATTTGGCCACTTCATTTCAAGTGTTCTTCCTTTTTGTTCTACTGAATTGGTTAGGTTCCACCCCACACTGTACAGATGTGGAGATAGTGGCATTGTTTTTATTGTGTCTGATATTCACAGAAATACTTCAACATTATCTCTTATGCTCTATTCTTGAGTGCCAGTCTTGCTCTGTAGATCGTGCACCCATCAGAATCACAGCAAAATTTCTGGTCTGAACTAAGCATTTCTGTGTTCTATATAATCCCTAGTTTTTCTGTTCTTGGTTTTGAACCTAGTCTCATCATTTCCATTATCACTAAAAAACAATTTTATATACCGCAGAGTTTTGAAAAATGAACTTTTTGTTCTAACTTTACTAGAAATCCCACCGAAAGTTTTAACATGTTAACTTTATTTCCATGGTTTAAAAACTCTCACCACAAGTAAATTCTATTAGGGAATATATATGATAGTTAGTGTGGTTCAGACATTCCACAGTATATACAAATTTCAAGGGCTGGGGTTATGGGTCAGTGGTAGAGTGCTTGCCTAGCATGTGTGAGGCACTGGGTTTGATTCTCAGCACCACATATAAATGAATAAAATAAGGGTCCATTGACAACTGAAAAAATATTTAAAAAAAAATTTAAAACATTATGTTGCACATCATATATGTGTGTGTAATTTTTACTTGCCAATTAAAGTTAAAAGATATAAGACTGATCTTAATGATTAACTCTTAAAAATAAAAGAAATAGAAACACATGTATATGTTTAGATATGTATATGTACCTACATACTTATGTAGGCCTATATGTGAATGTTTTATACATATGTGTATATGAATATATAAACATATACACACATATATAACATACATATGTTATATATGTGTGTATATATATACATACAGGCATACATACATATATACATAAATGTAAATCAATAAAAATATATCCCAATTTTCAATAGTTGGGATTGAACTACCATTTACCTTCATTTCCAACCCTTCTTATATTTTATTGTGAGACAGAGTCTTGCTAAGTTGCCCAGGCTGACCTCAAACCTGCAATTAGTCTCCCTCAGCCTTCTGAGTAGCTGTAATTATAGGCATGTGACACAGCACCTGATCTGACTTTATAAATCTTATTCTACAATTTCCTCTCTTATCAGAGTTGATATTCAGTCAGGATACCATGTCAAATATTTGAAACACTGAAATGTTTTCCTGACAGGTGATTAAATAAAACCACCTGGGTTCTTTCTCCAACTTCTTACCCAGGTTCCAGATTGTCCAGTTGTTACCCTGATTGTCCATTCTGATCTACAGATTTCCCAAGGAAGTTGCAACTAAAATGGTTACATCTGATCCAGTAATGAGCCTTAAAAATCATGCCCTAATACATTGCCAGCATCTGTTTTCTCATTGATTAATATTCCTACTATGCTAGATGTTAAATATTTCAAGTACCATCTCTGAAAAAAACTTTCTGGAGATTTTTATGTTATACTTTTTATAATTTTACAGCATTTATATAAACCAATACATATTTTATATAATTAATTTTTAAAATGTAATACATACGTTATTCTGCAACTATATTTTAATGGAGAACTATCCATTTGTAGGTCTAAGGCATTTATTTTAACTTGTATGTGGAATTCTATTTCATTAATATTTAGTGGTTCAATGATCTATTTTTCCACTGATGAAAACTTAGGTAATTTTCAATTTTTCACTATTGTATTCATTTAAATGAACACAACTTTATAGACTTACTTTTTAACTTATGCCAGAATTTCTATATTGCAGATTCTTGGAAGTTAAAACTATCAGGACCTAGAAAAGGAACAATTCCATTTAATTAGAAACCAAATTATCATAACTGACTAATTGGTAGAGTCTATAAATCTAAACTGTGTAAAGTTTAAAGTGGTATTACTTTGTTTAAATAAATGTCTGAGACAGGCCTGTTTAGCTGAGTAGCAGCAAAGTCTAGGGGATTGGTTGTTTAATTTTTGTCCAACTCTGATGCAGCATTGGTTTGGCTGTCAAAGTAACAATTAATCTGGCTTAGATTATGATGAAAATAATTCCAAGTCCTTCTAGCACATCCAAATGATTCAATTAACCTCCTGGTTAGCTGATGACATTTTTTGCTCTGAATGAGACTGAATTCAGAGGATTCTGAGACCTCCCCTGTTTTTTAGTGATAATAGAAATGATGAGACTAGGTTCCAAACCAAGAACAGAAAAACTAGGGATTATATAGAATACAGAAATGCTTAGTTCAGACCAGAAATTTTGCTGTGATTCTGATGGGTGCACGACCTACAGACCAAGACTGGCACTCAAGAATAGAGTATAAGAGATAATTTTGAAGTATTTCTGTGAAGACACAAAGTCTGTCTTCAGGTTTCCCCCAAAAGTTGTCATTGTCCCTTTGCCCTCATGTACCCTTCCTGCGCCTTCACTTTTCTATTTCCTAGTGGCATGCCACATTCATCATTACACTGAGTTAGGAACTTAAGTCTGATATGGTTTGAGTTTGGGAGTGTCTGAGCCATCTTCCATAAACTAGATGCTTTCACATCGGCCCCAAGTGCACATGTTGGACACACACCCAATGATGTGCCTGAGTCACCTCCCCTCTACCTCCAACCCCCACCCCCTGCCACTAATCCCCCCCTTCTATGTACTTTTCAAATACAAATTAGCAAACCAAGAGTCCATATTTCCAAACATAGTCTGTGTCAGACTCATACTTTAGGACACTATATACCTGCTGTGTATCGGACAAATAAAGATAGATCTTCTTCTCCACAGTACATTCAAGTTATTCCAACTAGCTAATGCTAAGTCTGCTTACCTCCCCCCCCCCCCCCACAGAAGGTCTCCTTTCTGCCTTGTGACTGATCTTGCTAATTCTCCCTGTGCCCCTCCCCCACAGTGTACCATTCCCTTTCCTCTTGAAATTGTGGGTAATAAAAGATCTGCAACCATCTCCTTATTTGTTGGCCTTACTAGAATTTAAATTTTCTCTCATTACACAGTGTTTTTAAAACAGGCAGTTGTGTGGAGAAGAGACTTTCTCCACTTGCACATTCTACTATATCTGAAGTTTAGTCACATAGGATTTTGCTGCTTTCTCAATTTCTTTTAAATAGTTGCATCAATTTGTATTCCCACCAAAAGTGTTGGAGAGTCCATGTTTCTCTCCATCCTAGGCAGCACTTGGTTTTATAAGACAAGCACTTCTGAAAATTATGCTAATGTAAATTTATTTGTTCATATTAATTTGTATTTTCCTTACCACTATTGGACTTAAGCATTCTGATTTCCTCTTCTGAAAAGTAAGTGCCTGGCAGTCTGAGGTCAACCTTCTTTGATTATGCTGTATTTTATCTTACCATTTAAATCTTAATAGAACTTTAAATGATATTTTTATTGTAAATAGGAGCCTTTAGTCTGGTAAGCGTTTTATATCTCAACACTAACTATATAGGAATAGCTGTCAATCTTTAAAGGTTCATTTTATTTCTGATGATTTTGCTAACTTCATTATCGGGGTTTTTATCTCTACAACATAATCCCATTTGAATAAAAAGACAGTATTTTTCATTTGTAATGTTACTTTTTTGTTGTCTTTGTCTCATTTTTTTTTAAAAAATTAGAATCTCAGTGATAACTATGACTAGTAATTACAAGAGCTTACATTTTCTTTCTAACCCAATCCCATTATTTATAAACCTGTCATTTTTCTGATAGTTATATTCACCTACTGCCGCAGTCTGGCTGGGCACAAATGCCGCAGTCTGGCTGGGCACACAATCACGAGCCACCACACAGCTTGTAGATTCAAACAGCAACTCTTTATTCCCAAACTCACACCAGCCGTCTACAATCACGTTCTGGGGAAATCCACGTTCTCTGCCCAAATCCACGTTCTCTGCCCAAATCCACGTTCTCTGCCCAAATCCACTTCCACTGGGCTTCTATCTCCAAAATATATTGTCTAAATCCCGTGAGAACTCAAGGGGAACTCAGGCAGCAGGATACGCCCTATTCCCAGCAGGAATAATCTTAAACCTTAAACCTGGAACCTAAACCGGGAACGCCCTAAACACGATTATCTTAAAACCGGGAACACCCTAATCTGCCTTGGTCCTTGAGCAAGGTCACCTACATTCAATGTCACTGCTACATGTCAGCAACATGGGGTACGCTGGCAAGGAAATTGTCATACCTACTTGGCTAATGGCTCCCAGCAACCTACAAAAAGGGACGATTCTGTATTCCCACTATGTGAAAAGTTTTTGTAGTATATGTGCATTAATTTTGTTGGATTATTTTCTCCCTCTCTTTGTCTATATGATTTGTGTGCATTAATTTATTAATGAAAAGTCTTGAAAAATCAATTAATTTTTATACTGAAAATAAATATGTACAAATACATATTTAAACATTGATGGCTAGAATCTCTCATTTTTTATTAAAAATTTTACACATATTAATAAATGGGATGGGTATTGGTTTAATTTTCTTGTATTATTTTTCTTTGGTGTTAGAATCCAGATAATATTATCCTCATAAAAAATGAACTGGGCCTCCTCCCTTCTTTTTAAAAAATTCTCATCTGTTTATATAAAGTAGAGATTTGCTGTTCCCAAGTGAATTTTCTAAATGAAACTTCCCTCATGGTGTCAAAACTTCCACACATCAGAAGGGGAAGAATTTATTTTGTAAAGTCAGCTTGTCATTCCTCAGAACGTGATGTGCATATACAGTTGCTATGAGCACTTGGCCCTGAATCTATAATGTGCTGAATGGTCCTCAAGAGCACATCTCCACAAAAGACCTTACCTGGCAGTGAGAGCAACCTTTTGCTTTTGTGTCTCACTTTATCATAAGTCACTACGAATCTGAGATTGAGTGGTCTGTATTATTTCATGCCTGTAGGCATACCTGAACTTCTCAAAAGCAATCAGGATCCTTTAAAACCAAACTAGATTTAACAAATAGCACATAATACAAAATAAACAAAGTTTTCCTAATTTCAATGTCCTTCTCTGCTCTTCTGCCCAAAGTTTCCACAGATTTCTCTGAGCATTGTTATCCATGATAGAAGCACATAATATTTTTCTTCCTTTTAACACATTTACATCCAAT
The DNA here is from genome assembly GCF_021218885.2 of Marmota monax. Classification (NCBI taxonomy): domain Eukaryota; kingdom Metazoa; phylum Chordata; class Mammalia; order Rodentia; family Sciuridae; genus Marmota; species Marmota monax. The sequence goes on along the minus strand of NW_026694892.1, from coordinate 436,557 downwards.
AACATGGAGACACTAATGCCACTGAACTATACTCCTAAAAATGGTAAAGATCATAATTTGTATTGTGTATATGTTACCACAATAAAAGAGACAAGACAAATATATTTATAGCAATAATGTTTCAGTTAAGGGAATATAGTTCAGATATACCTAACACTTTTCGTTATTTTCCAATTATTCTATAATAAGGATGCCTTCTTTATCAAATCAAAACCCAAATAATACAGTATTATAAGAAAACACATTACACCAAAGATATTTTAAATATGCTCAGTTCATTTTCCAAACTGAGAAAGATGTTTTGGAATTATTTTCATATAAAAATGCCTTCAGGTCTTCTGTACATCTCAGTCATTTTAGAACTTAGTTCCTCAGGAAATAATTATAATCATCTATTTCAACGGTTTAAAACAGTCATTATTTGTACATCATGTTTTAGGTCTTAGATACTTTTTTAATAACTTGGGGAATTTTATTATAAAATTCATTTCAAGAGTTACAAATAACTTAAGTATTTACTTATATCATGATTATGGATTCACATAGTGAGCCCCTATTGTGTGTAAGGCATTCATCCGGGTATTTTAGTGTTGAGAGAATTGCTGAAATCTCTTGTTCTTAGGAAACTAACTTTATGCCTGTTAATGGGACTATAATAGCATTGCCTAAGAATAACAAGAAAAATTACTTGAGGAAGCTGAGACAAAGGTGGCACTAAGCATATTTTTAAAAACTGCTTTGTTGAGATATAATATGTAAATCATTTCAGCTGTTTAGATTGTACAATTCAGTACTTTTGATATTTATAGAATTTTGCATCACCACAATAACCTTTGGGCTCATGCTTAGTTCTTCTCCATCCCTCCTTCTTAGCACTTTCTCATCAGCCCTAGGAAATCATTAATCTATTTTCTGTCTCTATAGATTTTTCTCTTCTGGGCATTTCATAAAAATAGAATAAAATATGTGATCTTTTGTAACAAGTTTTTTTTGTTTAGCACAATGCTTTCAGGGTCCATCTGTGTTCAAGCATGATGTAATATTTTACTCCTTTCTATTCCCAAATAATTGTATGCTTTCTCTATATAACACATTTTGTATATATTTATATTTTTAAATCAGTGAATGGATATTGAGGTTCTTTTGGCTTTTACCTATTGTGAATAGTGCTGCTATGAACATTCTCAAATGGTCTTGATATGACTGTTTTCAATTCTCTCAGTCATATACCCAGTAGGAATATAATTGATGTGTCAAAGGATCTGATTTTAGGCACCAACCTGGGTAGGGCATAATACCCATAGTGCCCAGTTTTTGGTCAAATGTCAGTCCCAATATTGTCATGAAGGTATTTTACAGATATGATTTTTTACATTCAGTTGATTTAAAGTAAATTATAATTGATAATTTGGGTGTGCCTCACTCAACTAATTAAAGGCCTTAAGCTAAAATATGGTTTCCTGAAAAATATGGATTCTGCCTCAAAACTGTAACATGGCATCATGTCTGAATTTCCAGTCTATAGGCTTCCCTAAAGATCTCAAACTCATCAGCTTCCACCATCACAATGGAGTGAGCCGATTCTTTAATATAAACATCTCAATGCACATAAGAAGGAGAAAAAAAGGTATGAATTGGAGATATATATGACAACTCCTTTTGTATGATAGCTGATACATACATTTTCATTTAATCATTTGAGGAGCTGGTAAACAAATTTGTAAACTGGCTGTACCATTCTATATTCTCACTAGCAGTGTAAAAAGGTTCTTATTTTTCCACGTCTCACCAATAGTTGAAATTATTTGATCATTTGTGTCTAGATATCTATTGGATATGAAATGGTTTCTCACAATAGTTTTTTGTGTTTCCTTGATGAACTAATGCTACTAAGAATCTCATCAAATATTTATTCACCATTCATATATTCTTTCTAGGAGAATTATCTTTTCCCATCCTTTATCTATTGTTTAATTGAATGATTTTCTTACTAGGTTGTAGGAATTGTTTATATATTATAAATACAAGATACTTATCTCAGAAAAAAAATATTTCTACTCATTCTGTGGATCACTTTGTTATTTTCTACTCGTTGTCCTTTGCAGGACAGAAATTTTAAACTTTGATGCAGTCTGAGTTATCTGTTTACTTCCTCTATTGCTGGTGTTTTTCCTGACATATATATGGCACTATTGTTTAATCCAAGAGCATAAATACTACATTTATGTTTTCTTTAAAGAGTTTTATAGTTTTAGCATTTATATTAGGTTTTTGATCAAATTTAAATTTATTTTTTGCCAGTGGTTTGCATAAGAGTTCCAATAACATTTTTTGAATAGATATCCAGTTATTTAAGCAACATTTTGCTAAAAAAAAAAATGTATTTTTTTCCTATTGGGTTGTCTTTGTACTATTGTTGGAAATGATAAGGACTTTAAAAATATAATAAACAATTCAGGCAAGGATGAGGAGTTTTAAGATGTTTTCTTTGGAAGTATATAAGTAATCAGTTTTTTGGCCATGCATATCTGAATTTGAAATATCAAAATCAATTGATCAAAGTGTTGTCTGGGTTTTTGAATCCTTATGTTAATATCACACTGTCTTGATTACTGTGGCTTGTAGTAAGATGTTGAATTGGAAGTTTAAGTCCTTTAGTTTTTTTTGTTTTTCAAAAGTATTTTGTTTTTATGGGTCACTTGCATTTCCATATTCATTTTAGCTTCAGCCTCTTGATATTTGTAAAATGTCAGTGGAATTTTGATAGGGTTTCCATTTAATCTGTGGATCAATTGGGTAATATAACTACCTTAACAATATTGTTTCAATACATTTCTACAGGGATATTTTCCCTTTAGTTGTATTTTATATTTTGTAGTTTTCAATATAAAATATTGAAAATATTCAAAATTTTCAATTTTGTAGTTGTCAATATGCAATATTGTTCTTTTTATTAAAAATATTCATAATTATTTCATTGTTCTGATACTTTTTAAAATGCAAGTATTTTAAAGTTTAATTTCCAGGTATTTTATTGCTACTCATAGAATTGCAATTAGCTTTACATATTTATCTTGTATCTTTACAATTGGTTCTATTTTTTTTTTTTTTTTTTAGTTTAATTGGTTCTTTGGAATGTTCTATATATGATTGTGCTATCAGCAGAGGGATACTTTTGTTTAGATGTCTTTCTTTTTTTTTTTTTTTTTCTTGCCTGATTTCCCTAGAAATAATCTTCAGAACAGTATTATATAGAAGTGATATGAGTATATATTCCAATTTTTTTTCTTGATCTTAGGGAGAGAGGTGATGAAGTCTTTCACCATTTAGCATGATGTTAGCCTTGTGATTTTTTTTTTTTTTCTTTTTTTTTGGACGCCTTCATTAGGCTGAAGAAGTTCCCTTTCAGGTCTAGTTTGTTGAGTGTTTTCACAATTTAAGTGTGTTAGATTTGCCAAATGACCACACTATTTTTGTTTTGTTTTTTTGGATACTGGAGATTGAAAACAGGAGTGCTTAACCATTGAGTCACATCCCCACCCCTTTTTATTTATGAATTTATTATTTTGAGACATGGTCTCATTAGGTTGCTTAGGGCCTCACTAAGTTGCTGAGGCTAACCTTGAACTCTTGATCCTCCTGCCTAAGCCTCCTGAGTTGCAGGGATTACAGGCCTGCACCACTGTGCCCAGCTAATCACTTTTATGTCTCTAGAAATGATCATATGTATTTTGCTTTTCATTTTTGGCTGATTTTTGTATATGAAACAAAACTTGCATTTCTGGGATAAATTCAATTAGTTATTGCAAATAAAGCTTTGTTATATGCTTTTGGGTTAGCATTATTATTAATTTAGTGAGTTTTTTGTTCTGCATTCTTAAATTAATAAGCAGTTTTCTTGTGATTTCTCTCTTAATTTGGGTGTATAAAGGTAATACTGGACTCATGATAGCTAGGTGTTTCTTCCTATTCAATTTTTTGGAAGAATTTGTACTTGGTATCATTTCTTTATTAAGCAATACGAATTTCACCCAGGATGCGATCTGGGCCTGGGCTTTTCTGCTGGAAGACTTGTAATTAATGATTTAATCTTCTTACTTACTGCAGGCCTTTTCAAGTTTTCTGTTTCTTCAGGATTCAGTTTTAGTTGTTTGTTTTTCTAGGAATTTGTTCATTTTATTTAAGTTATTCAATTAATTGTTATATAATTTCTTGTCACATCCATCATTGCTGCTTTTAATAATTTGCATCTCTTTCTGGCCCCTGTGTATCATCTCCCTAAAATTTGTCTATGTCTTGATCATTTCAGAGAACTGTTAGGCCTTTTAAAATATTTTCTTTTATTTATTTATTTATTTATTTATTTATTTATTTTATTAGTTGCACATGACAATACAATGATCTTGACATATCATACATTTGAATCAAATGGGGTATTCTGTTAATTTATTTCTAACCTTTGTTCCTGTCTTCTTAATTCTTCTAGTCTCATTTTTCTTTTTCAGTACCAGGGAATGAGCTCAGGAGCATTCTACTATTCTACTAGCCTTTTATTTTTTATATGTTTTATTTTCTATTTTGAGACAGGGTCTTGCTAAATTGCTGATGGTGGCCTTGAACTTTCAATCCTCCTGCTTCTGCCTCCCCAGTTGCTGGGATTACAGCTTTGTGTTACCACACTCAGCTAAATCTTCTAGGTAGCGCTCGCTCTCTCTCTCTCCCTCCCCCTCTCTCTCTCTCTCTCTCTCCCTCCCTCCCTCCCTCCCTCCCTCCCTCCCTTCCTTCCTTCCTTCCTTCTTTCCTTCCTTCTTTCCTTCCTTCCTTTCTTTTTCTCTTTCCACATAATCTAGTTTCTTGAGGAAGAAATTTATGTTACTTATTTAGAGCTTTCTTTTCTTTCAAATATAGATATTTACTGGTAAATACTTCCCTCCCTTCTCCCAAAACAGTATTCACTTCACTGGATTTAATATACTTAGTGTTTTGTTTTTGTTTTTTTCATTCAACTTTAAATACATCTTAATTTCCCTTCTAAATTTTTCTTTGACCTTTTGGTCATAAGGAATGTACTCTTTGATTTCCCCATACTTCGAGATTTCTCAAATTTCTTTCTCTCATTGATTTCTAATTTAATATCACTGAAGTCAGAGAACATGCTTTATAGAATTTCAATTTGATTCAAATCTACTGAGGATTGTTTGGGAAAATTGTTTCACGTCTCTCAAATCCCTGAGAAAACAAGACAGAATGAGCAAGGAAACAAGATTAAAGATCTACACATACTGTCTCCAACAAAACCACATCACTGAGTGTCTCTATGAAGTCCAGTCATGAGCAAATGTAGATGTGGCAAGAGCAGATGCATGGTGCACACAACATAAAAACTGTGTGATGTGATTCAAATGTATTTGTGACAACCCACAGACAGAGAACCTACAAATCACCAAAAAGCTTCTTGTAAACCTCGATGGGCCATTTGGAAAACAGTTTCAGACATTCCGCAGTCTACACTGGGTGAGTAATTTCAAAGGACTTGAAGAATGTCTGATGGCTGTTGGAATATATAGTATCTATTTTATGGTGAATAAATATTCATATTAAAATTTATGATTGCATTTGCATAAATAGCTTTGGCTTTATCTTGGCTATGGTTGTTTTTATGTCTGCATTAACTACCTTGGCTGCAAAACAGATTCTTGTCCTGGTAGTCAGTTATAGATAAATATGAGGATAATGATAATCACAAGAGTACCAATTATATTACTGAGCCCTAACATGCATCAAATTAGGAGCCAGTCTTCTCTATAAATTATCTGCAATACTCACTGTGTTATGGTTAACACTACTTCCTCCAATATCATCTGGTCTCCATTTCTGCTTTCTCATAATGCTACTCCAGCTTCATTACAATTTAACATGGTGTTGTGTAGGTATTGACCATTTCCATTTGGGTAGAAATAATTAATTTCATTTTTTGTTGAGTGGTTTTGTTCCCTTACAGGAAATAAATCACTTCTTGAATACATATCTTTCCAACTGCTCGAAAGATATGACAAATTGAAAACTCTCTGAGGTGTGTTAATACATTTTACTGTCTGGTTATATTGCATTTTAATGCAAGACCTTATAAAAGATTACTTAGATTTTGTTCTGGTTTTTATGGAGGTCTAAGCTGCACTCAATAACCCCTGTCAAATAAAGGTAAAAAACTAATTAAGTAATAAATCCATACAAATTGTTACAAAAAAGTAATGAATTCCTTGCATCTTTTATAATATCAATACTGTATTAAAAAAAACATTAGTTAGTATGGCAGTTCAGGGCCAGGTCTGAAGGGAAAAAGGATCTTTAGCTCATGGGATGTATATCTTATCTGCTCAGTTTGGTTTAGAATATCAAAGCAGAAACTCTCAGACTCCTTTAAATGATTTCAGATGCTTTTTAATGCCTTTGCAATATAACTTAGAAATTAGGTCTCAACTTTATTAGTAGTATGTGTAGTTTTGTAGATAATAAAATTTTAATTGTGGAAAAAATTTAGTTTAAGATAAAATTATCAAAAAACTAAAAACAGAAATATTCAAGAAGCACTCAAAACAGTTATTGAAATATGCTCCGTGTATTAGTAGTGTGGATTTAAACAAGTGAAAGATGAAAAAGGCCCAGGTGACACCCTCAGCTAGGTTATACATTTGTCCACTTCCTAGCTGATTCTTGTTCAAGGAATAGAAATTAATGGAATTAGATAAGTAGGCTATGAGTTTTAAGTTTATCACTTAAAAACCTATGGTGGAACTTCAGACTTTGAGAATTTAAAGATATTATAAATGACATGTAAATAAGAACTGGCTCATGGAAACGTATACTCATAAATAAAAAGTTAAAAGAGGCCTTAGAAGGCATGTAAACATGTAAGAAATGAATGACATAAAGTTCAATAAAATGCATAGCATTCTCTTGAATGACTTATTGCCAATTAGAATCAAATGAATTTGGGGTCACAAACACATTTCATTTTAACATCAAGGATGTTAAAGTTAGTATCAAGTAATGTTAGTATCAAGGATCAAAGAATGTCAATGTTTAAAAGTCATTATAGATGATGTAATATCATTCACTGAAAACTTGAAATACCTTTTTCCAACATCTATAAGAAAAAAATGCTTAGGAATTACATAAGCACTTCCAATAATTATTATGTAAATAAATATGGCAGAGACTACATTAGGTCACAAGAAAACACCTACTATAGCAACAACAAGAACAACAACAAAGGATATTCAAAGTGTAAAAATATTTTGGACAAGCAGAAAAGTGAAATATAGTTGACATAGGCTTAAATATTTAAAAAAAAATTCATAGCCAGGGGCCATGGCATACACCTATAATCCCAGCAGTTTGGGAGGCTGAGGCAGGGGGATTATGAGTTCAAAGCCAGCCTCAACAATTTAGTGAGGCCCTGAGTAGCTTAGTGAGATCCTGTCTCAAAATAAAAATGAAAAGGGATGGGGATGTGGCTCAGTGATGTGGCTCAGTGATGTGGCTCAGTGGTTAAGTGCTTCTGGGTTCATTTCCCAGTACCAAAATAAATAAATAAATGACGAAGAAAAATTAAAATTCAGTAAAAGCAAGGATATTAGGGTCATGTTATGTGGTGATGACACCTGGCAATGATATGAACAATGACAACAAGCAATAAATCTCTTGAGTCTTTTTAAAAAGAAATTTGAGATATTTAAATAGAATTAAATGGAGAGAGAATTATTACACAGCAAAACAGTGATAAGAAAAAACATTGTAACTAAACATAATTTCCTGGCACACACACACAAAAATTATAAAGCTTTCATTGTCTACTTCAAAATATTGGAAATTTTTTCCAGAAGACTCATCACTTGTTTAAATTTTGAATTCTGAGGGGAAAAAAACTGGAAATACCATTTAGATTTGTATTTTTCTATTGATATTAACACTATGTAGAAATAAACCTTGAAGAACCATGAGAAATTAAAGATTAGAATAGCTGGATTTTGTCTCTTATATGCTAATTCTCGGTTTAAATTTGTACTGGTGTTTCACAGAAGATTGTTCAAAGTTGAAAATTATTGATTAGTTTCTAAACTAGGTTTCATATTACAGTTTTAACATTATGTATCTGCTATAGGTTCTGTCAAATAACACATTTTTTTGCAATAAACGTCACATATCTTATTCTGTTAGTTTTATATCTTTCATTGGATATTAATAAAACAAACAGATTAAAGACATCTTTAAAACACTTATTTTTTTATTAAGGCTCAAAGAGTTGGTAAAGACAAAGAGAATACTAGGGAAGGAGAAGAGAAAAGAAGGTAAAGCTGAAAACAAAAGGTAAGTCATGGTTTTACAAAGGATCTTGGGGATATGAAAACTTAATAGAATCTGTCCTTGAAAGGGGGAAGGGTGAGAACAGAGGGAAAAAGAGTATGTTCAGCAATGATGGAGCCAAGAGACAGACTCCTGGGAGGCCTGTTTACCAGCCTGTGCCTAATGCCTGAGTGCTCAGCATCATAAACAGAGATACCAATGACCTCTGCCTCTTCAGTTCTGAAAACAAACAGTGCTAAGTCTGCATGCCTTCTGTAATATAAACCACTTCACTTCCTTGGCAAATTTAATTTTGAGCAGGATTATGTGAGAATTATTTAATCAGTAGTCTTGCCACAAATCAGGAGACCTCCAAGCAAAATTACCTCACTTCTTGAATATGATTTTCTGATGTCATCCATTTAAAATAGAGAAAGGAAGACATTGAAAAGAAAAACACTTCCATTTTAGACCCAATAAATATTTCAATGGATAACTGTCAACTCCTTTTTGCTGATTCCTAAGGTCACTTACTATAGCTGATTTAGTAAAATTATTCTTTAATTATCTGTTCTCCTCTTTAAACATGAGAGGATTTAATTTGTCAAATATCTGAAGGACTGATTTGAAATCCATGGTTTGTCATTTCTCTCCCAGAGGAATGTTCTCACCTTTGTGAAGACATACATCAGAGCATCACAATGGTCAATATCCCAGTCACTTACGTCTAGGTGATAGGACACACTTCCTTCTGGTTATGAACTCGCCATATCTGATAACCAGATACATTCCTACTGTATCCCACTGGATTTAAGAAGTGAAATTATTTATGTCTTAAATGGGCTTACATTATCGAAGGTTTGCTAGGTTCATCTCACCCTGGATAGTTTCCTGACTTTGCCAACCATTCTTGTATGAGTTGTGGAGAGATTTGATGACAGCCACAGGCAGGTGATGCTATTTATCTAGCCTAGTAGGTCGATTTTAAAGGCTGCTCAAAATAGACATGGGCCAGTCATGAGGAATAACTATGCTGACCCAGTACCTCTCCACTTCCATTTGGGTGATTAGTACCCAATAGAATTGAACCTACCTGGGGGAGCTTGGAAGTCACTGGTTAATTCAACATTCTTAGTATGAGAACCCTCTAGGATGTTCCAGAGGGAGGTAGAATCATGCCTAGTACCTTCTCTGTGTAATCCCACCAGTTTTGTTCCCTCTGCTTGAAGATGACCTGGAACCAGGTGAGGCCATCCATTCAAGGTAGTCTATCAGCATGTAATATGGAGTGGAATGTTTATGTTTTTCTCTTGTATGTACATCTTTGGGCCTAGATATGATTATTTGCAGACTTAAGGAGTTAGAAAATCTCTACATGTAAATTTGTATCAATAACTCACATTAGCACCATGCACTACTAGTGATGTGAGTTATCTTGACCTCACACCCCTGTGTTATATACACAGGTAGCCTAAAAATATTTAGTATTATGAGGTTCTAAGATGATGTATCCACGCTTCTAGGACACATTTTCCTATTTAAGTATACTAAATAACAATGCCTTTTTAAAAATAGATGAGGTCTGTTTTCATCATGAAGTTCAAATAAAAACTTGATCTCTCAACTGAAAGTAATAACTGGATTCCTCCTATCCACACATCACCATGGTTAGCCCAGTTAGCATGTGAGGTTCTTTTCACATGCTAATGGTACAGAAAAGCAATCTCTGGCTTAGCAATTAACATCAGTGATTTTATAATATTACAGGAAATGATCCTTAGTCATATTTTAGATAAAGGCTAGGTTGAAGATCAAAAGGGCCTGATTAAAAATCTTGAGAGTCTAGGGTATAGACAACCTCCCATTTATATTTGATATGTAAAATAGTCCATGTTACTTTGGGGGGCTGCTTTTATCCATTCCCAATTTAAAATAAAATAATAGTGTTTTTTTCAGTATTTGACTAAGTTAGGTGATTACTCAATAAAAGGGAGACTTTATAAAAAAAATAATTATAAGTAAAACATAATTGAACAAAATAAAACATAAATCAACCAAACTGAAGCTGCCTTTGGGTAAAGCATGCATGTACTTCAATCCCTAGAGATCCAAGCCCACAAAATATTAATATCCAACCACTAAGGCACCCCAGTTCCTGGGTTCGCCGTTGGCCAAACATTGTATAAATGTGAAGATCCAAGGTTAAAGCAGAGTGTACATGAAACCCAGCAGGGAGAGAATGGGGGAGACAAGGCCAACCAAAATCATTAAGCATGAATTTAGAAGGCTGGGTTGTGACCTCACCAGAAAATTCTCCTCGTTTTGCAATTTCATAGGCACACTTTTGGCCTTAAAGCATGATTCAAAGGGACATGTCTGCCAGCTGTTTTAGGATGCACATAAAATTGGAAGTAAGCTAACGAGCTTTTCAGGCCCAGAAATTCCTCACATCTTCCAAATGTAGAAAAATGTAGGAACTGGCTTGTGTTTGTCTCCATTTGTTTCCTTCATTTTTAAATGATACAAATCACTCTCTTCTATTCTATTCCAAAATCTTTGCACATTTAAAAAATTCCTAGATTGAAAATTGATAACTACCCATGGCCATAAGTTTATTTTTCTCCTTATTTAATATGTATATTTCTAGGTGTGTATATAAATACAGATACACACAATATTTCCAAGTATGAATATGGTTAAATATTTGCATTAATATTATAAAAACTTCACATTAAGTTACTTGTGACACATCATTTAACCCGCCTACTATCCAACAGAGTACTTATTTTATATATTCATATAATAAACATCCATAAATATTTTTGTTCCTTGCACCTATGAAAAATATTCTAGATAATTGGTTATATAAACAACTATGAAATTGTTGAATCCAAGAGCATTCATGATATTAGTTGTGATTAATGCTGTAAAATTTCCCTGAAATTGGTAATATCTCTGAGACTCTTATCAAAGGATTGAGAGTTATGTGAAGATTAATTACTATTAAAGATGTCATTAAAAAGTCGAGAAATTCCTTTCTACAGAAAGCTACAAGGAAAAGCCTAGGTAAATTTCTCAACAATAACAAAAATTTCATAACACAGGAATTTTGTCAAAAGAAGTTAACAAATTAACAAGAGTTGATTCTCATTTGGATAATAGTAGCAAGAGTCTATGGAATTCTTACGAGGGCCTACTTCTACCCAAACACTTTACTTGATTTTCGAAACCACTGTGGACTTTCCAATTGTGGGCTTGTAGCAAAAACCAGCAGCCATACAGTAAGAGGTGATGGACTGGACTTCACTGGGGAAAGTATGATTAAAACCCCACAGCTTTGCCCACTAAATGGAGCAGACTTAATTTAGAAGAGATGGGGAATAGCTAAAGCTTCCTTAATTCAAGTTTGCAGACTTGATTCAGAACAAGTATTAGATAAGCCAAAAATTTTAATGCAAAGTGAGAAGGCCATAGATGAACTGAGATCATCCATAAATGAATGGCTTACCACTAAATGATGTAAACTTGGAAGTTAAGAATCCTGTGATACAGAAGGAAAAGTGAAAATCAAGAGAGACTGGAGCTGGTTGCAAATTAGAAAGCACTATAAAGTCTACTTATAGTTGAGTTGGCAGAGAGTAGAAGCACTAGAAGTGCTAGGGGCCTGAATTAGTACTAGGCTGCTTAACAAAGTAACACAGACTGGGTGACATAAATAACAGAAATTGATTTTCTCACAATTCTGACTGCTATAACTGAAATCAAGGTTCAGGCAAAGTTGGTTTTATATTCTGAGCCCTCTCTCCTTGGCTTGAAGTCAGCTTTCCTCTGTGTCTTTCACATTGCTACTCTTCTGTGTGTATCTGTGTCCTGATCCCTTCTTTTTATAAGGACACCAGTCATATTAGAATAGGGTCCAACCATGTGGGCTGATTTTACCTTAATAACTCTTTCAAAGGGTTTATCTCCAAATGCAGTCACGTTCTGAGTTATTAATTTTAAGTTTTCAATACACAAATTTTTCAGGGACACTATTCAACTTGCAGTATTCTGCCTTAGAGCCTGTCCAAAATCCATGTCTGTACATGCAAAGTGGACTCACCACACCCTGACAGCCACAAAAGACTTAACCTAGCATCAAATCTATTTTCAAAATTATACTAATTAAATATGGCTGATAATTAAGGAATAAATCGTCCTGAGGCAAAATTCCTTTACAGTTAAGAACACGTAAAACCATGTAAGTTATTTGCTTCCAAAATACAATGATGGAAAAAAAAAAAACATCAGATAAACATTCCCATTCAAAAATGGAAAAATGTCAAATGGTGGTTCCATTCCCAATTTTCCATGAAATCTCCATACTGCTTTCCATATTGGCTGTACCAGTTTGCAGCCCCACCAGCAGTGTATCTTTTCCCCCTCATCCTCAACATTACTTATTGTTATTTGTCTTCATAATAGCTGCCATTGTGACTGGAGTGTGATGAAATCTTAGAGTAGTTTTGATTTGCATTTCTCTAATTGCTAGCAATGATGAACAGTTTTCATATATTTGTTGATTGATTGTATATCCTCTTCTGAGAAGTGTCTGTTCAGGTCCTTGGCTTATTTATTGATTGGGCTATTTGTTTTGGGGGGCTTTTTTGTTTGTTTGTCCATTTTTGTTTTGTTTTTGGTGCTTAACTTTTTGAGTTCTTTATATACCCCAGAGATTAGTGCTCTGATGTGTGAGGGTAAAGATTTTCTCCCAAGATGTAGGCTCTCTATTCACCTCACAGATTGTTTCTTTTGCTGAGAAGAAATTTTTTAGTTTGAGACCATCCCATTTATTGATTCTTGATTACCCAAAGGACTTAAAAACAGCATACTACAGGGACACAGCCACATCAATGTTTGTAGCAGCACAATTCACATTTGCTAAACTGTGGAACCAACCTAGACACCCTTCAATAAATGAATGGATTAAAAAAGTGGCATATACACAATGGAATATTACTCAGCAATAAAAGAGAATAAAATCATGGCATTTGCAGATAAATGGATGGAGTTTAGAGAAGATAATGCTAAGTGAATTTAGCCAACCCCCCAAAAAAAACAAATGGCAAATGTTTTATCTGATATTAGGAGGCTGATTCATAGTGGGATAGGGAGGAAGAGCATGGGAGGAATAGACAAATTCTAGATAGGGCAGAGGGGGGGAGGAAAAGGGAGGAGGCATGGGCTTAGAAATAATGGTGGAATGTGATGGACATTATTATCCAAAGTACATGTATAAAGACATGAATTGGTGTGAACATACTTTGTATACAACCAGAGATATGAAAAATTGTGCTTTATCCGTGTAATGAGAATTATAATGCATTCTTCTGTCACATAAATAAAAATATTAATTTAAAAAAGGGAAAATATGATAGAATAAAGGGGTGAAGTGTCTTCATCTGTTGGCAACCCAGCTGAGCAAATTCTACTGGATGGAAGCCTCTCCAACAATGTTATTTGTCTAGATGCTCTGTCTTCATAGCCTATTGAGGTAGCACAATCTTTTTAGCCCACAAGAATGGTAGTTCTGACCTATTGGGTATAGAGAGTAACTGCTCTTTTTATAAACAAGGAAGATATAGCCCCCAACCCGGGACCTATGACCTCTGGACTTCTTTCAGAGTTGCCTTTCCTCTTTATGAAAGAATGATATGTATTCTCAGGCAGATAGCTCTATGACCCTGTCCTATAGAATCTTATTTCCTCCTTCCTTCCTTCATTTCCACCTCTGTTTTCTTAGCCCAAGCTCCAGTTGGGAAGGTAGACACAGGATTATTTTACTGAGGCCCCTCTCTGTGGCTTGAAAATGGTTATCATTTTTTGTGTCTTCATAGGATCTATGTATATCTGTATCCTAAACTCTTCTAATGAGCAAACTAGACATTGGAATAGAGCCCAGTCAAATGACCTCATTTTGCTTTAATTCTCTCTCTAAGGCACTATCTCCAAATAGAGTCACATTTTGATATACAAGAATTAGGACTTCAACATAAGAATTTTAGGGGACATAATTCCACCCATAATAGTACCATACTCAAATAAATGGGTGGTTACTGAACTGTATAAATCTGTAGTTAACCTGTCAAAGAAGAGAAACTGAAATTGAAAGTAAATAATAGAAATACCCAAACACAACAAGCACCCACACATGGAAGCTTAAGTCTAGGCAGATTATTTAGGTAAAAATAACCAACATTCCTCAGGAAACAGAATTGGTAGTTGTGACAATATATAACACAAAATACATAGTTTTCAACAACAACAACAACAAAAAATATTGAACTAGAAAGTAACAGGAAAGTTCAAGCTACACTTAGTGGAAAAAAAAAAAAAAGCATGCCTTCGATAGAAACTGTATTTGAATGCACCCAAATTTTGGATTTAAAAATACTTCAAAATAGCTATTCCCAATATGTTAACAAAATCAAATAAAATAATTTATGCAATTAAAATATGCTGAAATGAGTCAATAAATAAGGATGAAACATTTAAAATCCAGAATTTGAAAATTGCAAAAACAGCATCTAGATATGTGAAGAAAGAACCAGCCAACTTGATGAGATATTGATAGAACTAAGTTGATCTGAACTAAGATTGAATAAAAAATGAGCAGAACCTCAGAGACATTTGGGAAAATATCAAATGTTTCAGCATGCATAAAATGGGAATTTTAAAAAGAGAACAGAAATAAAAATGAGTAACATAAATGATCAAAAACAAGAAGGCTGAACCTACCCCAAATTTGATAAAATATTTAACTTACAGATCCCAGAAGATCCATTAACTTAACACAGAATAAATACAAACCTGACATATCATAATCAAGTTTGCTTAAAACCAAAGACAAAATAAAATTCTAAAGCAAAACCCCAGTGTTAAAAATAAATCTAGAGCATAAATGAACAGCTTTGAAAATGGTATATGGAGAAACATAAAATAACTATGTTTGCATATTCTTATATACACACATGTTGTGAAGCAAAATATGAATTCTGTGTGGTTGGGTTTATAACATTTATAACTGAAATATACATGTCGGATGCAAAACTATTTTAGTAAAACAAAGTGGATTGTGACAAATTAAAGATGAAACTCTAGAGGAATTACTAAAATTAACTTAAAAGAGAGCTAACATAGCAACAAATGTATTACAATGATTTACTAAATTATTTTTAAAAGAAGACAGTAAAAGTAAACCAGAGCAACCAAAAAAAAAAAAATTAAGGTATAGATAAAAATGGCAAGTGAAAAGCTTTAAACATATCAATAATTATATTAAATGTGTGGACTAAATTTTCATCTAAGGCAGAGATTGTTAGACTGTGTTTCCTTCAAGAGACATAACTTAGATAAAAAGAAACAAATACATTGAAAGTAAAATAATTAGAAAATATATACCATACAAGCAATAACCATAAGAGGGCAGACATAGCTACAATAAAATTCCCTGATAAAAAGAATAATAAATCAATTGTGTTATTATACTCACAGGAAGCAATTATGTACAAAAGAAAAAAAAGAATGAATGCTCATTCTTCAGATAGAGCAATTTTAAGTGAAAAGAGCAAATTTCAGTGAAATACATGGAGAATAATCCCATCTGTGTGATATTAAAAATTATGTATAACATTCACCCCACATTTCAGGGAGACCAGCATAGTAGTAAAATTATGTATATACAAAAGATGATTAAATATAAAAATCAGATTGATTTTATGTAAAATATTTTATATGTTTTAGTAATCACAAGTCAATATTTCTGGTATGATTCCTGTGCAATTCTGATTATTTCACTTGCAGGAAAATTGATGTTCTTTTGGCCTCTTAAAACTTTTAGTGATTTGTTTTTCCTCAGAGCCCAGGATTTCCATCATAGAGCCATCATGTGCCACATTATAATTTGGGGACTTTTTTCTTTAGTTAAGGTAAGTACTTTTAAAATGAAGACAAATATTTTTTCTAATGAGAAAATATTCACATCTTATTTTTTAAGTTGTTATCTTCCATGAATCCTTCCTATTCTCTTTTGTGATCAAATACTGTATTTTCTCAAGCTTTTCTTCCCACCTTGAAATTTTCTCAATATTTTTCAGACTTTTTTTTTCATATTAACTTGCTTGTCTGGATTATTAAAAAATACATTAATTTCATACATATCCATTTTTTATTTTGTTTATTTATGTTATTTATGTTTGCTTTCTTTTGGAAATTGTGTTTAAAATTTCCAGGACATTATTATCCTCTGGTTTGCACCTTAAAATGTCACAGTCAGTTATTTTATACTTTTAATGCCTATGGATATCTCTTGAAATATTTTGAAATTGTCTTCTGTTTCCTGCTTTATTTCTTTTTTTTTTCATAAAAATATTCTATTTATTGAAGGTCCTTTTCTTTGCCTAATATTTTAGAAAGCATATTTCTGTAGCATGAGTCAGTTTGTATGTGATTGATAAATAATGATGATATCAGTATAATGCAAATATTAGCATGTTTCACCTTTGATATTTCCAAAGATTTTAAATGAAGGCTAAGTATGTTAACACAGCTGAGTATTGAACAGAGATATACAATTTTGTACACAATGACAATTTACACAACTTTTATTTTCTTTGTAATATTTACTCATGTGCTCAAAATTTGGCAGTACTTATTGATTTATTCTGTCTATGCAATTAAGTTATTTTTGTTTCTTGCATTCATAACTCAGGAACTTCAAACTCATCTTACATTCTCCCATTGGGCTAATTTTTAATTTATTTTTAGAGGCTAAAATTCATGGTTTACTAGTCCCTTCTATTTATTAGGAATTTATTTTTGCTTTTTAATTTTTTTTCAAAGCAAACTTGATCACCAAACTTTTACAAAATCATGCAATTTTCTATTAGTGTTTTTTATTACTTTTTGTTTATGTATGACAGAAGAATGTATTATAGAGCACAATTTTTCATATCTCTGGTTGTATACAAAGTAGATTCACACCAATTCGTGTCTTTATAGATGTACTTTGGATAATAATGTCCATCCCATTCCACCATCATTCTAAACCCATATCCCCTCCCTTCCCCTCCTACTCCTCTCCCCTATCTAGAGTTTGTCTATTCCTCCCATGTTCCCCCCTCCCTACCCCACTATGAATCTGCCTCCTTATATCAGAGAAAACATTTGAGGATGTGGGGGAAAAGGTACATTTATACACTGCTGGTTGAGCTACAAATTAGTGCAGCCAATATGGAAAGCAGTATGGATATTTCTTGAAAAATTGGGAATGGAACCACCATTTGACTCAGCTATCCCTCTCCTTGGACTATACACAAAGGACTTAAAAACAGCATACTACAGGGACACAGCCACATCAATGTTTATAGTAGCACAGTTCACATTGCTAAACTGTGGAACCAACCTAGATGTCCTTGGATAAATGAATGGATAAAAAAAGTGGTATATATATATATATATATATATATATATATATATATATATATGAATATTAATCATCAATAAAAGAGAATAAAATCATGGCATTTGCAGGGAAATGGATGGAGTTAGAGAAGATGATACTAAGTGAAGTTAGCCAGTCCCCAAAAACCAAATGCTAAATGTTTTCTCTGATATAAGGAGGCTGCTTTAGTTCTCTTTCTTCTGGTTTCAGTTGTTCTGTCTGTATACATTGGTTCTTCCACTTTATGCTCCTAGATTGCTTCAAGTACTAGGAAAACTTTTTTCTTATTTTTATTTATTATTTATTTTTGCACAAATAAGTAGTTCAACTAGTAGACTAAATTTCTGTACAATAATTAGGTTAGAACTCAAACATCGCTCTTAAATTTATTGGGAAATCTGTCATTGGCTTGTGTTTATCACCAATTTTGCTGGAAATCATTCAGTTAATTTTTTATCACATGACAACTAATTTAAAATTTAAAGCTCTTTATGGAATATTTTATAAATAAAATAGTGTAAGTAAAACCTGTATGTGAGACATGACAGTGTTGTGTATAAGAACACTAGCTCCAAACCTAAATCAGACTTGCCAAGTTTATATTCATATCCCAGCCCTATCCATGTCCTGAAAGTCTTCATTTGTTTAAAAGATATGAATCTGTAACTCACAGGACTTTATGACTTTATGACTGATTACATGAATTAAGAGGTCAAAAACAATTAGAGAAGTGAATGGCACATAGTGAACATTTAAAAACAAAAGACAACAAGAACAACAAGAAAATGTTAGCTCTTAACACAAATTACCGCAAAACTCTTGACACAGTTTTGCGGTTATTTTTTGAATAGCAAATTATTGAGTGATACATGCACCATGTTTTATTTTGGAAAATAGAAGAAATAAATGGAAATTTATACCTTGGAACAATTTTCATTGTTTGTATTTATTGTGTCTCCAGGAAATATTATTAGAAGGGGAAAATAATTCATTTTATGTTCAGAAGCAAATTAAGTCTCAGTTGTTTGTCTATGTAAACTCAACTAATTATCTAATATCTCTGGGTCTGTTTCATTTTTATGAAACAAAACAAAATGTAACCATGTCATGATTTCACAGGATTACATGACAGAAAGTCAATAAAAACCCTGTGGCATCATATGTTTATTAATTAAAGTTTCCTCTGCTTCCTTCGAAGAATAAAATAATTTACTCTTCTTTGGTTTATCCATACTGTTGAGCACACAGTTGCTCCAATTAGCAGGTACCAGATAACTATTTATCAATGTGAAACCCAGTGAAATATAACTGAAGACTAATAAAATGTCAGGAAGACATTTTATATCAAAATTTAGGGCGGTTAAATAGAAAAAGAAATAATTAAATCTCCAAATATAAACTAACACGTTTGTCATTGGGATAGTTGAACCTACACTGTTTTACTGAGAAAATGTACTTTAGGATTCTCTATCTTTAAAAAAAAAGTGAAATAATTGATTTTCTTACATTATGTCACACTAACCACCTGAATCTGAAGACCTGCTTCATGGATTCAATGTCACTAAAGTAAAGGGATCAGTACTGAACAAAGGAAAGGATTTCTGGTGCATAGAGTATGGGAGCCCTCTAGTCTCAAAACTGAGTGAGATATTTGCTTTGATAGCTAAAAGCTGAGGGATGAAAAATTTGCTTTATTGTTTTAAACAAGATAAACTTGTAAAAAGTCAGCAACATCTGTACTTATAAATTACGAAAACAAATTTTTACATACACTGAATTTCTCCTTTAATAATGATTGGTGTCACCCGCTGCATTTATGTAATTAATAGTTGATTTACTATTTTGTTAAGAGAATTCATTTAACCATGTTGTATTTATGAGCAAGACTTCACATTATTCCCATACCAAATCCCAGTTAATAAAATCTTTTACATTCCTCAAGCAAAATTTATGCAACTCTCTATAACAGTTAATTTTGATTACAGATGGAAGTCATGGAGTTCTACAGGGGTCTTATTTCATAACTTAACTCTGATAGAATACAGAGCTAAAAATATATACAATGAAAGTATTGGGGAAAACTGAAATTTGTGTCCCTCATTTCCTTATATCAGAATTTTCTCATTTACTTAAAACAGACTTACAATTCTCTTGGAATAGCAATAATGTGAGTTGTATAGAAATAAGCTATTCTCTGTGATTCAGGATCTTTATATTACAAGGATGATGTGGTTTAATAGGATCATTCTTAGTTAAATCAAGTAATATATAACCTCTACTGCTTGGTATTTTGCTGCTTTGTAAAAGTTATGGCTCTAAATGGTGAATCTTAATCATATTTTTAAATAAAAAAATTACTGATTAAATGCCTCAATCAGTAATTTTTAATAATCCCTTTGCCTTTTAATTATGGTATTTTATAAATGTTTTCCTATAACTCAATTCACTACATTAAATAGTTACATAGCATAATTTTTAATGACAACCACAGAATTATAGATCAAACATTTTGGGCTTATTTTGAAATTATCAGATGGCTAATTCATTGGTTTTTATTGGTGTTGTAGTTTACATCTGGAATGTCCCTTAAAAATCTCATATGTTGAAAAACTTGGTTCACACTTTAGCAATGCTTTGAGGTGGGGCTTCTGGAAAATGGTTGGATCATGGGGACTCTGATCTCATAAATGGATTAATCTATTTATAGGTTCACAATGGAATGGACTATGGGGGTAGTGGAGACAGTAGGAGATGGCCCTCGGAGAAAGTAGATCACTGGAAGTGTGACCTGGAAGGGTGTATCTTGTCCTTGGCCTCTTCCTTGCCTTGTTTTTCTTCCCAGCCTGCATGAGTGAAGCCACATTGCTCTACTCTTCCCTCCCCTCCATGATGAACTGCCTCACCATAGGTCCAGGAAAAAGGGCACCAGTCCACTATGGGTAGAAACCTCATGGGCCAAAATGATTCTTTTCTCCTCCAAGTTGATTTTCTGGAATATTTTTCTTTTCAGTGATAAAAAGCCAACTAACACATTTGGTATATTCACCACTGTATACTTTGTAAAATTTTTTTCATCCCACAAAAGAAACCATGCATTGCCATTTCTCATTAACTTATTATTATTAGGGAACCACTAAGTTATATTCTGTCTGTATGGATTTGCAAGCTGGATATTTAATTTAAGTGAACTCATAAAATATGTGGCCTTTTAGTTTGGCCTATTTCATGTAACCTGATATTTTCAAAATTCATCCATGTATTGGCAAGTGTGAGTACTTCATTTTTTTATGAGAAAATATTATTCCATTGAATGGATCTACCACATTTGTATGTTTGTTCATCACTTGGTGGAGATTTTTCTTTCCATTTTTGACCATTATGAATAATGCAGATTTGAACATTAATGTAAAATGTTTTTTTGAGCATTCTGAATTCAAAGTTCTTGGGTATATACCAATAAGAATAAAATTACAGGGTCATATTATAAATCATTTTCTTTTCTTGAATATCACGTTTGTCTTAATTTTCAATCTTCTCATGATACTAACTTTAATTTACATAGAATACTTGTACTTATTTATAAGATAAAATATTACAATATGATACATGTATCTATAATAATAAAATCAGAGTAATTATATTTGTTGCATATATATAGCAATATATTATATGTATCACTAGATATAACAATATGTATATAAATCTCTCTACATAGTTATATTCATATATATATATATATATATACATATATTTATTTATTTATATACTATTGGTGGAAATGTAAATGAGTACAATCATTATGGAAAACATTGTGTGAGTTCTTGAAAAAATAACTGAATATATATCTACCATATCATATGTCAATACAATTACTGGGTATATAGCCAATGAAAATGAAATCATTTATTGCAGCACTATTCACAATATCCACAGTGTGGAATTAACTAAGATGTCCATTGATGGACAAATGGATTATAATAAATGAAGCATATGTACAAAATAGATATAAGAAGATGAAATTCTCCTATTTACAACAACATGTTTGGAACTGAAGGACTTTATGTTAAGTGAAATGAGTCAGGCACAGGAAGGCAAACACCACATGTTCTTGTTCATTTGTATAAGATTAGAAAAAATTGATCACACAGAAGTAAGAATAGAATAGATGTCAATTAGGGATTAAGACTGGAAGAAGAGCAAGAACAGAGAAAGGGTGGATAATGAATGCCAAAATACAGTTAATAAGAGGAAAGGATGATATTTTATTATGGTTTTGGTTTGCATTTCACTATGATTAGTGATTCTGGGCAGTTTTTTACATAGTCATTGGCCATTTGCAAACCTTCACTTTAGACATGTCTATTAAGATAATTTTACCATCCTTTAATCAGATTTTTTTTTATTGCTGTTGAGTTGCTTGTATATTCTGGGCATTAACCCCTTGTTAGTTAAATAGCTTACCAATATTTTATTCCATTTTGTAGGTTGTCTCTTCACTCCGTTGATTGTTTCCTTTGCTTAGCAAAACTTCCTAGTTTGATATAATCCCACCTTTCTAGTTTAGCTTTTCTTGTCTGAACTTTATAGTTCTTTTCCAAAATAAATATTCTTTGCTTATACCAATGCCTTTACATATTTCCTCTATATTTCCTTATAATTTTTTTTGTACTTTCGGTCTTATTTTTAGATACTTGATTCATTGTTATTTTATTTTTTTATTTTGTGAGAGGTAAGATTCTAATTTTGTTCTTTTGTATATGTGTATACATATTTCTTAACACCATTTCTGAAAGAAATTGTCCCTTCTCCAATGTGTGTTCTTGGTGCCTTTGTCAAAAAACAGCTGGTTGTAAATACATAGATTAATTACCATGTTTCTAAAAATATACCATGTTTCTAAAAAAATTTCACTGTTCTATGTGTCCCTTTATAATCTTTCAATTATGATATGTTTGTAGTATATGTTGAAGTCAAAATTTTGATGCCTCTAGTTTTGTTCTTTTGCTCAAGGTTGATTTGGCAACTCTTGAGTATTTTGTAGTTTCAAGTTAATTTTGTGGTTGTTTCTTATAGTTCTGTGAAGAATGTAATTGTCATATTTTAGAGATCATATTGAATATGTGATCAATCTTGATTTGGAAGTATAGATATTTTTGACAGTATACAGATTTTTGGACATTGTGGACATTTTTCAATGCTTGTATTAGTGCATTATAATATAGACATTTTAACAGTATTCTTCTAATCATTGAGCATAGGACATCTTTCCATTTGTGTGTGTACATGTTTACAATAATTCTTTTTATCAGTATTTTACAATTTTCATTGTGAATATCATTCACTTCTTTGGATGAATTTATTCCTAGATATTTTTTGACAACCATGAATGGCATTACTTTTTAATTTCTTTTTTAAATTGTTCATTATTTGTATATAAGTATGTTACTCTTTTTGTATGTTGATTATGGATTCTGAATCTTACTGAATCTGTTTACCAGTTCCAACAGTTTTTTTGGTGGAGTTTTTAGGGTTGTACACATATAATGTCATGTTACCAATAAATAGGGATAATTTGATTTCTTCCTTTTTATTTTGGATGGTCTTGTTTCTTTCCCTTGACTAGTTACTCTGGCTAAGACTTCCAGTACTGTACTAAGAAGGAGTGGTGAATGTGGATATTCTTATATTGCCCCAGATCTTATAGAAACTAATTTTATTTTTTCTCCAGTTTGCATGATATCATCTGTGTGTTTGCCAGTTTTTGAGGTATATTACTAATACCAAATTTGCTGAGTTTATATTATGAAGTCATGTTGAATGTTATTGATGTTTTTTTCTGTATCTATGTAGATATTCATATAGGTTTTTCCCCCTCAATCTGTTGATGTTTTGCATTACATTTATAGATCTGTGTACATTGAGCCATCATTGCTTTCCTGGTATGTAATTTCCTGTTTGATTGTGGTATATAATCTTTTTGACCTGCTGATGTATTCAGTTTGCTAGTCCTCAAAGCTTCTTGTATTAAAGTCTAATTATTATGATCTAATAATCATTGCTTTGTGTAATTGAGTAAAATAACTGCACTCAGTGTTGGGTGCATATATGTTTTATAGTTACTGCCTCTTTTTAATTTGATCCTTTTAATCTCTGTCTAGTTGTCTTCTTTGTATCTTTTTACATCATTATAATTAAGTATCCTTTATATAAGTATAGTTACTTCTGATCACATTTGGTTTACATTTGGGTGGAATATCCTTTTCCAGTCCTTCACTTTTAGTCTATGTGTGTCTTCACTGGTGAAGTTTCTTGTAGGCAACATTTTGTTGAGTCTGTTTTTGTATCTATTCATTTAGTCTGCATCTTTTAATTAGGAAATTTAGTATATTTACAGTCAAGGTTATTATTAATATGCAGGGACTTACTCCTGTTATTTTGTTAAATTTCTATTGTTTCTTTTAAACATGATTCATTCTATTCTTGTTCATCTTTGTTGTTTAATATTTTATTATGTTGATAAAGTTTAATCTTTTCCATTTCTCCTGTGTGTGCCTACTTTACCATATTTTCACACGTCTTTATGGTGGTGGTTATTACTTTTGTTTCTGGATCTATGACTGCCTTAAATATCTTTTATATGGCTGGTCTGAAGATACTGGGTTTCTTTAGCTTTTACTTCTCTTTGAAATTATTTATTTCTGAAGAATAGCGTTGCTGGATACAGTATTTCTGGTTACCAGTTATTTTCTTGCAGAACTTAGAAAATGTCACTACCTATCCTCCTGATTGCTAGGATTCTCTTATAAAATCTCTGGTAGTCTATTGAGGGTCACTTAAATGTGACTGGAAATTTTTTGTGCAGTTTTAGTATTCTTTCTTTGTATTTTGGCAGTTTGTTTATAATATGTTGGAAAAATCTTTTCTGGTCATACCTGTTTGACCTCCTGTCCCTAGATATCCAAACCTTCCCCAAGATTCAGGAAGTTTTCAGATATTATTTCATTTAATAGAGTGCCTTTCCCTTTGATGACTGTGTAATCTCCCTGTAGCTAGGTATTCCAGTGTTATTGGAGGTAGGGTACAGTGGTACTCTTCTGTTGGCTTCCCCTCTCTCCTGCAGTGAGATTTACTCCTATCCAGGGTTGTACTTGCAGTGCACCTTGTTTCTCTCTGTGTCATCCCAGGTCCCATGTCTCATGGGGTTCCCATTTCTTCCTTGTTAAGTGCCATGAATCCAGAAATATTAGAAGGCATCCCAAGGCAACAGTAATTGTTAGTTGTGTAGAGCTGAAAACCCAGTAATAAGGGGAGAAATACAAATCATAAGCAGAAAGTTTGGTTCTCAAAGGACTTTCTCCTACTTGAAAAGGGAGCTAGTCTTTTCCTACATCTCTAGGAAGGTGAGTATAGAGAATTTCTCTGCTTAAAATTATGAACAGGAAAGAAAAAAAAGTCACATGAGAAATTAAAATTTTGAAAATTTCCTTAGAAATAGTCTAAACTTACACTACTTACTAGGTGTCATAATGACCTGGGGAAAAATGAGATTACATGGGGATATAGATTAATGTGAAAGAGATGAAAACAAATCTTCCTGAGAAGCACCATTCACAGTCAGGCCCAGGCATCTCACATGCACATTAAAAAAGCTCCTGAAAGTCAGTGCACAAATAGCAACAACAAAAACAGTTATAGGGAAGAAATTTCAAAGAAAAAAAATTCATCATGAACAAAAAGCAGAAATAAAATTACAGGAATTATATCCTCCAAAGAATGCCAGGTCAGAGGTTAATCCTAAGAGACTTCTATGTATAAGATATCACAAAATAAAATTGCCTTAAATATGCAGTTGCATATAAAACTAAGATTATTATACAACACACACATTCATTTTATGTTTATTTAAATTTATAGAAAGTTTAAAGATAGATTAAAAAAGAGGATGAGAATGTCTGAAGTATACCTGATTAAATTATTGGAAGAAAAATATTAAACTGAATAAAAATTATATTCAAAAGAGATGCCTGAGAATTTTTACATAAGTAATTAAAGGTTTCCTTTAGATTTAAGAATTTAAGAGAAACTATCACATTAATGACAAAGAGAAATCTTGAAAGTACCCTGTTTACATAAAAAGAATAGCATTAAGACAAAAGGAATAAAGAACAAGAAAAAAGCCAGTTTTAAATACTGAAAAAAATATAATTGCAAAAAAACTCAGGAAAATTTATATACATAAAAATCATAAAACATATCAATATAATTCATTATACTAATGGTGCATTAAATACTATTTCTATATACATTAATATTAACAGGAATTAATATCAAATGGGGAATAAATGTATTCATTTAACCTGATAAAGGATTAATGTAGTATAATCTACAGTAAATGTAAGATTCAGTAACCAACGATGAAGCATACACTTCAATATATTTCTACTTGTTATATTCTACAATATTCTTAAAATCTTAGTATTGTAGAAATGTAAATAAAATGTTTAAAAGTGAAAGAAATAGACCAGCATCCTATTATTTTTAAAGAAAAAAGGACAATTTCAAGGGTATTATAGATAATTGATAAAATCTAATCAGGAATGTCAGCAAGTTTTTTGGTTATAAATGTCGTCTACCCACAATGAACAATTATATAAAAATAGAACATCATGGACTGCTGATCTGCAAGAGATTAAGATAGATTTGCCCTACTTTTTTAGCTAATCAAAAGAAACAAAATTATTTTATTACCCTTAATTGCCAGTTCAGGACAGTGTTCCCAGGGAGGGGAGAAACAAAGTGAGACCCACAATCTCCCAAGCCTGAAGAGGGGATGTCAGGCTGCTGCCGTGCAGGGCAAGGATACCCAGGTGCAGCTCAGGGTCTCATTGAGTTGAACATTTAGAGCTGGAAGTACAAGAATTTAAGACTGCTATAGTTTACAGATAGATTACAGCATTAGAACTTTGGAGAATGAGGAAACTCTCCTTTGATTATTCAACTAATAGAATTAATCATTAGCATATGCATTGGCAAACACTATTAGACACCAGGGAAAGTAATAAAAAAACATTGAGATCACACAGGACCAGAAATAATATGTGTTTCAATTGGCCCCAAATCACCGTAATTCAAAGAACACTGGGCAAAATATTCAGAAAGGTCCCACTTGAGAAGTGAGAAAAAACTAACTTTTTTTGTAAAAGCTGTTTTGATTTCAATAAAAAGAACTTGATTTCAATAATAAAGAATGTTCAATAACAGACAGAGTGAAGGAAAATAAGGCTAAGTTTATCCTTCTGCCTAAAAAATATAAGTTGATAAAACCAAAAATATTTATGAGAACATTCATAGCAGAATTACTCATAAGAGTCCAAAATAGATAATGTGCATTTTATGATTTATCTTATGATAAGTTACATCTTATGATGCAACTCATATGTGTCAATAATAGATGTATATATAATTTGTGATATCATCATAAAATGAAAATGAATCAATTATATAACATATAACAAAAAGGAGATATCTTCAAAAATATTATTAAGTAAATAAAAGCCACGTGGAAAAAAGTAAATATTATCTAATATTATCTATTGAATTTACATAATCTTCAAAAACAGGCCAAAGTTATCCATGGTTGCTGAATATTAGGATACAAGTATATAATCTTTGCAAATGAAAAACGTATTAGAGTTGGGGCATGGCTTAGTGTGGTCAGTATTCTCTTTTTGAACTGGGTAGAATTTTGTTAAACCTAAACAGGATAAAGATTTATCTATATATCTCTTCTACTTCAATAGTGTTTGTAAACTGTGTGAGGAACAGCAATACAAAGTAAAATGGCAGAAATCTAAGGATACCAGGTCCTGGGTTATAACAGAGTGGAGGACCACATCCTTAGCATGTGAAAGGTCCTGGGTTTTTTCCCTAGCACTGTCAAAACACCAAATGCAAAACCAAAAGAGAAATAAAGAAAGTTAAAAAAAAAAAGTTTAATTAGTTCTTTGGAATGTTTCAAACTGTTAATTTTTTGTGACAATCCCTCCCTAACCCCCAACTATGCAAAAAAAAAAAAAAAAAAAAAAAAGGCCAAATGTCCACTTAATCAGGGACATAGGCCAAGAGAGTATGTGACAAGTTCATACTCCAAATTAACAGGATGAATCCATAATTGTTAACCCTCTACAATGTAAGTATCAGGATAGATGATTTTGGAAAAACATATGTGTGTGTGCGTATATATATGTATATATATATAAATACATAAGATGTATATATATATAACATATACGTATATTATATATATATGTGTGTGTGTGTGTGTGTGTGTGTGTGTGTGTGTGTGTTTATATTGAGATAACATGGATATAAATATTATTTCAAAAGGGAAAAGATGAACCTAACATGATACTTTTATGTGAGCCTTACAGTCTAGATTTTGTCTGTGGTAATTAGGTAGAGTCTCTGGAGCTCTTACACTTCCAATCTCTGATTCAGGAACAGTAACAACTTCATTCCCCCATAATCCAATCTATGATTAAGATGTTAGGACTATTTTTAATATTAAGTTAATTAATATATGGGCAGTTCTTAAAATAATGGCTGGAACATCAGTGTCTGGAGTGTTTCTGATGTCTTCCACATTGCCCTTTGCTATTACAATTCTGCTGAGCTTATAAACATCCACTCCCTTTGGGGATATTTCCTGTCCCCATTGTTCAAGGAAAAGAGCTTCTTTGGACACTTCTAATAAGAATTATTCTTATTGTCCTTTTAAGTGAAACATTTGCAAAATATAGAAAAAATATAGACAATCATGTGCCTTCTCTTTACATATGTAGGTGGACAAATTTAAAACACTGTATTTAGTTTTCGTTTTCATAAAATTTTTCTCAACATCTCCTCCCACAAAAAGATAACCTTCTGAAATTTCTCATTCTCATGAAATTTAAAAAATTTTTGCTGCATACATGCATGCACTAAAATAAATATTATTTACATATATTCTAATTTTATATAAATTATGCACCTACCAATCACTTAGTCTTCATCAGTTCCAATCAGCAAACCTTAAACATAAGTATGGAGCTATGTTCTCTTCCATCAAATATAAAAATGTACAATAAATGTCCCTGTATATTTCAAATAACAAGAGTTACATTGATCTGGAGCAAGATAGTGAAGGGGAAATATTTTTGTTGCCGTTAAAGTTTAAACTGCTGTTTAATTCTCTCTACTGATTGGTATCAAGGAGAAAATATTTGTAAAACAAATTTTTTAAAAATCCCATATTATGTGAAGGACTTTGTGCTATTATCACAATATATACACTTGTGCTACACCTGATTGCATTTATTGTATTCCATTCTCATCTGGCTTTTGCAGAAGCCACATAGATGAATTGAATGAGGATATGGGGAGGCCCTCCATCATGCATATTTCAAAATTTCCATGGTGTATACAACTTTGTAATTTCTCCAGCTATGCTTCTGTTTACTGTCTTGGTGGTAGCTAGGCTACACAGAATTCTATTTTCTCTTATGCACAATAGCTCCTACTCTACAGACCATGGGTTAGAGCAAATCTACTGCAAAGAATATTTGTCCTGGTTACACATTTGAGCATAGAGACAACCATAGAGTAGATTAAGAGGTCCAATGGATTCATTGTGAGAAAGATTCAGGACAAACTTGGAAAACTCACTAATCAACTGGCCTCTATTGTTTCCCAACTTATCAAAAGAATGACAATGGAGTTTATACTTTCTGATATAAAATTTAGCTCCAACACCATAGTTAATAATTGGGTATTCAGAAGTATTTCCCTGTATTCAGTACATAGTTGACAAATGGTCATAAGTCCCTTTGGAAAAAGATTAGAGAAATGGGAACTGCAAAAATCTGTGATGGTGTTGCTGGGTTCTTACTAAAGAGGATCAAAACTCCCCTTTGAGCAATTAACCACATTTTCCATTATTGCAGAAGACTGAGTTATATCTGGAAATTACACAAGGAACCAACACTTTCTGTTGTAGCAGCTGAGCTCTTCATGTTTTATATGATCCCTCTTAAATTCTAATTACTGTGCATATTAAGCAAGGCCCGGTTAGTTGACCACTTACCTTGGAACTGGAAACACACATACACACACACACACACACACACACAGTGTAAAATTCTAATATGCTCACCCACTTTGTCTTTTTACTTCTCTTTGCAGTATTATATCAAAGGAAAATTCTGGCTTCATGATTTTACTTACAGCAATCAACTTTGTATCCACATCTTAAAGGAACCATCCCAGCAAATGATCTCAATTAGTTCCAAGTGTTTTTCCTGAAGCATCAAATGACAGCAATGGTATGAGCACCCCATGCCAATATGTTTTGCTTCATTTTTTTACCTTACCTATTATTTTCCAACTTTACTAGTATAATACCCTCCTACTCAGTTTCCTTGTGCAATGCCACATACTTTGCTGTACATATTAACCAAGTCCGAAAACTCTTTCCATGTAGGATTTTAGGGGAAATTTGCCTTCCATACTCAAGCCTGCTGAGTCTTGACTGGTAATTGGCTACCATGCAACAATAGAGAACAAGATACCCATTTTAGGTGAGTTCACTCCCCAAGTAAGGGGAAGTCATTCTTTCTTGACAAAATTAAAGTGATAATTTCTGATATCCAAGAAAGTCCATGAAAATATGAAGGTTGCAGACTTTCAGTATCATTTACCCAAATATCTGCATATAACTTATTTCTAACCACAGCTCCAACTTTGACACTGAAGACCATTTACCAATTTTGCAGTCAGACCACTTTTAAAAGCTCACTCTGGTTTCAAACAGATAGAAAGAATGAGTTTCTTTGTAGCTGTCCTACATGCTTTTGGGTTTTTTAAACATGCCTTGGGTAGTTAATTAATTTATATCTCTAAAATTGTAACACTGTAAATACAGTTATCCCTTCATGATGCATATATTATCATTGCATCATTGTAAAAAATGAGGTAGTTGTTAATCTCCCACCTCTTTGCCTTACACTTTCACTGAATTCCAATTAACCACAGATTAAAACTGGAATAATTGCAAATCTACGATATGCGATGTGCATTACCATTTCACTTACTATGAAAAAAGGACTCCTGATTGTTTTCAGACAGATTTGCAACCCAAATCTAGAATCCCTTCTTGAGGATCTGATTTGTGACCACTCCTATATTGGCTGGGTTACTAAGAAACAGCTGAAATCATGAGCTAATGATTATTTGAGAGATACAGTCCCAGTGAATGACCATGAGGGAAGGAGGATTTTTGAAAGAGACAAATGAGGATTGATAAAAGCTGAGACTGATATACTTTTTAGGCCAGTCAGTCTTTCAGGATGAGCTGTGAAGTGATATAGCCAGTCTATTGGTGGAGCAATGCATGAAGCCTATGAAAGTGTTCAGACAAGTTAAAAGGAAAAACTGCACATCAGCTCAGTTCCTAGAAAATGTGTGGGTCATGGAATACATCTGCTCCCTTCCTCCTCTGTCTTCCTCTGTCTTCTGTTGTTTACAGTTCACTTTAAGAATAAATAACTCTCCTAAAATTTAGAGTTATCCTATCTCACTCCTTCAGCAATTACTGAAGAAGCAAGATATTTCATGTCCTAGGATGTGTGCATTTCTCTAGATGCTGAAAGTGGAGCGAAGCCACACAAAAAAGTCTCCGTGTTCAGGAAAGAATCTAGTGAAGGAATCAAAGGGTGTTAGCTCTTCAACAGTGGTGGACACATGATCTTCAGGCTCAGTGCAAAATGAAATCATGGGGAACTCTGTTTTAAAAAGTAGTGTTGACAATGGTAAAGTATAAAGATTTTTTCTTTCCTTCCACATAGTCTCCTCCTTGACTTGTCATGACTCTTTTGTTTTTAGTTGTTAGTTAATGTTGTAAATAAAGAAATGGGAAACTTTAAAATTAGTAGCAGACATTTTGACAGTGATCTTTGTACTTTTGAATGAAAATATAGCACATGCATATGTGTATAGCTATTCAAAAGAAATCATCCAAGTGTCACAATCTTTATTTGCATTTGTTGCAATCTTTAGTTGCATTTGTCCCCCATCTTCATCAAATTGACAGTCAGCCTTTTAAACATCACCTCTTCTAGTGAATATGTACTGGTAGATCAATACTAATTAATTTAATCTGACGGTCAATGGCAGTGAACATTTTTCCATGTGCATATTGGTCATTTTTATACCTTATTTTCTGAAATATCCTAGCAAAATTTTGATCTTCTCCTTTATTTAACTGTATGATAGGTCTTATTATTATTTAATTGCAAGTCTATGAATTCTGGAAGTAAATTCTTGGTCAGATGTCATGGATTGCAAATACTTTCTCTCAGTCTGTATCTGGGCTTTTCATTTTCTTAATGGTGCCTGGGAAAGAACAGATATTTTTTAATTTTGATGAAGTCCAATTTACTACTTTAATTTTAGAGTTAGGAAATTTTGTGTAATTTCTAAAAAAAACAAAAAACAAACAAACAAAAACAAAACAAAACAAAACAAAAAAAACACCCAAGCTTTTAATTAGTTTTTAATCTCCCATCCAGATCAAAAGAGGAAGCATGGCTAAGATCCGCAGTGGTCTCAATTCCACACTGACAGTAAGGGTGCTGCCCCTTGGGATGTGCAGCACCTTGCCTCATGGTCAGCAGTGCCTCAGCATCTAGGATAAAGGGGGAAATTCAGCTTTTACTGTCATATTAATAAATACTATAACTGGTAAAAAATAAAGGAAAGTATTTTAAGTTTGAATAATTACTGCTTTCAGTAAAAGTAAAATTAAATGGATGATTTGATTCTGCCATTACCTAACTTGTATTGTTTCTGCTAAAAGTTTCACTCCCTGTTTTCATTCTTGCAATTTCTTCTTTCTGACTTATGTTCATGTAGAGTCTCCATAATATAGAGAACGAATTTACTGGCATTGAAGCTGGAACATCTCAGATTCTGAACAAATACCTACTGTTTCAGGTGCTATTATATGCTCCTATAATCATTTCTCCCTTTCTCATCAAGATTGCAAGACTGTCTGTGACAGGACAATATCTTATGATATTTTTCTTAAAATTCCATTATCTATTTCAGTTTATATTCTATGGTAAGAGCTTACATTATGTTTTTGATGGTTTTTGTAACATATGTAACTGCCATTTATGAAAGTGTGGTGTGATACTTTTCAATGTCTTCAAATAATGGAAATTTAGGAGGATATAAAACAAAATTTTCCATTCTCTCTGCCTCCCACTTCTTCCTACAAAAACATTCACTTCTCCTCACACATAAGCACACAGAAGTACGCATACAGTGGGATGGATATCACAAACAGTGATGGTCATCTAAACAATGTTTAGACAGATGCTGATTTGTAAATAAATTTGAATTAAACACAATAGTCAATATTGTTATATTTATTATTCATTTAGAAAGCAACTGTACTTATATTGAAAACTATTCTTCAGCAAAGTATCTTAGAAGTTTCCCACTGTAATATCAGGCTGTTTATTAGACCTTTATTTCACTTTCACTGGTCACTAATTTTGAAATACAAGGTCATTTCCCCAAAAGAGAGCACTAAAACCTGTGGAAGTAACCAGAGTTGTACATCTGACCTTGTTGCTCACTTTCCCTCTTCCCCCTTATAAACAGGGATAAGGAAACAACTACCTAAAACCCACAAGAAGAAGGCACATTATTTGACAATCTGTTAAGAATACCTAGCTGTGGCATACTCCATCCTAGCAGGAGTAATCTCCATAATTAGAACATGTACACAGTTAATGGTACAAGAGATACAACCAATTGCATACTTTAGATTGTACATTGTCTAAATAATTCAGAATGTCAGGGATCTGAGCACTGGGATTAGGAGAATACTTATTATTCATTGAACATGATAAAATTCAGTAGCAATATTTATAATCTGAGTTCTCACCCATTACAATCTATACATTGAATTATTTTTTATTATTATTATTTTTTATTTGTTACATATGACAGTATAATGATCTTGACATTTCATACATTTGAATCAAATGAGGTATCATTTCTCATTTTTCTGATTGTACAGGTTGCAGAAATTTGGAAAGCAGTATGGAGATTCCTTGGAAAGCTGGAAATGGAACCACCATTTGACCCAGCTATTCCTCTTCTTGGACTATACCCAAAGAACCTAAAAATGGCATACTACAGGGACACAGCCACATCAATGTTTATAGCAGCACAATTCACAATAGCTAGACTGTGGAACCAACCTAGATGCCCTTCAATAGATGAATGGATTAAAAAAATGTGGTATTTATATACAATGGAATATTACTCAGCACTAAAAAAAAAAAAAAAAAAAAAAAAAAAAACAAGATCATGGCATTTGCAGGGAAATGGATGGCATTAGAGCAGATTATGCTAAGTGAAATTAGCCAGTCCCTAAAAACCAAATGCTGAATGTCTTCTCTGATATAAGGAGGATGACTCAAAATGGGATAGGGAGGAAGTGCATGAGAAAAAGATTACCACTAAATAGGAAAGAATGGTAGGAGGGAAAATGAGGGAGAAGGGGACTTGCACAGAAGATGGAAGGAGACCCTCATCGGTATACAAAATATATTGAATTCTTCAGTTTAATCTTAAACAGTTCTACAGAATGAATGTTATGAGACAGACTTTTATCTTTACTAACCTTCATGTTGGGATACCCATTCCATGTTTTTCACAGGACCCTAAATACATACACTAAGTTCATTATAGAGCAAATGAGTACCCCAAGAAACTGAAGAAGCCATGATGCTGAAGACCTGTGACATAATGGATAATACTGAGATAGATCTAGAACATAACTCTTACCCTTTGGGGGCTACCTGCTTCCTGATCAGGATGCTTCTCCACTATCTTGAGCCTCTGTTAAATTTTCTTCACATTGAAAATAATACATCAAATGAGATGGACAACTGAACAGTATACATGGTCTTATCATTTTATTCTTATCATCTTTAATTCTTTACCCATGTGAATTACTTCCTGCCATAAAATGGGAAGTTTAGAGTTCACTTTTGCTGAACCTTACTTATTGGTTGAACAAATATTTGCTCTGCCTCAGAAACATACCTGGCTTGTATAACTTGAATATAGTTGGTATGAGAGGCTATTTCTATTATTGAACAGCACTTTTCCCATAATTATTATAAAAGCACTATTTAAATGACTATGAGATAATTTTGATATTTAATATAGATGATAATTGGTTTTATTCTGCAAGGACATATCATTCTTGCTACATTTGATTCATTCTATCTATGACCTAGTAAGTTCTGAGTACTTCATCCATGAATAATAGCATGTTAAACTTTTTGAAAAACTAGTGGTTTAATTAAATTTACAACATAGGATATACATTTATGTTTTCTCTTAAAAATGGGGAAAAGGCTTCTTTTCTACAAATTATCTGGTAGAAACATTTTGTGACAATGCCAGGTTTTGTTTTTGTTTTCCTGTGAGTTTTATTTTCTACAATGAGAGAAGTGAACCCATGGTTTTAGAAAGCCTACTATATGTTGGTATGCATGGGATTTCATTTAATCCATCAAGTAAACAATTTTATAAATTGGTTTATAGATTGAGAAACTGATATGAAGAGATTTTTTAAATTCTATTAAAAAAAAAAACCACTACAGAGTTCATAAGGAGTCTTTAGGACAACTTTATTTCACCTGCTGCTTCCACTAGTAACTGTGAACAAGTCCATGCTTTTATTTTCTGCCCAAGTTCAGATAATGTAGTATTTATATAGCTCAAAAAGTTAAAATAGCACAAAACCATGCTATAAAAACAACTATTTTATGATGTAGGAAACAGAATTTTTCAGATTTGGAATGATACATTCTCTATAGGATGAAAAATAGGTTGTTGGTTCTAAAATTAATTTTAATATAATTTTATGTTTCAATTTCAAGATCAAGTTATAAATCTATTAATTTTTTTTTTTTCAATAGCCTTTTTGTTCCTCTCACACTTGGTCTTTCAATTTGCTCACAGCACAATTCTTAATAGACAACATAAATAACAAACAATACGCAGAAGACGATGAAATGGATCTAGGCAGCAGCTCTGGATGCCCAGCAGTAAAAGAACAGCTGACCTGAGAAATGGGTGACAAAATAAAACACATTAAAACTCAATATTGAACAGCTTGAGACCTGGGGGGACTTGGAATTTGGTAAGCAGAGCAAAAAATTAAGGATAGAATCCCTTGACCCCAAGCCAGGACAAGGATGGAATCAGGTCAGAGAGGGTAATAGAAAAAGAGGGAGAAGAAAAGCCCATAAGCTTACATCCTTAACTGCATCTGGGAAGAAAAGCAGGCCAAGTTAAAAGAGGACCGGAACACCTTAGACAAAGCTCTGCTGGGGAGTGCAGCCATTTTGTAGAGTCCACAGCTAGCCAGGCTCCCTGGAAGAAATTCAACCAATACATCCTCTTCCCACCTACACATAGCAACAAATCAAACCAGAGGGAACGCTTCTGAAATGGGTTGTTTCAGTAATCCATCTAGAGGGAGCCCGTAGAGGGATAACTGGTACTGAATGATATAGGAAGCCCTCCTCCTGGCCTTGAACCAGGGAAGTGGGTGGAGTCAACCTGAGAGCAAATCACTCCTGGGGAGTGCTAACAGTTTCTGCAAGAACTCAGATGAACAACATACTCCTGTGGGAGTGACACCTAAAACCCCAGTAGGCTGAACCAGACAGCTTGGAGCCCTCTGTGCCACAGACCATCCACCCAGAGCCCCCATTCACAGGCCCTTGGTTTCAGACAATCACCATGTGCTTAAATAAGTCCACTACCATGAAGACCCAAGAGTGGGGAGCAGGTGCTCTGTGACTCACAATTGCCAGCTGTACTAGCTCAGATGAAAGTGTGTACCCTCTGCTATACCCAGGATCAACACCATTTTTGGAAAAGATACTAGACTTTATTAACTGCGATTACTCCAGAGCAAAGCCATATACTAATGAACTTTAGGGTAAAAAAGGCTTTGTAGTTCCTCTAAGTATAAAATTTTAGTAATGTTCTTGAATAGACTGAGAAATTAGTATTAAGGGTAGTAAAGTTTCTATTATACTCTAGAGGGATTAAAGGGAGAGAAAAGAAAAAAGTGGCATAAAAAGAAAAGAGGAAAAAATACAGTCTAAAGTTAAAAAAAAAAAAAAGAAAAAAATAGGGGCATACACAGGATAAAAACCACAGGTCACATTTAAAAGTAAGGCAATTAGACTTTCTCTGATTTCTTAGCTCAGACCCTAAAAGCCAGAAGGACTTGGAATAATATATAAAAATCCTGAATAACAGATGCCAATCAAGATTACTATATCCAGAGAAACTATTTTTAACAATTGAAGATGAAATAAATACTTTTCATGATAAGCAGAAACTAAAGGAATTCATAACCACTAAACCAGCACTATAAAACATACTCAATAAAATATTTCACAGACAGGAAATAAAAAACTAAATGTTGGAGTCAGAATATAGATGAATCTCAGTAGAATAATAATAAATTTAAGGAGAATCAAGTTTGAGTTGAGCATTAAAATTAATTAAAATGGCAAGGTATAAAAATCATCTCTATAATAACACTGAATATAAAAAATCTGAACATAAATATAAACTTCCAATAAAAACACATTGGTTGGCAGAATGGACTAAAAATCAAGGCACAACCACATGTGTTTACAAGAAACTCATCTTACAGGCAAAGACATCCACAGGTTGCAGGTGAAATGATGGAAAAAAATGTATATCATTTGCACAAAAGCAGCAGGGATAGCTAATCTCATATCAGACAAAGTAGACTTTAAGCCAAAATAAATCAGAAGAGGTGAAGAATCAAATAGACCACAGTACAATAATGCTGGGTAATTTCAACACATCTCTTTCAAAAAAAAGTGCTGTTAATCAAATATAGCTAAAAGATGTCTGTAGAATATTTTGTTCATCAAAAGTAAATTTACTTTCTTCTCAGGACACATGGAACCTTCTCTAAAATAGACTATATTTTAGGACACAAAGAAAAGTCTTTTTAAATACAAAAGACACTTAACCATATTGTCCTATTCGTGGCTATGCTTTATCACAGCAAAAGCATACAGAGCAAAACCAGCAAAAGGAAAAGGAGCATAAAGCTAAGTCTGAAAAAAAAAAAATAGGAGCATGCTTCAAAAAAAAATCCACTCTCTTACTACTCAGTCAAATTAGTGTTGGAAAATCTATCCAGAACAATCAAAAATGATAGTAAAATTAAAAGGATATAAATAGGAAATGAAGTCAAATCTCTGTTTGCTGATGATATGACCTAAAACATTCTAGTAGAATTCTAGAACTGATAAACAAATTTTTTAAAATAACAAGATATAGGATAAGCATACAAAAATCAATAGCTTTCCTAAACTCCAACAGTGACTTTGTGACTTTGCTGAAAAAGAAATTAGGAAAACTATACCATTCGCAATAACCTTAAAAGAAGTACCTTGGAATAAGTCTAACACAGAATGTGAGAGAATACTCTAAGAAAAAAAAAACTATTGAACATTGAAGAAAGAAATTGAAGAAAACCTTAGAAAATGGAAAGACCTCCCATGTTCTTGGATGGACAGAATTAATATTGTTAAAATGGCCATTTTTCCAAAAGTGTTATGCAGATTCAATGCAATCCCTATCAAAATACTAATGGCATTCTTTACTGAACTAGAAAAAAAAAGTCCTGAAATTAATTTGGAAGAATAAAAGACCCCCAAATAGCCAAAGCAATTCATAGCAAAAAGAGCAAATCACAATCATGAATAGAAAATTTACGGAATGGGCGAAAATATTTGACAGCTACTCCTCCAACAGGGAGGGTAGAATCCAGTATGTAAAGAACTCAAAAAAACTAACACTAAAAAAATCAAATAATCTAATCAATAAATGAGCAAAAAGAACTGCACAGATATTTCTCAAAAGGAGAAATACTAATGCCCCAAAATATATTACCAAAATCCCTAGCATAATGGAAAGTGAAAATTAAAACTACATTGTGATTTCTTCTCACTTCAGTTAGCACAGCAACTACCAAGAATACACATAATAGCAAATGCTGGTAAGAATATGTGAGGAAAGGCACACTCATACATTGTTGTTGGGACTGCAAATTAGTACACCCACTTCGGAAAGCATTATGATATTCCACAAAAGGCTAGGAATGGAGTCACCATATGACCCCATTGTCTCACTCTTAGGTATTTGTCAAAAAAAAAAAATAATAATTCCTGCATACTCTCATGATTCAGACACATTAATGTTTATAGCAGTGCAATTCACAATACCCAAATTATGGAACCACCCTAAGAACTTTTCAAAAGATGAATGAATAGAGATAATGTGTGTGTGTGTGTGTGTGTGTGTCTACACAATGGAATATAACTTGTTCATAAATAAAAATGAAATTATGACATTTGTCAGCAAATAGATGGAACTGGAGTACATCATACTGAGTGAAACAAATAAGACTCAGAAAGTCAAGAGTTAATGCTTTTTCTCAAGTAGAAGGCAAAACGAAATAAAGGGAAATGGGGAGGGTGCCCATGAAAATAGAAGAGAGAATAGTGGAGTAGAAAAAGGTGATTGAGGGGTAAGGAGGAGGGATGGGAACAGGAGGACTGAAGAATGAGATTGACTAAATTATGCATATATGGGAATATGTCCCAGTTAATTCCACATGTATGTTTATCTATTAAAGCACCAATTTAAAAATGATAAACAAATTGAAGGAAGACTGATAGTGTAGAGGAAAGGAAACGGGCAGGGAAAAAGAGAAGGAAAGAAGTACTGGGAGCTGAAATGGAGCATATTATATATCCCATGTGTGTCTGAAATATAGCTACAATGAATTAAATCACACATTTAAAAATGTTAAAAAAATTAATTGGTCATGAATGTAAAAAAATAATAAAACAGAGGTCTTAAAAATTAAGAGTGCTAATGAAAGAGGCAGAGTCAACCTCTTAAAATATTTCTTCATATTATAAAAGACTCTTCCAATTATGGGTGGTGTAAAGAAGAGCTGTTTTCATATCGTCACAGAACCAGTGATGCTGTGCATACGTCTAGTTGTGGTTCTGATAAATCCCTTTAAAAATATTTGTGCTTTAAAAGAAATGCCTGCATTTGACAATCCAGTTTACAATGCCATTTATCATGGCTGCAATATTATCCTGAGTGCTTTTTTAAAATTTATTCTTAAAATAATTTTGTAGAATTATACACATGAAATATATAAAATATATATAACTTATCATCTATGTATTATAATATATAATTAACATAATTATTTATTTATTATATATATTATATATAAATGTATGTATGTGTATGTATGTATATATATATAATCTCCTTCACTTTCAACTTGAAAACTTCATGAGCTTTTTTCCCCAAAGAAGTATGGTAAGTTCTGTTCCTCAGGACTGTCAGTTAGAAACTAAATAAAGAAGAAAGCTGCCTGGGAAGTGAGTTCATATTTAAGATAGTAACAGGGCAGAGTATTTACTTAGTTCTTCAAGGTGTTATTGCAAAATTAGTCTCATCAATACTGTTCTTGAAAAAAACAAGTTTGTTACTGATATGTTGAGAACCAAAAGGTAAAGTATAGTTAATATTAATATTACAAGCTGAAATCAACTGTGAACCATTTTAAGTAAGTTAAAACCCAGTATTACTCATAGATTTCCAAACAAGTTTGCTAATTATTTAAGCCAACAAGTGCCACAGTCTGGCTGGGCACAAAATCACGAGCCACTCAAGCAGGAACAAACTTAATTTTTGAAACTCCCCGCCAATGCCCTGAAGCTCCCAGGAAAAAAAATGCCTATGGACACAGGCAGCGTTCTCCTGGACGGGCAACAGGAAATGCCTCCTCCAGAATTCCCTCCTACCGCACTTCCCCAACCAATGGGAACTCTCCAGGAGTCCCCTAGCAGGCCAAGGTGGACAGCAGGGGTCTAATATCCATATGAATGCAGATCTTAACATAATCATATCATCTCAATGGCTTGCTGGCGTCACCTTTCAAGCAAAAATGCCATGCATCATACTACTTGGCTATGGCTTTTAGCAAACAAGGAAAAAGAAAATATACAATGATGACCAAATGTGATGTCTTTAAAAAAAAAGTTGTAACAGTTAAATTTTACTATTTATTTATGCAAGGAAAAGGTTTTATAATTATACACCATTTCAGACTAAAGATGGTTTGAAATGCTTCACCCTGCCACATGTACAGGTTATATTTATAGTAGAAAAAAAGAAAGTGACAAACAGCAATAATCTGATTGGCAGTGCTGGCATTTTCCTTATATGGTCATATTTTTGCAGCTTTCACTCTATGATCCCCTGGAGGTTCAGTTGCTATATTGCTTGAGACTCAATCACTTAGTTGCGTTTGTGTATTTTTATGTTAGGTTACAATTTGTTTGCACATTAAGCTAGATTACAGTTCACTGTGTACACTAGCTTCTTTGAGACAAATCTGTCATTCAAGTATGGAGGCTGGTTTTGGTCAAATATATTTTGGTTAAACAGTATGGTAGCACAAGGAACATCAAAAAGAGGATGCTCCAAAAGTCTTTGCTCTTACTCAATTTGTAACACTATCATAGTTTACTGTCTTTCCCATAATCATAATGATAAGATAATAGTGCACAATAGAATTTAAAGCAATGGATAGCCTACTAGTGAGAATGTCCAGAAAGTCCACAAGAGCTAACAAAGTTATGCATATAAATATTAAGGAAAAAAAAAGGAGCTTGAAAAAAGTTACCAAAGTAATAAAATTTTGAGTGACATTTTAAGAAACATTCCAGATCTACAAATATATTGTTTATAGTTTGGCAAATGCCTATGCCTCAGCTAAAAATGCTGAGAGTAATATTTGAGATCTAATATTTGGTACAATACTTGATACATAGTAGGATCCATCTTTTATTTTAATGCAAATAATTGTTCAATATTACTTTATTTGTATCCTAATGATAAAGCTTCATGTTTGTCCCTTAAGAAGTGTTTTATTCCCTTTTTATGTACAAAATGTCTGATTCCAATTAGTTTTTTAATTAAAGTTTCTGGTGTTTCCATGCTTTTACTTACAATTAATGAATATAGCCCTGGTTTTTGAAGACATCTTTGATTTGCACATTCAAGATAAAATGCCACTTTGTCAAGTACTGAATGTACAAACATTATCTCCAAAAGCTCAAATTAAATAAACATTTTCTAACAGAATTCTAGACACAAAAGTGCCATATAATTATTTGTAACATAAATGGGCAAGACATAGCCCTACACAATCTAGAGAAGATAAAATATATGCTTCAGTATTAACACCAAATTAACATAATTGTTTAAGAATGTCAAACCTTGGAATAGTTCCCCATGAAATGCAAGTAAATACAATGGTAATAATAACACTAATAACAGTACAATAATCAGTTATTTTGTCCCTATAATATGTGACCCTTTCTATATATAATAATCTCATAACTCTTTTTTGATTATCATTATAATATTTTCTTTAAAGGTTATTCTGATAAAAGTGAGGGAATTAAGATTAAAAGTGATGGAGTAACTTTCAAACTGTGAACTACTGAAGTGAGATCATTCTATATTTAAGTATAGATGCCAATTGATGATTGACAGATCACATTTCCAGCACAGCTCATACATTGTCTGCTTTTCAAATATCTGATAATTAACTATTTATACATCTGTTTACCAAAGGATAATTGAAGTTTGAATCATCAACCAACCAATTTGAAAGAAATTTTTAAAGGAGAGTCCAATTTCTTTCTTGATTTAGGTATCAAGAATCAATTGAATATTAGTCAATAGAATTTATTTTGACAGTGGTTTTTGGTGGAAAAAATCCTTGAATTTATCTTCATTAATGTTATTATTTTCACTTTTTAAGGTAGCCTCTATTTATCATAATTTGAAGGACCATACGTTATCATTAATTAACTATAATGAAACATAGTTATCTGTTCTCCATGGCTTTTCATTTTGTCTTCTTTCCTTCTCCATTACTCCCACATCTGAGTAAATTTACCAAAATTATCATCAATTGTCTTTGTTTGTGTTTTGCATTGTCCTTTGTTGGTAGTTAGTCCTTTGTTGTGTTGCAAATTCTATTTGTTGGCATGTTAAATTAATACAGTATGTTCATATCTAATTGATGCCACTTTCATTTATACCTGAATAGATTGGAAACCTTTTCTAATATGTTCCTTTGCATGTAACAAATCTCAGGTTACATACTTTCTGATTCTGGTTCTGCACATTGCCACTTTCCACAGAACCTAAGTGATTGGAGTGCATCCTAGTGGAGGCTCTGAATGGGTTGATGTTTCATTCCGCCTCTGATTCATGTGTTCATTTTCAGATTTTGTTGTTTCTGTCTTTGTACATGAGTATCAATGATTACCTTTAGTAGTTCATTTCCCAGAGTTAAAAACACACATATAATTTCCTGAAAGACTATGGTTCTCAAACTGTTACCATGAATTAAGTAATAAACATGTCAATGAGAGGAGGTGAAGGAATAAGGGAGATAAGTGGTGCTTCTTCCAACTAGAATTTGCAAGACTGAGGGCAACCTAAGCTCAGATAACAGGCACATAGAACTTTGAAACAAATTAGGCACTGAAAGATCAGCAGTACTTGGACTGGAGTTTTTGCTACATGAAGGTGAGATTGTTCTTTAGTATTTTGAAATGTCTCAAGAGTTGAGATCTGAACCAAGTCAGAAAAGTTTGAACAATAAACATGGTAGTTTTGAAAGAAAACCAATAGAGCTATTGGACTTGTCCTCACTCCGTGAGCCATTTCTTTTTCTGATGGAGCTGTTGTTAACTGAGAGCATGTGGATAAAGAGTGATAAGCCAAGTACACTTGGCATTTGACTTCTGGAGAGATTTGCTAATAAAAGCTATCCAGGATTATGACCACTGAATATTTTTTTTTTCAATTTTTGTACATTTACTTTTAAATTTTACTGATAATATTGTATGTCTTTATCGTGTACAACATGATATTCTGAAGTATATCTCCATTGTAGAAAAGGTAAACAATAACTAATAAATGCATTATATAACATAGCTGTGGTTTTTCATGGTGATACACAAAACATCCACTCCCTGTACATTTTTCCAGAATGCAATATTACATTGTAAACTAAGTTACCTTGCTGTCTGGAATATTCTGGAATTTATTC
Source organism: Marmota monax (assembly GCF_021218885.2). NCBI lineage: Eukaryota > Metazoa > Chordata > Mammalia > Rodentia > Sciuridae > Marmota > Marmota monax. The sequence goes on along the minus strand of NW_026694892.1, from coordinate 392,380 downwards.
CTCCTATTGTAATTTTGGACTTTTTCAAAAAAAAATTTCTTCTTCTGCCTCCCCCTAAAGACAACAGACTCTGCTAATCTTTTGCTTCTCTCCACTTAAACACAGATTTTTTTAGATCCCACATAAGTGAGATCATGTGGGCTTTGTCTTTCTGTGTCTTATTTACTTTGATTAACATAAAGTCCTCTAGGTTCATTTGCATTGTCACAAGTGACAGGATTTTATTCTTTTTATGCCTAAATAGTATTCCATTGCCTGTACATACAACAATGTCTAACCTACTAGTGGACAGTTGATTCCATATCTGGGTTACTGTGAGTAATGTTGCAATAAGCATGAGGCATGAGGGTGCAGATACCTCCTGGACATATTGATTTCATTTCCATTGTTTATATACCCAGTGGTGGAATTGCTGAGTCATATAGTAGTTAGTTATATTTCCAGTTTTCTTTCTTTTTTTTCTTTTTTTTTTTTTTTTAGTAATCTCTACATGAGTTCCCATAATAATTGTGCTAACTTATATTCACATCAACAGTGTTTTAAGAATTCCCTTTTCTCCATATTTTTTCTCTAGCTTTATCTTTTTAAAAATGTCTCTTCAGGTCATTTGCCCATATTTAATCAGACGATGATGATGACTGATGATGATGATGATGATGATGAGGATGAGGAGGAGGAGGAGGAGGAGGAGTTGTGCTGAGTTATGTGGCTCCTTTTATAATCTGAATATTATTTCTTGGTTAATAATGTAATCTTAAATGCATCTTACTATTTTGTAATCATGAGAGAAGACCCAAATAAAATTAGAGTTGTTTTCTTAGTTTCTTTTCCAGATAGCTCACTCTTAGCATACAAACATGCTACTGATGTTTATGTTGATTTTATATCCTGCAACTTTACTGAATTTGTTTATTAATGTGAAGACTCTTTTGGTGATGATACTAAGATTTTTAATTTCTTTTTTTTAGTTATAGATGGACACAATAACTTTATTTTATTTGTTTATTTTAATTTGGTGCTGAGGATTGAACCCAGTGTCTCATGCATGCAAGGCAAGTGCTTTACCACTGAACCACAACCCTAGCACCCCCCAACACTAGGATTTTATATATGTAAGCTCATACAATCTGCAAAGAGGGACAATTTATCTTTTTTCTTTCTGGTTTGGATGCATCTTCTACCTCCTGCCTTATTTCTCTGGATAGAACTTTCAGTGAAGTGTTGAGTATAAGTGAGGGGGAATCCTTGTTTTGTTTTTTCATATCTTTGGTGAAAAGCTTTTTGACTTTTGCCTGTTCAGTTTCATGTTAGCTGTGCATTTTCTTTAAATGGCTTTCATGGTGTTGAGGTGCATTTCTTCTATACTTAACTTGTTCAGAGTTTATCTTGAAGGGGTGTTAAACTGTGTAAAAGAAACATTCTACATCTATTATGAGTGTTTTGCCCATTGTGTTAATATGATGTTCTCACATCCCTTAAATAAACCCTTCTTGATTATGGTGAATTACCTTTTTAGTGTGCTGTTGACTTCATTTGTCTATAATTAGGTTGAATATTTTGCCTTGTTGTTCATCAGGGATAATGTTGCTGTGTGCTTTTCTGGTTTTGACATCAGGTTCACATGATTCACATGTGAGTCACCCCCGCACCTCAGGGTGGGAGAGCTCAGGTGTGAGACAATTCAAGAAGTCTTAGTAGTAAAATGATTGGGTTATGAAAGCCTTAACCCAATCGGTGCATTAATTTTCTGATAGGGATAATGGGTCCTAACCGTAGGCAGGGAGAGTATGACTAGAGGAAATAGGTTGTATGCGGGGGCAGGGGTGACTTTGAGCTATATGTTTTGTCCCTGGTGAGTGTAGCCCTCTCTCAGCTTCCTGGCAACCTTGTTCTGAGCTGTTTTTCTCCTCCAGACTCCTCTGACATGATGATCTGCCTCACCTCTGGCCCAGAGCAAGAGTCAGCTGTCTATGGACTGAGACCTCTGAGTCCATAAGGTCTAAGCAAATTTTTCTTCCTTTAAAATTGTTCTTGTCAGGTCTTTTGGCTATAACAGTGGAAAGCTAACTGAAATATATCTCCTACAGTATGTTCAAAAGAATCCCTTCATCTTAAGTTTTTTTGGAATAGTTTGAAGGAAAAAAAAGTATTAGTTCTTCTTTAAATGTCAGGTAAAGTTCAGCAGAGGAGTCAAATCCTGAGCTTTGCTTTGGTGGTGGAAAATGTTTTACTCCTGTTTCATACTTTCATATTATACTTTTTAATCATTCAATCTGTTTTCTTTTTATTGGCTTGTGTAGATATCCCTTTTCTTACTTCAAACTTACTAGGTTGTAGGTGGCCAAGAATTTATACATTTTTGTCCAAATTTTATAATTTCCTTGAAATATAATCATTCATAATAATTCTTTATGATAATTTGTATTTTGTGGTAACGACTGTGATGCTGCCTTTTATATTTCTTAATTTTATTTAATTGAAGCTTCTCTACTTTTTCATAATTGGTCTAGCAAAAAGTTTGTTGACTTAATATTATTTTGAAAGATCAACTATTTGGTTGATATTTTTACTTTATTTTTAGTATCTATTTTGTGTGTTTTTGTTCTAATCTTTTTTATTTTGTTTTTTCTAGTCATATATGGTTTAGATTGTTTTTTTCTAGTTCCTTGAGATATAATATTATGTCATTTGTTTGAGATCTTTCATCTATTATGACATATGTGTTTATTGGTATAAACTTTTCTCTTAGAATTTCTTAAAGCAGTTCTAGTTTCTAAGATGGTATTTTTAAGGAAAAAAGCAATTATTTAGATGGATTTAACAAATTTGTGCTCATTCCATAAGCTGTTTCTCTCTCTGATGCAGCAGTTGTTGACTTGAGAATATATCGCCATGGATAACAAATGAGCTGTACTTGGCATTTCATCCTTGGGGAGATTTGCTAGAAAAAGACTTCCCAGGATCAGGGCTACAGAAATTTGTATTAATTGCCTCTGCACCTAAAACTTTCCAATAGCTTACATCTTTTTATAGGTATTTATGGGTGAAGCTCTTAGTGTTTTCACTTAAAATAAACTCCAGCTACATTGTTATGATTGTTCACAAAATAGCACCTATAATAAACTTTGTTGATTTTTTTTATTGTCATAAACAATAGAAATAGATTATCCTACAGATTTTTCTTTTCTATTTTTTTTTTTTATTTATACCAGGGATTGAACTCAGGGGCACTCAACCACATAGCCATATTCCCAGCCTTATTTTGTATTTTATTGGAGACAAGGTCTTGCTGAGTTGCTTAGCACTTCACTTTTGCAGAGGCTGGCTTCGAACTCTTGATCTTCCTGCCTCAGCCTCAAGAGCTGCTAGGATTACAGGACTACGCCATTACACCTGGCTATCCTAGGTTGGAAGATCAGGGCGTCAAAGCATTGTGCTCCCTCTGGTTTCGCTAGGGGAGAGTCCCCTTAGCTTCCTCCTAACTTCTGATCATTTGCCCACTGTTCTTGCCATCCCTGCCTTTCATCTGAGCTCATCTCTGCCTCTGCAGGACACAAACACTCTTCCCTCATATGTCTGTGTCTTCCTTCTTTATAAGGAAGACCAGTCTCAGAGTTAAAGGTTTGTCCTACTGAGGCCTCATTTTAGCTAATCACATCCATATTATCCTATTTCCACACAAGGTCACATTTTGAGGCACCAATGGTTTGTTTTGTTTTGTTTAGCGACTTTACAAAGAGCTATATCTGTTTGACTTGCACAGTTTGATAAGCTTAGTCATGATGCTACCACCATCACTAAGGTAATATACATACCCAACACCTCCCAGTTTCCTCCTGTCCCTTTTGTTTTGTTTTATTTTTTCTATTGTGAGAACATTAAACACAAAATCTATCCATTTAATAAAATTTGAAGTGGAGAATACACTTTTGTTAACTAGAGGTGTTGCACAGTAGAATAAGCTATCTCTGAAATCTTTACAAGGGCCAGGGTTGAAACTCAGTGGAAAAGCAGTACTATAGCTCATGTGAAGCCCTAGGTTTGATACCCAGCACCAAAAAAATATATAAATCATACATGTATAATCTTTTCTTTCCAAAATGAACATCCCCCCGGCCAATGCTAGTCAAACTGGGAATTTTCATGAATTTGTACAAAATGTCACATTATTTTAATTATAATTTTTTTTCAAAATTTATAAAGAAAAAAAAAACCCAAACAAAATTGCTTAAAATGTATCATGCTGTAATAAATGGATCTGTCGTGTACTAGGACACACAATTGCACAGTGTTAGACAAAAGGTCAAAATTCACAGTTTTCTCTGTGTACCTCTATATAGGATAGGTATTGAAGAAAAGGATCCTTCTGATTTCTTGACCTAACATTGGAGCTCTCAAAATTGCTATATATGAGGCCACCTCCCATTGCACTGATGTGTTCAATCTCCAACACGAAAATAAATTAAATGCTCCTAATAGTCTTTGTAAATTATAGAAATATTCATAGTTTATTTCACATGTAATTCCCAATTTAATGCTGAAAATGGTTATTAAATATTTCATTTACTTTTCTATTTTTCAAAAAACCCAAATCATTTAATCTTTGCTCATAAAATTTATTTATATTCCCTCTATCTAAGGAATGATATTTTTCAATGACTTTATGATTACTTATACATTGTGCTGAGAAAGGCAGAAGAACAAGTTACTGATAGGTGTGGTTAAATCACTGAGTTTGTTCAAAACCTTTTAATTTAAAATATGTGTATAAAATCCAGGAGAAGTTTTTCATCTCTCATCATTGTCTTAATCTTTCCTCAAAGAGAGGACTCCATTTTTCTGTTTAAATGGTTTTATATCAACTGAATGTTTTAGCTTTGCATTATCTTATTTGTTTAAACATTTAGGTAGAATTAAGACACAAAGATGCCCATTAAAAATATCTCTGTTCAATGAATGTTGCTGGGAATTAAACATATTGAATTCTGTTTTCCTTTCATTGAGTTGCATGTTTTTGTGTGAGTGTGTGTTTGAGTAATTCCAATTTTTAATAAGAAATTTGATGAAATATTTATTTAAAAGAGAAATGTAATCTCCCTGAAGAACAAAACATACTATCTCATTGTAAATGTTATTGACATGTTATAGATACATCAAAACATGTATACACAAACATGCATGAATCATAAAATGCACATATTGATTAATTTTTATATAACATAGTCATGTAAACAACTCCTGAACATGACTTTGTGGTAAGCATTTTTTGTGAACTGTTTAGTCTTTTTCTCTATGAAGAATATGCACATTTTCTCTTATGTTTTATTATAAATTCAATTTTTATTCTTTTAAATGTACATACATAGTCACCCAAGGCTGATTTTTATATGTGGTGCAAGATAGAATTTAAGGGTCATTTTCTCTATTTGCATATCCAGTTAACCCAGCACAGTTTATTGAAATCACCATCTTTTCTCAGTGGCACTTCAGTATCATTGCTGTCATTAATCAATATGAATTTGGGACTGTTTCTCAATTCTATTGCATTTACTAATTAATTTGTTAAAGAATAACTAAACCAAACTTTCTTAATAATTATAGAGTCATAAATAAGAATTAATATCTGTTTTTGTGAGTCCTCTGGTATTGTTGTTCTCTTACTTCATTTCCTATTTTTTCCTCCTCTTTCCATCTGCTCCTCCTCCTCCTGCTTATTCTATTTAAACTTGTGCAGGATTGTTTTAAATGTATTAACTTAATTTTCACAAAACTTTAGGGGTTTTTTGTAGTTATATATTTAAGAACACTGTGTGGTGTTGGAATTGCATTGTATCTGTAGTTCATTTCAGGAAGAATCAATATGTTTATAATATGAAATCTATCAAAACTTAATACAGTATACCTCCATTTATTTACTTATCTATTTATAATTTTCCTATACTGTGTTTTATGTTGTTTAAGATTTCTACATATTTCATTTGATTTATCCACATGTCCTTAAGACTTTCTAAACTATGTTAAAATGTCTTATAAGTTGAATTTCCTATTCATTACTGATAAATAGAAATAAGCTTATTTTGCTCTGTGGATACTGTATTGAATTTACCTTGCTAAGTTTTCATGCTTTTTATTTTGTGAGCTCTTTTTTGACTTGTCTTCCTAAATAACCACATCATGCATGGATAATGAATATGTTGTTTCTCTTTATATATTTTCCTTCTTTCTCTCACCTCTGGCCCTGGCTGGAGCTTCCAGGGCTCTGTCAAACCCAGTAATGACAGAGAGCATGCTACATGGTCCCTGATAGTCACAGAGAGAGTTGTCACCATTTTAGCATAAAGCATGTTCTGGAGTATGACTGTGGGTCTAGTCACCAGAGTAAAAGAAGTAACTTCTCCTTTAGTTTACTAAGAATTTCATGCTGGACGACTGTTGACTTCTGTCAAATAATATTTTACATCTAGAATATCATCTAAGGACATATTAGTTTTGTATTGTGTTTCCTGGTGGGTCAGAAAATTTAATATTTCTTTCACAATATTTCTGAGAGATAGGCTAGTTTTTCAGTGACTTTATGCTGAAATGTTTGAGCTCTCCATGTTATGTAGTTCCAGAAAAAAAATTTAAAAGTTAAAAGTTAACATAAAGCATGTGCTCAGGCCCTCCAGAAGTAACCTACATCTCCTCTGAATTTTATGTTTCTCTACAGTCTGCAAAAAACCTGTGAGACTCCTGCCTGTTGCTCAGAATCAACAATGGCCCCCCGGGTAACAGCAGCCCCAGAAGTCATTTCAGCTTGCTCAGTTTCTCTCCTCTCCAGAGAGTTAGTGGCCTATTTCTGATTTCCTCTGCTATTCTCCACTGACACCAAACTAATGATTTCTTTAATTTATTAGACTTTTCCTGTTGTATTTTTTTTTTAATTTTTATTGTTGGTTGTTCAAAACATTACATAGTTCTTGATATATCATATTTCACACTTTGATTCAAGTGGGTTATGAACTCCCATTTTTACCCTGTATACAGATTGCAGAATCACATCAGTTACACATCCTTTGATTTACATATTGCCATACTAGTGTCTGTTGTATTCTGCTGCCTTTCCTATCCTCTACTATCCCCCCTCCCCTCCCCTCCCCTCCCCTCTTCTCTCCTCTCTCTACCCCCTCTACTGTCATTCATTTCTCCCCCTTGTATTATTTTTCCCTTTCCCCTCACTTCCTCTTGTATGTAATTTTGTATAACCCTGAGGGTCTCCTTCCATTTCCATGCAATTTCCCTTCTCTCTCCCTTTCCCTCCCACCTCGTATCCCTGTTTAATGTCAATCTTCTTCTCATGCTCTTCGTCCCTACTCTGTTCTTAGTTACTCTCCTTATATCAAAGAAGACATTTGGCATTTGTTTTTTAGGGATTGGCTAGCTTCACTTAGCATAATCTGCTCTAATGCCATCCATTTCCCTGTAAATTCTATGATTTTGTCATTTTTTAATGCAGAGTAATACTCCATTGTGTATAAATGCCACATTTTTTTATCCATTCATCTATTCAAGGGCATCTAGGTTGGTTCCACAGTCTTGCTATTGTGAATTGTGCTGCTATGAACATCGATGTAGCAGTGTCCCTGTAGCATGTTCTTTTTAGGTCTTTAGGGAATAGACCGAGAAGGGGAATAGCTGGGTCAAATGGTGGTTCCATTCCCAGCTTTCCAAGAAATCTCCATATTGCTTTCCAAATTGGCTGCACCAATTTGCAGTCCCACCAGCAATGTACAAGTGTACCCTTTTCCCCACATCCTCGCCAGCACTTGTTGTTGTTTGACTTCATAATGGCTGCCAATCTAACTGGAGTGAGATGGTATCTTAGGGTGGTTTTGATTTGCATTTCTCTGACTGCTAGAGATGGTGAGCATTTTTTCATGTACTTGTTGATTGACTGTATGTCCTCCTCTGAGAAGTGTCTGTTCAGGTCCTTGGCCCATTTGTTGATTGGGTTGTTTGTTATCTTATTGTCTAATTTTTTGAGTTCTTTGTATACTCTGGATATTAGGGCTCTATCTGAAGTGTGAGGAGTAAAGATTTGTTCCCAGGATGTAGGCTCCCTATTTACCTCTCTTATTGTTTCTTTTGCTGAGAAAAAACTTTTTAGTTTGAGTAAGTCCCATTTGTTGATTCTAGTTATTAACTCTTGTGCTATGGGTGTCCTATTGAGGAATTTGGAGCCCGACCCCACAGAGTGTAGATCGTAGCCAACTTTTTCTTCTATCAGACGGCGTGTCTCTGATTTGATATCAAGCTCCTTGATCCATTTTGAGTTAACTTTTGTGCATGGCGAGAGAAAGGGATTCAGTTTCATTTTGTTGCATATGGATTTCCAGTTTTCCCAGCACCATTTGTTGAAGATGCTATCCTTCCTCCATTGCATGCTTTTAGCCCCTTTATCAAATATAAGATAGTTGTAGTTTTGTGGATTGGTTTCTGTGTCCTCTATTCTGTACCATTGGTCCACCTGCCTGTTTTGGTACCAGTACCATGCTGTTTTTGTTACTATTGCTCTGTAGTATAGTTTGAAGTCTGGTATCGCTATACCGCCTGATTCACACTTCCTGCTTAGCATTGTTTTTGCTATTCTGGGTCTTTTATTTTTCCATATGAATTTCATGATTGCTTTCTCTATTTCTACAAGAAATGCCTTTGGGATTTTGATTGGCATTGCATTAAACCTATAGAGAACTTTTGGTAATATCGCCATTTTGATGATGTTAGTTCTGCCTATCCATGAACAGGGTATATTTTTCCATCTTCTAAGATCTTCTTCTATTTCTCTCTTTAGGGTTCTGTAGTTTTCATTGTATAAGTCTTTCACCTCTTTTGTTAGGTTGATTCCCAAGTATTTTTTTTTTTTTTGAAGATATTGTGAATGGAGTGGTTGTCCTCATTTCCATTTCAGAGGATTTGTCACTGATATACAGGAATGCCTTTGATTTATGTGTGTTGATTTTATATCCTGCCACTTTGCTGAATTCATTTATTAGCTCTAATAGTTTCTTTGTAGACCCTTTTGGGTCTGCTAGTTATAGAATCATGTCACCTGCAAATAGTGATAATTTAAGTTCTTCTTTTCCTATTTTTATGCCTTTGATTTCTTTCGTCTGTCTAATTGCTCTGGCCAGTGTTTCGAGAACTATGTTGAACAGAAGTGGTGAGAGAGGGCATCCCTGTCTTGTTCCAGATTTTAGAGGGAATGCCTTCAAATTTTCTCCATTCAGAATGATGCTAGCCTGAGGCTTAGCATAGATTGCTTTTACAATATTGAGGTATGTTCCTGTTATCCCTAGTTTTTCTAGAGTTTTGAACGTAAAGGATGCTGTACTTTGTCGAATGCTTTTTCTGCATCTATCGAGATGATCATATGGTTCTTATTTTTAAGTCTATTGATGTGGTGAATAACATTTATTGATTTCCGTATATTGAACCAGACTTGCATCCCAGGGATGAATCCTACTTGATCATGGTGCACAATTTTTTTGATATGTTTTTGTATCCGATTCGCCAGAATTTTATTGAGGATTTTTGCATCTAGGTTCATTAGAGATATTGGTCTGTAGTTTTCTTTCTTTGAAGTGTCTTTGTCTGGTTTAGGAATCAGGGTGATGTTGGCCTCATAGAATTAATTTGGAAGTTCTCCCTCTTTTTCTATTTCCTGAAATAGATTAAAAAGTATTGGTATTAGTTCCTCTTTAAAGGTTTTGTAAAACTCTGCTGTATACCCATCTGGTCCTGGGCTTTTCTTAGTTGGTAGTCTTTTGATGGTTTCTTCTATTTCCTCAATTGATATTGGTCTGTTTAGGTTGTCTATATCCTCCTGACTCAATCTGGGCAGATCATATGACTTAAGAAATTTATCTATGCCTTCACTATCTTCTAATTTATTGGAGTATAAGGACTCAAAATAATTTCTGATTATCTTCTGTATTTCTGAAGTGTCTGTTGTGATATTGCCTTTTTCATCCCATATGCTAGTAATTTGAGTTCTCTCTTCTTCTCTTCATTAGCATGGCTAAGGGTCTGTTGATTTTGTTTATTTTTTCAAAGAACCAACTTTTAGTTTTGTCAATTTTTTCAATTGTTTCTTTTGTTTCGATTTCATTAATTTCAGCTCTGATTTTAATTATTTCTTGCCTTCTACTTCTTTTGCTTGTGTTTTTCTCTACTTTTTCTAGGATTTTGAGATGAAGTATGAGATCATTTATTTGTTGGTTTTTTCTTTTTTTAAGGAATGAACTCCACGCAATGAATTTTCCTCTTAGAACTGCTTTCAATGTGTCCCATAGATTCCGATATGTTGTGTCTGTGTTTTCATTTATCTCTAAGAATTTTTAAATTTCTTCCTTGATGTCTTCTATAACCCATTGATCATTCAGTAACCTATTGTTCATTCTCCAAGTGATGTATGTTTTTTCCTTCCTTCTTTTATCGTTGATTTTCAGTTTCATTCCATTATGATCAGATAAGATGCATGGTATTATCTCTACTCCTTTATAATGTCTAAGAGTTGCCCTGTGACATAATATATGATCTATTTTTGAGAAGGATCCATGTGCTGCTGAGAAAAAAGTGTAACTGCTTGATGTTGGGTGGTATATTCTATATATGTCAATTAAGTCTAGGTTATTAATTGTGTTATTGAGTTCTATAGTTTCCTTATTCAACTTTTGTTTGGAAGATCTGTCCAGTGGCGAGAGAGGTGTGTTGAAGTCTCCCATGATTATTGTATGGTGGTCTATTAGACTCTTGAACTTGAGAAGAGTTTGTTTGATGAACATAGCTGCACCATTGTTTGGGGCATATATATTTATGATTGTTATGTCTTGTTGGTGTATGGTTCCCTTGAGCAGTATGTAGTGTCCCTCTTTATCCCTTTTGATTAACTTTGGCTTGAAATCTATTTTATTTGATATGAGTATGGACACTCCTGCTTGTTTCCGAAGTCCATATGAGTGATATGATTTTTCCCAACCTTTCACCTTCAGTCTATGTATGTCTTTTCCTATCAAATGCGTCTCCTGTAGGCAGCATATTGTTGGGTCTTGTTTTGTGATCCATTCTACTAGCCTGTGTCTCTTAATTGGTGAGTTTAAGCCATTAACATTTAGGGTTATTATTGAGATATGGGTTGTTCTTCCAGCCATATTTGTTTATTTCTGTTACTAAACATGGTTTGTTTTCCTCTTTGATTATTTTCCCCCCTTTACTGTCCTACCTCCCACTGTTGGTTTTCATTGTTATTTTCCATTTCCTCTTCCTGTAATGTTTTGCCAAGGATGTTTTGAAGAGATGGTTTTCTAGCTGCAAATTCTTTTAACTTTTGTTTATCGTGGAAGGTTTTAATTTCATCTTCCATCCTGAAGCTTAATTTCACTGGATACACAATTCTTGTTTGGAACCCATTTTCTTTCAGTGTTTGAAATATGTTATTCCAGGATCTTCTAGCTTTCAGAGTCTGTGTTGAAAGATCAGCTGTTATCCTGATTGGTTTACCCCTAAATGTAATCTGCTTCCTTTCTCTTGTAGCTTTTCAAATTCTCTCCTTATTCTGTATGTTGGGCATCTTCATTATAATGTGTCTAGGTGTGGATCTCTTGTGATTTTGCACATTCGGCGTCCTGTAGGCTTCTAGGATTTGGGATTCTGTCTCATTCTTCAAGTCTGGGAAGTTTTCTCGTATTATTTCATTGAATAGATTGCTCATTCCTTTGGTTTGGGCCTCTATACCTTCCTGTATCCCAATGACTCTTAAATTTGGTCTCTTTATGTTATCCCATATTTCTTGGATGTTCTGCTCATGGTTTCTTAACAGTCTTGCTGAGCTGTCTATGTTCTTTTCCAGTTGAAATACTTTGTCTTCATTGTCTGATGTTCTATCTTCTAAGTGTTCTACTCTGCTGGTAGTATTCTCCATTGAGTTTTTAAGTTGGTTTATTGCTTCCTGCATTTCTAGGATTTCTGTTTGTTTTTTATAACCTCTATCTCCCTGTATAGTTGATCTTTTGCTTCTTGGATTTGTTTATGTAATTCATTGTCAAACTGATCTTTCATTGTCTGATTTTGCTGTCTAATGTCTTCCTTGAGACTCCAGATCATCTGAAGCATGTATATCCTGAATTCTTTATCTGACACTCCATCTGCTGCAGCTATTACCTCTTCTAAAGTTGAGTTGACCTGCATTGCTTGTGGTCCTTTCTTTCCTTGTCTTTTCATACTGCTTGCATTTCTTTCTGCTTGGTGAAACTGTTGTGTTTTTGAGCTTTTCCCCCTATATATTTATATTGCTCTTGTATAGTTGAAAAGTCTCCCTTGCAGGGGCGGGCGGCGGCTGTGCTCCTCCTCCAATTGGGGTGATCTGTCTACCACTCTGACGGGCCGCTGGGCCTGTTCTGCCGGTCGGTCACAGGTCTGCCTACCTTGCAGGCGAGGGCGGTGGCTCTGCTCTGCCCCTCCTCCAATTGGTGTGATGTGTCTACCATGCCCGCGGACCCCAGGGCCTTTCCTGCCGGTCGGTTGCAGGTCTCCCTACCTTGCAGGTGCGGGTGGGGGCTCTGCTCTGCCCTTACTCCAATTGGGGTGACGTGTCTACCATGCCCGAGGACCCCTGGGCCTGTTCCGCTGGTAGGTCCCAGGTCTGCCTACCTTGCGGGCGTGGGTGGCGGCTCTGCTCTGCCCCTACTTCAATTGGGGTGTCATGACTACCACGCCGGCAGGTCGCTGGGCCTGTTCCGGGCACAGGCAGCGGCTCTGCTCTGCCCCTACTCCAATTGGGGTGACGTGTCTACCACGCCAGCAGGCCGCTGGGCCTGTTCTGCCTGTCAGTCACAGGTCTGCCTACCTTGCAGGCTTGGGCGGCGGCTCTGCTCGGCCCCTTCTCCAATTGGGTTGACGTGACTACCACACTGGCGGGTCGCTGGGCCTGTTTCGGGTGTGGGCGGCGGCTCTGCTCTGCCCCTACTCCAATTGGGGTGACGTGACTACCACGCCAGCGGGTCTCTGGGCCTGTTCCGGGAGCGGGCAGCTGCTCTGCTCTGCCCCTCTGGCTTGATGACAAAGCGAGAGAGACTCGGGTGTTTGTGACTCACTTTCTTTACCAGGAGACCAACTGTTTCTGTCGCCGCTGGTATCGATGAAGTTATCTCCTCCGCCGCTTTCTGATGACATCAGATCTCTGCCATGTTGGTATCCCATGCGAATGGCAGCATTTCGTTCCCTTTGCAGGGTGACCAAAGCAACGGGTGAGTCCTGACTGGCCCTCACAAGCCCCGTCTCAATCCTGTTGCCACTGCCTATGAAGGCTCAGTTGGTATTTACCTCCACAGTATAAAGCAGGACCGGGACCGAGAAGACAGTTTCTGCGGGTTCTTTAGCCCTGGGCTAGAGCAGTTCCGGGAGCCGGAATTCGGCCGTTCCAGGCTCGGCGTATGTTCTGATAGGAGCAGGCTCCAAGAAGCAGTTTCTGCGCGTTCTTTAGCACTGAGCCTGAGTAATTTGTCTGCGAGACACAGGCGAATGGCAGCCTGAAATTAACTGTTCTATAGCTGAATGAGCTGCGATCAGTCGAAAACAGGGATGATGACGTCAGCTCTCCAAGATGGTGGCCGCTGGCTTCCTCTGTGGTCTGACCAGTGTGGAGAACCGAATTGGGTTCCTTCCCCTGTCTCAAACCCAGAATTCGGCACTGAGCACAGTGATTGCACAGCTGGCAGGAGCCTGCAGAATTTACAGTGCTGTATCTTTGCGTTGCTATCTCGTCGTTTCCCAGCGCGCACTGCAGACTCTAGCCGAGGGGCGATTTGCTGAATAAGCAGCGTGACTCTCCATGTGGACAAATCGCTCACGTTTGAGCCCCCATAGCTGATCCTCGTGCGATGGAAATCCTTCCTCTAGGTTTTGGAGCACCCCAATTTTGTTGGAAATTCCTAACAAGATAGCTTTTAGCCGTTCTAACTCTACATTCTCCAGCACAGTGACGCGGTACACAGGGGTGATGCACTCCCTTCACCGCCATCTTCCCCAGTTCTCCTGTTGTATTTTTTTTTTTACTTTTTTTTTTCTTTTCTTTTTTTTTTATTGGTTGTTCAAAACATTACAAAGCTCTTGACATATCATATTTCATACATTAGATTCAAGTTGGTTATGAACTCCCAATTTTACCCCAAATACAGATTGCAGAATCACATCGGTTACACATCCACATTTTTACATAATGCCCTATTAGTAACTGTTGTATTCTGCTACCTTTCATATCCTCTACCATCCCCCCTCCCTCCCCTCCCATCTTCTCTCTCTACCCCATCCACTGTAATTCATATCTCTCCTTGTTTATTTTCCCATTCCCCTCACAACCTCTTATATGTAATTTGGTATAACAATGAGGGTCTCCCTCCATTACCATGCAATTTCCCTTTTCTCTCCCTTTACATTCCACCTCATGTATCTGTTTAATGTTAATCTTTTCTTCCTGCTCTTCCTCCCTGCTCTGTTCTTAGTTGCTCTCATTATATCAAAGAAGACATTTGGTATTTGTTTTTTAGGAATTGGCTAGACTCACTAAGCATAATCTGCTCTAGTGCCATCCATTTCCGTGCAAATTCTATGATTTTGTCATTTTTTAGTGCTGCGTAATACTCCATGGTGTATAAATGCCACATTTTTTTTATCCATTCGTCTATTGAAGGGCATCTGGGTTGGTTCCACAGTCTAGCAATTGTGAATTGTGCTTCTATGAACATCAATGTAGCAGTATCCCTGTAGTACGCTCTTTTAAGGTCTTCAGGGAAAAGTCCAAGAAGGGCAATAGCTGGGTCAAATGGTGGTTCCATTCCCAGCTTTCCCAGGAATCTCCATACTGCTTTCCAGATTGGCCGCACCAGTTTGCAGTCCCACCAGCAATGTACAAGTGTACCCTTTTCCCCACATCCTCTCCAGCACTTGTTGTTGTTTGACTTCATAATGGCTGCCAATCTTACTGGAGTGAGATGGTATCTTAGGGTGGTTTTGATTTGCATTTCTCTGAGTGTTAGAGATGGTGAGCATTTTTTCATGTACTTGTTGATGGATTGTATGTCCTCCTCTGAGAAGTGTCTGTTCAGGTCTTTGGCCCATTTGTTGATTGGGTTATTTGTTTTCTTATTGTTTAATTTTTTGAGTTCTTTGTATACTCTGGATATTAGGGCTCTATCTGAAGTGTGAGGAGTAAAAATTTGTTCCCATGATGTAGGCTCCCTATTTACCTCTCTTATTGTTTCTCTTGCTGAGAGAAAACTTTTCAGTTTAAGTAAGTCCCATTTGTTGATTTTTGTTATCAACTTTTGTGCTATGGGTGTCCTATTAAGGAATTTGGAGCTCGACCCTACAATATGTAGATCGGAGCCAACTTTTTCTTCTATCAGACGCAGAGTCTCTGATTTGATATCTAGCTCCTTGATCCACTTTGAGTTAACTTTTGTGCATGGCGAGAGGAGGGGATTCAGTTTCATTTTGTTGCATATGGATTTCCAGTTTTCCCAGCACCATTTGTTGAAGATGCTATTCTCCCTCCATTGCATGCTTTTAGCTCCTTTATCAAATATAAGATAGTTGTAGTTTTGTGGATTAGTCTCTGTGTCCTCTATTGTGTACCATTGGTCCACCTGCCTGTTTTGGTACCAGGACCATGCTGTTTTTGTTACTATTGCTCTGTAATATAGTTTTAAGTCTGGTATCGCTATACCGCCTGATTCACACTTCCTGCTTAGAATTGCTTTTGCTATTCTGGGTCTTTTATTTTTCCATATGAATTTCATGATTGCTTTATCCATTTCTACAAGAAATGCCGTTGGGATTTTGATTGGCATTGCATTAAACCTATAGAGAACTTTTGGTAATATCGCCATTTTGATGATGTTAGTTCTGCCTATCCATGAACAGGGTATATTTTTCCATCTTCTAAGATCTTCTTCTACTTCTCTTTTTAGGGTTTTGTAGTTTTCATTATATAAATCTTTCACCTCTTTTGTTAGGTTGATTCCCAAGTATTTTATTTTTTTTGAGGATATTGTGAATGGAGTGTTTTTCCTCATTTCCGTTTCAGAAGTTTTGTCGCTGATATACAGAAATGCCTTTGATTTATGCGTGTTGATTTTATATCCTGCCACTTTGCTGAATTCATTTATTAGTTCTAGTAGTTTTTTTGTAGACCCTTTTGGGTCTTCTAGGTATAGAATCATGTCATCTGCAAATAGTGTTAATTTAAGTTCTTCCTTTCCTATTTTTATGCCTTTAATTTCTTTCGTCTGTCTAATTGCTCTGGCCAGTGTTTCGAGAACTATATTGAATAAAAGTGGTGATAGAGGGAATCCTTGTCTTGTTCCAGATTTTAGAGGGAATGCCTTCAATTTTTCTCCATTCAGAATGATGCTAGCCTGAGGCTTAGCATAGATAGCTTTTACAATGTCGAGGTAAGTTCCTGTTATCCCTAGTTTTTCTAATGTTTTGAACACAAAGGGGTGCTGTACTTTGTCGAATGCTTTTTCTGCGTCTATTGAGATGATCATATAGTTCTTATTTTTAAGTCTATTGATGTGGTGAATAACATTTATTGATTTCCGTATATTGAACCATCCTTGCATCCCAGGGATGAATCCTACTTGATCATGGTGCACACATTTTTTGATGTGCCTTTGTATCCAATTCGCCAGAATTTTATTGAGGATTTTTGCATCTAGGTTCATCAGAGATATTGGTCTGTAGTTTTCTTTCTTTGAGGTGTCTTTGTCTGGTTTCAGAATCAGTTTGATGTTGGCCTCATAGAATGAATTTGGCAGAGCTCCTTCTTTTTCTATTTCCCGAAATAACTTGAAAAGTATTGGTATTAATTCTTCCCTAAAGGTTTTGTAAAACTCCGCTGTGTACCCATCCGGTCCTGGGCTTTTCTTGGTTGGAAGTCTTTTGATTGCTTCTTCTATTTCATCTATTGTTATTGGTCTGTTTAAGTTGTGAGTATCCTCCTGAGTCAGTCTGGGCAAATCATATGACTTAAGGAATTTATCGATGTCTTCACTATCTTCTATTTTATTGGAATATAGGTTTTCAAAATAATTTCTAATTGTCTTCTGTATTTCTGTAGTGTCTGTTGTGATATTGCCTTTTTCATCCTGTATGTTAGTAATTTGAGTTCTCTCTCTTCTTCTCTTCATTAGCATGGCTAAAGGTCTGTCGATCTTATTTATTTTTTCAAAGAACCAACTTTTAGTTTTGTTAATTTTTTCAATAGTTTCTTTTGTTTCAATTTCATTGATTTCCGCTCTGATTTTAATTATTTCTTGCCTTCTGCTACATTTGCTGTTGTTTTGCTCTTCCTTTTCTAGGGCTTTGAGATGAAGTGTGAGCTCATTTATTTGTTGGTTTTTCCTTTTTTTGAGGAATGACCTCCAAGCGATGAATTTCCCTCTTAAAACTGCTTTCATTGTGTCCCATAGATTCCGATATGTTGTGTCTGTATTTTCATTTATCTCTAAGAATTTTTTGATTTCCTCCTTTATGTCTTCTGTAACCCATTGATCATTCAGTAACATATTGTTCATTTTCCGTGTGATGTAGGATTTTTCCTTTCTTCTTTTATCATTGATTTCCAGTTTCATTCCATTATGATCAGATAAAATGCATGGTATTATCTCCACCCCTGTATATTTACTGAGGGTTGCCCTATGGCATAATATATGGTCTATTTTTGAGGAGGATCCATGTGCTGCTGAGAAAAAAGTATATCCACTTGATGATGGCTGATATATTCTATATATGTCAGTTAAGTCTAGGTTGTTGATTGTGATATTGAGTTCTATAGTTTCTTTATTCAGCTTTTGTTTGGAGGATCTGTCCAATGGTGAGAGAGGTGTGTTGAAGTCACCCATAATTATTGTGTTGTGGTCTATTTGATTCTTGAACTTGAGGAGAATTTGTTTTATGAACATCGCAGCACCATTATTTGGTGCATAAATATTGATAATTGTTATGTCTTGTTGGTGAATGGTTCCTTTTAACAGTATATAATGTCCTTCCTTATCCCTTATGATTAATTTAGTCTTGAAGTCGATTTTATTCGATATGAGGATGGCCACCCCTGCTTGCTTACGAGGACCGTGTGCATGGTATATTTTTTCCCAACCTTTCACCTTCAGCCTGTGTATGTCTTTTCCAATCAGATGTGTCTCCTGGAGGCAGCATATTGTTGGATTTGTTTTTTTAATCCATGTTACCAGCCTATGTCGCTTTATTGGAGAGTTTAAGCCATTAATGTTTAGAGTTACTATTGATATATGGTTTGTACTTCCAGCCATGTTTGATTATTTATCTTCTTCTTTTTTTTTTTTAATTTAGTTTGTTTCTCCATGGTTAGCTTTCCCCCCGCCCTCTGTCTTTATAGAGGCACTTCCCACTGATGGTTTTGGTTATTGTTTTTCATTTCTTCCTCGTGTAGTGTTTTGCTCAAGATGCTTTGCAATGCTGGTTTTCTGGCTGCAAATTCTTTTAGCTTTTGTTTATCATGAAAGATTTTTATTTCGTTGTCGTACCTGAAGCTTAATTTTGCTGGATACAGAATTCTTGGTTGGCATCCATTGTCTTTCAGTGTTTGAAATATGTTGTTCCAGGATCTTCTCGCTTTCAGCGTCTGTGATGAAAAATCTGTTGTTAACTTTATTGGTTTACCCCTGAATGTAATCTGCCTCCTTTCTCTTGTAGCTTTTAGTATTTTCTCTTTGTTCTGTATATTGGATATCTTCATAACAATGTGTCTTGGCGTTGGTCTACTGTGATTTTGTGTGCTCGGTGTCCTGTATGCATCTACAATTTGTATATCCATTTCCTTTTTTATTTCTGGAAAGTTTTCTGTAATTATTTCTTTCAGCAGGTTACTCATTCCCTTGGTTTGAATCTCTGTACCTTCTTCTATCCCGATGACTCGTAGGTTTGGTTTTTTTTATGTTATCCCATATCTCTTGGATGTTTTTCTCATGGTTTTTAACCAGCCTTTCTGAGTTGGCTAGGCTCTTTTCAAGATGATATATTTTGTCTTCATTATCTGACGTTCTGGCTTCTACTTGCTCCACTCTCTTAGTGATACTCTCAATTGAGTTTTTAATTTGGTTTATCATTTCCTTCATTTCTAGAATTATTGTTTGTTTTTTTTTTATAATCTCAATCTCCTGATAAAGATGCTTAACTTCTTCTTTTATCTGTCTATGTAATTCATTTTCAAAGTGTTCTTTCACTGTTTGGATTTGCTGTCTCGTATCTTCTTTAAGGTTCCATTCCATCTGTCTAAGGTATTCCTTGAGTTCTTTATATGACCATTTTTCTGCTGACTCTAGGTCCTCCTGAATATTTAGGCTGTCCTTCATTGTTTGTACTCCTTTTCTTCCTTGCTTTTTTATGCTGCTCATGTTACTTCTTGTTCTGTTTGACTGCTGAGTTACTGTTTACTCTTATAGATTTATTTGATGCTTGAGAGGAAAGATATTAGAAGGGAAGGGAAGAAGTCACTAAAGAGAATGAGAGTAGGCAGGTAGAATTCAAGGAAGGGGGAATAAGAAGATTGAAAAGAAATGAAAAGACAAAAGAAACAAGAATAACAAAGATTAGATAATAAAGAAAGAAAGAAAAGACGAAAAAAAATTTTTAACAAAAAAATAGTGATAATAAAAAATGAAAATTAAAATTAAAAAAAATAATAATAATAAAATAAAAAAATTAAAAAAAATAGAAACATTGAAAAAAAAGTTAAATAACAACAAATAAAAATTGAAAATGAAAAAAAGAAGAAAAAAAGAAAAGAAGAAAAATAAGATAAAAAATGATAATAATAATAATAATAATAAATGCAGTCCTAGAGTTCTATTAACTTCTCTTCCAGTAGGTGGAGCTGTGCCCACTGGGCCAAGCTTCTCCTCTCAATAGGTGGGAACCATTCACTGTGCAGCAGCTCTTTCTCCTAGACTGGGCGGGTCTCCAATCCTGAGTGTCTAGGGCCTGGTCTTGTGTTTCCTCAAGCCAGGCCGTGCTCACCTGTGGCGCTCACCACAATACTGGCTACACGCCAGGTCTGCTGCTCCTGGGAGCCCTGTTTTCATGAACACCTGGGCTCACTCTCCCTGTTTGCCTCCCTCAGACCCTAAGTTTGTAGAGCTTGGGGCTGAGATCCCCCAGCGAATTTGCTTGCCCTCCTGTAGCCACGCCCCTGGTAGCTGGTGCAAGAGACCTCAGTTGTCAGCACTGGTGGGAGCGGTAGCTGGGAGTTCCGCGCCACGAGTCCCGCGCCACTCCTGATTCCCTCGGTCTGGTTATTGCATTCACAGGAGAGCTGGGAGTGGCCCTTAAGTTTTCCCTGCTGTGTGGAGAGAGATGACTAGGGGATTACACACCTGTCGCGCTGGTTTCAATGCAGTTATCTCCTCCACCTGTGACGCCATTTCTCTGCCATGGTGGTATCCCATGCAAATGGTGACCGTTTGTTCCCTTTGCTGGGTGACCAATGCAACGGGTGGGTCCTGACTGTCTCTTCCAATCCCCGTTTCAGTCCTGTGGCCACTGCCTATGAAGGCTCGGTTGGCTTTTACCTCTGTAAGTTCCTAAGGGCCGGCCAATTATTTCAGTGGGATCGTTAGTGCTGAGTCACACAAAGCAGGCGAACCGGAGCTTAATTGCCTCCGATTCGGGCTCTGTGTGTGTGTTCTGAGGGGCCCAGCCTGTACACCCCAGATCCACGTCAGCTCAGCATTGCCTAGTGATCCTGAGCAAACAGCATTTAGACAGTTTACAGCTCCCTATACCCACGCAGTTGAAGATGTCAGAGACTTGATCTCTCTGCGCCTGCCACCATGTTACATCTCCTCAATGATATTCATGTTGCCCTTACAGCTTCCTGGTATAAGCAAGTTCTTGGGATTATACAAACTGCTGCTTCTGTTTCCAGTCCAGATTTCTAGAAATGAAACCCTGCCGCCGTCGCCTCCATCTCTGGGCCGCGCTCACGAGCGCAGCGCTTGTCTGCAACCGTAGCAGAGCCACCCTGGCCTCCGCAGCTCTTCAGCCCGGTGCCCGGCCCCAGGGGCCCAAGTGGCTGCCGCCGCGGCTCTCCATCCCCCTCCTCCGGAGCACGGGTCCCCTGGCAGGGGGGTGCAGAACGACCCCAGAGCAGGCTCTGCCCGAAGGTGCAGCGGCGAACAGGCCACCGAGACGCTCGAGGCTGCAGTCCAGCCTTCGGAGGACAGGGCTCGGCACGCAGCCCAGCTCCAACCTCTAGGTGCGGCTGCCAGACAGTGTATACAGAGCCATCAAGACAGCAAGCAGAAAGCAAATGGTGGCTCCCGCGGAGTGGATTTTCGGCACAGAAACCACAGCCCCGCCAACAATCCCAATCCACAAAGTCTCCCTGTATAAAAAATATTCAAAAAAAAAGAAAAAAAAAAGAAAAAAAAGGCATGGCGCACTGAGCTTTCTTTGCCTTGGGTACTTAAAATCCACTGCTGATTACACATTCAGCTTCTCCGCCCGGAGCGAAGCGAAAGAGGAAGCAGATGGGAGCAAAGCGCCCGCAGCTCTGAGCAGCCAAGCGTCTCTTTTTCGATTTCTTTGTTCTTCCTGCTCCTTGGCAAAGTGGTCCGCTACAGATTAATGGTGAAAGGAGCTCTAACAGACTGTGCGAAATCTCTATTAAAGCCGCTGCTTTGAGCACCACGCTCAGCACTTCAGCAACCCCCGTACGCAGCGGCCATCTTCTCTCCTGTTGTATTTTTGAAAGTAAAAAAATCTTGGATTTATTTCAGACATGATGGTAAGCTATCAAATAGTTTAGAGAAAATATCTCTGGAAATTTATGACAGTTTTATAGGAATTGCTATAATATTCTTATCCCAAATATTTTAATTTTATTCATGTGATTTTTCCATGACTATAGGGGTACATATTATTCTTGCAAATAGAGGAAATTAAAGTTAGGATGCATTGTTTTACATTTTGACTTGATATTGTTTTACTCATATTTCTTACTACCTACATGTAAAATTTCCATTAATCTTTTACTATTTCAGCCCTTATAATCAATATTTGTGATGTATATATCTTTCATTTTTTTATGACTAAGTACTGTATAAAATATTTGCTTCTAGCAAGGGTTGATGAGTTGTTTTGTATCAACCTTCTCCTAATAACAAATATATAGACTGGACCAGGTATATTAAAGATGAATACTTTCAAAAATATTACAGAACTACCATGTCCTCAAAATTTTACAGGGCAGCAATTTGAGAGGGATGGGAACCACACAGAGTGGGCTCCTAATTGGTACTACTTTTTCCCCTTATAGCATGACTTTATGTGAGTATATGATGCTAGTGAGAATTTCAGTGATAGAAGCAATCTACTTTTAGGGTTACTTTTAATGGTAGAATCATTGGGGAGAAAAATTTCAATGTGTATCAAAATTTTGAATATGTAAACACTTTGAACAAATTTTTAATAAACAATCCCATATCTACAAATCCAACTTCATTGATCTCAAATATGAAGAAGGGAAAAAAGAAGGGATAAATCAAATTGGCCACTGCCAATAGGTACACAGTATTTTATAGCTTTATTATAAAAGAAAGAAATAAGTTATCAGAAGACCCTTATGATGAAGAAATATGAACTGTCCTGAACATGGTTTGTGTATCCATATATTTTAACACATTTGTTAGTTAGAAAGGGATAAAAGATATGTATAGATAAGAATAGAGTATTAGTATCTCCATATGTATACCTGAGTAAGGAAGATGCTGTAATACCCACTGTAGAAAGTATGTAGCATGATGGAGAGAAGGGAGTATAGGGAGACGGCTAGATTAAAAGTTTGGCTTGGGATTTTATCCAATTTATTTTGGTGTTGCTTAAAACTCTTAGAGCAAGAACATTTATGAATTCTTTGAGCACTGAGATGCACATTTATAAATCTAATACTGTTCTCAAGAAAGCTTTCTTTCTCTGCATATATATATATATATATATATATATATATATATATATATATATATATATAATTTAGTCTGTGCTCCCATTATTTCACAAGGAGAAAACTCACTGAGGTTCCAGAATCAAAAATTATGGATATTTTCATATTTAGCCAGGTATTTTCTTCATACAGTCCTGTGGATCACATAACTGATTGTATTCCTTTCTTATAATCTATATATAACCTACTTAGATCTACATTTGGGGCATAGTTTAGACAAGCAAAGTGATTGCTAAAACTGGTCAGAAAGAAAATCTAAAAATTGTAAAGCAAAAAGGCTTTATTTCAAATGATCATGGACTGTTTTAATATTTAGCATATTTTGGTATTTTTGACAGGAATGTAATGAATAGAATAATTCAATTAAAGATCATATACAGTCAGTGAGAGAAACTTCCAGCAAGATCTGAGAGAGAGAGAGAGAGAGAGACAGAGAGAGACAGAGAGAGACAGAGAGATAGAGACAGAGAGAGACTGTAAAGATAAAAGAGTTGTACAGCCCTGATGTCTGCATCTGAACAGGAAAGGGGGACACCTGATATATTTCTGAATGGGCAACTTTAGCCTCTAGAGGAAGAATAAACAGATTTTTGTGCCCACTTATTGATCCCTTCATAATGGCCCAGACTATTACTGTATGTAAGACAGGATCACTGCCTGTAGTCTACCTGAAATTCCCATGCATAAAGTCATTCTCCAGCAGATGGGAACTAAAATACCTCCAGAGGTCCAGGCAGGCCACAAAAAGAGAGAAGCATGTGATATGCTAGAAAAATCACCTGCTAAAGGTAATCAAACTTCTATTTTTACATTATTTTTGTGGGTCCATTTTATTTTTATTTTGCTATTTTGATGTTGCATTTAAACTGCAGATGAGTGAGCACATGGCTGGAGTGAGGCTGAGAAAGCAGGCCAGCTCTGAGGGTCAGGTTGTGAGACAGGAGAGGCTCCGCTGGGGTCCCTGGTATGGAGTGTTCTTAACTGAGCTAGAGTCATTACGGGCAGGGCAGCCTGACCTGTGGAAAAAATATCATAAAGGCTGGAACACTAGATTTCAACCATGGCTTCTGTGCTGATTGTCTTTTTTGGGAAAATACCTACAAAGGAATCACCAGTGTGGTTCAGGGGCTACCCAAGAGATAGGCCATACCTTCCCTCCCTGTCTGGACTTGGTCACATGGCACACTACTGCCTCAGGGAAATCAACAAATTCTGTGTGTGCAGGGACTTGATGAGCATCTGAGATTTGCAGCATGTGTGAATACATCCACGTGAGAGTCCAGACTCTACTGGATCAAGATAATCCCTGCATCAGTGTCCTTTGAGCCATGTTTTAGTTAGGTTTTTCACTGCTGTGACTAAAAGATCCAACCAGAACAATTATAGAGAAAGGAAAGTTTATTTGTGAGCTCACAGTTTCAGAGGTCTTAGTTCATGGAAGGCTGGCTCCATTCTTTGGGGTTCAAAGTGAGGCAGAACATCAAGAATATGGCAGAGGGAAGCAGCTCACATGAAGATCAGGGGAGAGAGAGAGAGAGAGAGAGAGAGAGAGAGAGAGAGAGAGAGAGAGAGAGAGAGAGAGAGAGAGACTCCACTTTCTAGATACAAAATATATACCCTAAAGCCATGCCCCAATTCCTACCTCCTCCAGCCATACCCTACCACTTCCATTATCACTCAGGTAAGGATCCTTTCAGGGAATTAATTCATTAATTGGGTAAGACTCTCACAACCCAATGATTTATCTTTTGAACCTTCTTGCATTGTCTCACATGTGTGCTTCTAGGGACACACCTCACATCCAAACCATAAAAACCACTGAAGGTTATCTGGTTTGCTCTGCAGTAAACAGGTGACTGGGGCTCCTGATCACCTCCCTGGAGAGCAGCTGGTATGAAAAACTCAGCTCTTTATGCTGTGTCATTGTATGGCCTCTCTGGGGTCTCCCACCAAGAACACAAAATGCCCTGTGTCCCTTAGCAGCATGCAGTGATCTGATCCGGCTTCTTAGCCCCCGACTTCACTTCCCCACCTGCTGTACAATCTACCTCACAAATCTATACTGATCTATTCCTGAGAACTCCCTGAGACTTCAGCACCAGGGCAGTAGCTAAGCTGCCCCATTCTGTGGGTGGAATGTTAGTATTCAGTCTTACTTCAGGGCAAATTACAGATGCTGTTGCCCCTTTCTCCAGGGCCACAGCCCCATCTAACCCAGAGCAGCCTGGCATTTCAGGGAAGTGACTGAGATGAGAAATCAAAGAAGATTTACATTAAGGCACTTTAGTCCATTGTATTGGAAATCCCTCTTTCCTGAAAGCAAGACTGGAGAATTAGCATAAATTGAAGCTCTGGGACTGCTGGGCAAGTTGTGGCCCCCACATTCATTGATGGCACTAAAAAAAAGCCACATAACTTAATAATTAAAATAAATTGATAATCATCTTGGCTCTCCCATTAAGTTTTAAAACAATGTGCAATTTTCTTATTTTCTATATGCTTCAGTTCCTTACATTGTAAATGGGATTAATAAAATAACCTATTTTATGGGAAACTCTGGTATGTAGGAAGCATTTAAAGCATTCGAACTGCTATTACAAGTAGCAGAGTACTGGATTCTGCATGTCAATCTATCTGTTCTCAGCTGCAGTCAGAAAACTGATGTAGGACTGAAGACAACTGGATTTTTATCTGATTTGTAGAAAGAGCTATATTGAACTTCTGCACTTTTTATTTCATCATAGAGTAGGGTCTCCAAGAATTGACTGAGAAAGATATTTGCAACTCAGGTAATAGAGGGGTACTCCCAGTTACATCCTTACCCATGTAATCAGTGAAGGTAGCATGTGATGCATGAAGGAAAGGACATTTCACCTAATTCTTTCCTGGGAAAAAATTACAACAATATAAGTTTTTATTCTATGTTTGTCTTCTCTGTTAATGTTGGTAATTGTCCTACTTTCATTTCCATTTCTCCTCTGAAATAGTGGTCTGAGGACATTTTCAACAATTGAGAATCTATGATCCCCACAGTCTATCACAACATGCTCCCTCAAGCACAGAGGGAGGTGGTCTCTCAGGGCCTATTCACAATGTAAAGACATTATTGTTTGGAGATATCGTCATGGCAATGGCATCAGAGTCAGTATTGTCTTTGATATCCAAAGGCAGCCTATTATCAAACCTTCCTATAGAGGGGTAGATATGGTTCAAGTACTCTCTTGTTAACATTGTGCTTGTGAAACTATTGCTCATTTTAAAACTTCCACAGGATTTGACCTAGAGATAATGCCCAATTGACCCTTATTTTTTTTTCTTCAAAAATCAAAATGTTCATAAGGAATGTTTGAAAAAAGAGAGAAAGACTTCTGTTAAGTTTTTCCTATATCTGTCTCCCTACATTTTAAGTTTGAATCAAGGGTTTCCCTTTGCATAGTGAACTGTAATCTATTCTTGTAACAAGTAGCTCATTCTCAGCCAATCACAAGAGGCCATCTTTTCAAACTAAGTTCAAATAAGATTTGAGCCATGACCAGTCAAGCTGTCTCTGTACCTCACTTCTGTTTTCTGCATGCTACATAAATTAAATATTACCTGCTCAGGCAGTGGAGGGTGCATTCTACACCATTGTTGGTCCAGACAGCTACTGGATCACAATTAAAGCCCAAATTAGACTTGTTGTGATTTTGTCTTTTAATAGTGCTTCTACTTAGAGGAATTTGTGTTATGTGAATACAATAGAGAAAAGGTCCTAAACCAAGTATAAAGTTCTGACTACATTTTTCAGGATTGGGCACTAAATGGAATCCTTTCCAGGGACATTCTTCATATTTTTTCACATTCTTCATTAATAGATCTATGAGTTGAGAATAAAAGCCAAAACAAACAACCATGGTAGCATTTTTTTTTTCTGTTTGACAGTATCTAAACTCTAATATTAGTAAATCCAACTACTGGTATTCATTGCCATCATAATTGCTTCTTATTGTTATAACATTTCAGACCTAACAATGGTATTATTGTTAATATTATTTCAAACCCAATTAAAAAGAAAGCTTTTCTTGAACACAGTAATAGGACATTTTATCAGAAAACTCAGATTCTTAATAGATGACACACAATGGGATTCAGCACCCACATCCTGTCAAGAAGGATAAGAAGAATGTTTAATGAAGTGTAAATCACACACACACACACACCAAAAAAAAATAAAAATAAAAATAAAAAAGAGGTTAAATGACTGAGAGATATCAAAAACTTTATGTGAATCAGCATACAAATTACAAACATGGTATTTATATTCATTAGTTATTCTGGAAACAATGAGATCAAGCTATTGTTCTTCTGTACTTAAATATTTAGTCATTTATAATAAGGGTTTAAAAAAATTCTGCCCATGTTCATAATGTTCTGTATACAGTAGGTAGAGAGGAAGGTATATGTCATTGCTTCCAAAGGCCATGAAGACTCACTATATATCATGTACCCATAAGGGAACCTTGTAAATCTATTTTCACCTCAAGAAAGGACATTGTTTATATTGTCCTGGGCAGAGCAGCTCAATAGGTGGAAATGTTTCCATTGAGGGAGAAGCTGTGTGCGGTAGTGCACCCTTGCTTAGCTATCCAGCAGTCTTCTTTATTACAAAATGTTTCTTTTTCTGAACTTTTAATATTCATGCTAGATGTCTATCATCTCCTTCCATTTATTTTGATCTCAGTTTTCCAGGGTTGAAAAACTGATTTCTCTCTCTTTGAAGTCCCCCAGCAGCCAGATCAAGAATCAGTCTGGTAGAAGACTCAAGACCTCAATCCCTCAGTCCTCTATGTGATCCAACCAGAAAGAACGTTCCATAATGGAAACAACAGACCCCCAATAATATTGGGGACATTCAGAGCTGCTTTCGCTTCTATCCCTCAATGTATTATTTAAGGAAGTCAGGAGCCTATCAGTCAGGACTGCAGTCTTCCCAGAACTCTATTCAGTTCTTGAGATCCTATAGAAAATAATCATCTTGCCTTTGATTTTGCTCTGTAATTAAAGATTGTGATCCTTCCTTAGCAATGCACTTTCCCTTTGGAGGAATTGTGTCCCCTGAGAAGAAAATGCACATCTATTAGGTTAGAGATACTAAGGCTTTTATTTAGGGATCTTTGTGAGATCTTGTTAAATTCTGTCTTGAAAAATTCTATCTCAATTTGCTCCCATTTTTTTAATGACTGCTGGCTAAACCAAACATTAGTTGGGACCTAGATAATTTTTATATGCAAGATTCTCCCATATTGTATGTAGTGGATTAATAGTGGAAGATTTTCATAGACATTTATACAAAGTGACTCAGTAGTCAAATAGAACTATAAAAGTTTTTATGCTATTGATTTGTTGGGAAACTCACAATTCCTATTAGACCATTAAAGACACCATTTTGTCTTGCAGAAGAAAAACATGTTTAACTTGTTTAAAAACCAACATTTTCTAAATTTATATTTGCAATACTTTTGTATTCCAGAAACTATTAGGAGAAGAAGAGTAGTTCATAAAATATTTAGGAAGTGAATTTCTAAGACACTTCATGAGCTTACCACTTTTTGACTTCTACCATTCTATGGCAAATTCTTATTCACAAACAGGTTTAAACTTTTCTACATCCTATTGCCCTTATCCTCTACCTTCATTTTTATTCTTTTACATTCAACCTGTACACTTGTATTTCTTTCTATTCATGTCGCCACATTTGTAGCAGGTGTTGGAATCCATTAATGTGCTGCACTGTGAACATAAATGGATTGCAAGACTCTTTTTTGCCTCCTTCATCTGTTGTACTTAGAAGTTCTAATCCAGAAGACATACCCCTTTTGTTGGTTTCCTTTGTTCATGCTGATAAACTCCTCCCCAAATTTCAGAAGAATGAGAGGTTCACAGCTTCTCACTTTGTTAACTAAATGACCTTAGACTCACAAATTATCTCTACATAAAAAGAATAAAAGGAACTAAATTCACCTCTTTGCATCAGTGCACAGTCTACCACTTTTGAATAGTGGGCTCCATAACTTCCTTTGAGGTTCTCCACCTTATTTTCCTTATTTCTTATTTTCTCTTCATGTTTTTTGAACATTATAAACTATAGATAGTAATCTTTTTTAACCTAAAATGTTAATAATTTTTTTTTCTTTTTTCTTTGGTGAGGTGGGGGAGTGGGGGAGGTAGGCACAGGGTACCAGGAATTGAACTCAGGGGCACTCAACCACTGAGCCCCATCCCCAGCCTTGTTTTGTATTTTATTTAGAGAGAGGGTCTCACTGGTTGCTTAGCATCTTTTGTTGCTGGGGCTGGCTTTGATACAGAATATTTTTCGTAACAACAGAAAAATAAACACATTTTTTTTCTTTCCAAATATTTATCAACTTCCATCTGTTCACATGCTTTTAAGAGCATGTCTTAACAAATATATATTACCTTTATAGAACAACCTAACCAGAAGTTGGGTTAAAAAGTCAACAAGTAACAAAGGAACAGAACTTTTCAGGGGACTTCAGAAAAGAGAAATGAAGCAAAGAATGACAAAGTTGGTGACATATCATCTTGTTTATAGGGGTTCCAGGCTATTCATCAGGAGAACATTTTGCTCTATTTAGGATTGTATAAATGCTGAACACAGTTTTTGTCTCTCTTGGTTATTGCAGCTGTGTGAGCCTATGTTGAGAAAAAAAATTGATATAGTATTGACATTATCTTATAAAAGCTTTGTCAGGTTTTATTTATGCAAATGACAGCTGAGAGACTCAAATGACTGTCCCTCATCACCAAGAATATCAAAGGTAATCAGCAAACGGGAATGAAAGCTACTAAGCTTGGACCAAAAGCTAAAACAGAAGCAGGAGGGATAAAAGTCATGCTAATTTATGTTATGTAAAAAATAGTACTTAGTGAGTAGTTCATTCATTATTTCACCTTACCAAATGTGGTAGAAGACTAGTTATAACTAATACCTAACAATCTTTTCAAACTAGGCATGATGGAAACATCTGTGGAACAATCTTCAGTGTATTCAAATAGGTTCTTTCTAATTTCATATTTTTAAAAGTAGATTGGCTTTTCTTTCATTTTTAAGCATGTCCAACTCCTTTAGGATTTACCTGCGTATTTTAGAAAGAGCAAGTGGAAATATTTTAAAATATGATAATTAGCACTTCTTATGTTTTAGACATGGGGTGTCCCCATATTTGTGAGAAAATACAAAAAAGTTTAGTGGTGAAATGACTGGGTTATGAGAATCTTATTCCCTGATAAGAATTAACTGGGTAGTCAGTGTAGGCAGGTAGGATGTGGCTGGAGGAGGTGGATCACTGAGGAGTATCCCCTTGGGGTGTATATTTTGTCCTTTGTGAGGATTTTCTTTCTCTCTGCTTCCTGATTGTCATGTCCTGAGCCACTTTCCTCACCACACTCTTCCACCATGTTGTTCTGCCTCTCCACAGGGCCAGAGCAATGGAACTGGCTGTGCACAGAGACCTCTGACACTTTGAATCCCAGATAAATTGTCCTACACTAAAATTGCTCTTGTCAGGTTCTTTGGTCACAGCAATAAAAAAGCTGACTAAAACATAACTTCAGGGCAAATTGACTTATTGTAACAAGGCAGATAATGTGTGATGTTCTCTCTTCGTCAACATGCAAAGCTCTTCTTGGTGAGTCCTGCAGTCTGTTCTCAACCCTCATCACCTGCTCTCTCTTCACAGGTCTTCCCCTCACCTCATTTTCCCCAAGACTTCCCAGCTTCTGGTCTGACCTGACTAATTTTCCCTCCTGACAAAAACATGTACTCATCAAGCTCTACGTCTCTTTAAAATTATAGTTGAGGACAGACTGCCCCTGTGCCCATTTAATTTCCTGGAAAATTTCACCCATCATTCACATAAAGTCTTAGGACTCTCTCCCCATTCTTTGTGTACGTCCCCTAACCATTGTTATTACCATCTTCATAATCAGGTCACTGTGATCAACAACAAAAACAATAACAAACAGGTATTCATTCTCATCGTGTGGTGAAATTGTGCTTCCCCATGGGCCAAATGACCAAAGGAAAGCAGACGCTTGTTCATTCTCTATCCAGTGATGAAGGGGTAGTTCACCTTACACAGGATTCCACATCTAACACCATCTACACTGCTTTATCAATTTCCCTATTGATAATTACGTGTGTTAAATGACTCTTTTAAACAGAAGTCTTCAAAAGAAAAGGAAAAGGGGTAAGTGGTATAATCTCATCATTAATTTCCCAACAATCTGAGCATACACCATGGTCAGGTGTGAAGAAATGTAAATTTATATAGAACCATAATGCTTAAAAAGGGGACTATATCAATCCTTTGAATAACAGCTAGTAATAATTTCACAACTGGTTAACTTAGAAAATAACTGTTCACTAAGAAAATAACTGAAATATGGCTTATAATATATTGTAGTTCTGGCTACATTAAAATCAAAACATTACCTATCTGGGGAACCTCCTTGAAATTTCTAAATATAAACCAATTAATACTATTATTTTGTCATTGCAATTGTTACAAAATTTCAAATTTACTCTATACTTTTCTATATGATAAAAACATAATAATTTTATTAAAAAATATAAAGCTGCAAAATTCTTTCCCTTTGGCGTATAATTTGATAATTGGCAGATGACAAAGTATAGAATTCCAGAAAAAAAGCATACAAAATTACATATATGATGGTGTGAGGGGGAAGAAAGAAAAAGAGAAAGAGAGAAATGTGTCACAGTAGATTGCGTAGAGAGAAGTGATGGGAGGGGAGCAGGGCATAGGAAAGGCAGCAGAATACAACAGACACTAGTATTGCTGTATGTATAAACATGGCTGTATAACCAATGTGACCCTGCAATCTGTACACGTGGAAAAATAAGAATTCATACCCCATTTGAATCAAATGTATGATATGTCAAGATCATTGTATTGTCTTGAGCAACCAATAAAAAAAGGTTAATTATTCATGGTTCTTTATAATGATAAAACTTTTAAAAATATAATGTATACAAGTCATTAAAATATTTGACATGAATAACTTATTGTTAATAATGCTTCTAATTATTAATAGAGCACCCTAAGTTCTCAGAAATTTGGAAAATCTTAAATTTGGTTTGACATTTGAGTCGCATATCATTTTGGTTTGCAATTGGAGAATAAGAACTCATATTACTTTGTCAAGTGATCTAAGCATAATTAAACTCCAATCAATATCATTTGTTAATTTTGAGGTAACAACTCAAACACAAGATATAAAGGTTATTTGGTATTACTATTTTCAAAAAGTGCCTGATTTTAATGCTTTGAAGATGAAGTCAACCATGAAAACAAGGGAAATCAGAGAAAACTGTCATTTAATATCAACTTGTTTAAGCAGATGTGTGAAACACAAGTTTGTGGTGGAAAACAAGGACAAAAAATGAAATAAAGGAAGGAAGATGATTACTCCCAGCCACTAGTATTTGATCACTAAGTGATATGTGATAAAGGTTTCAATTTTTCCTAGTTCAATTTTGCATGTCTTTTCTTAAAATATTATATAGAACATAAATATGTTATTGCTTTATTCCCTAATATGAGGCTATCTGTAGAAAAATGAACAAGTTCTTGCTGTTAAATAACTGCTCTCTAGTCCATGAAATAAGAAAAGCACAAATCAGTACATTATGAAGCAGAATGCTGTAATTTTCAGGGGGAATGTAACAAGCTGTGGGTTCAGTGGTGCAGAATTGCAGTAGAAATCATCTCTTGCAGAAATCAAGGCAGGTCCTACAAAAGTGGTGATTTGTGAGTAGGACCTTGAAACCTTGGAATTGAGAGAAATAGTGAAGCCAGAAAAGGAGGTCAGGGAAATGTGATACAAGTCAACATTTGTGCAGGACTGGGTGAGCTGCTGAAAGCCAAACTTTCCAGAATAAAAGAAGGTAAAAATATTTTTTAAGCAGTTATCATATTAACTACAAGGGAGTAATTTGGATTGTGATAGATATGGCATCAAAATAAATAATAGAAAACAAAAAAATAAAAATTTGACTTGGGACACTTAAAAGAAAAGAAGGTGAAAGTAGAAATGCAGATGTCCTATGAGTATTGAAGTGGAAGAGGCTATGAAGTCATTCATATTTTGCAAACACATGACAGAATGAGACTGGCTTTCATGATATCGACAGATAACTGAACTTCAATCTCATTTAAATGTCATTTATC
Organism: Marmota monax; assembly: GCF_021218885.2. Taxonomy (NCBI): domain Eukaryota; kingdom Metazoa; phylum Chordata; class Mammalia; order Rodentia; family Sciuridae; genus Marmota; species Marmota monax. The sequence goes on along the minus strand of NW_026694892.1, from coordinate 359,056 downwards.
CCCTATCTACTACTGGCTAAAAAACAAGCATTCAATACCAGGATGTCCAAGTACTTATATTCTTTAATGCTGCCTTACATAGAATTCTACTTTCTTCTATTTTCTTGCAAGCACTTATTACTATTGTCATTTCTTACCTCCTCTCCCTCAAGTGTTTTTCTTGGATATTCTGAGTTTAGACTGTTATCCTATTAAATGAGAGACTTGTTTCTTTTTTGCCTTTGTGCATTACTTAGGAGGAGTCTGGTCCACTCAGCTCTGATCAAAGCAATCAGCGGGGCGGGGGGGTGTGGAGACATAGGACCTTCCCTCTGTGCCATGACCATGGCCAGCATCTCTTCTATGGGACTTGAGAATCATTCTAAGAGTTTATACCTGTTTCATACTAGTTGCTAAACATTTAGAAATTCAACCATAGTTTATCTTATATTTATTTATAATCTTAGATCTTAAAGTGGAGGGTCAGATGTTGAATCTGCATAAATATCAGCTGTTTCACCATCTTTTATTGTGTCTGATTCTATCTGCTTGAAGAACAATCCCTCTTAATCCTACTATTGAGTTAATTTAGCATGAGGATTGGGGTTTACTACTGCAGAATTTAGTGTGAAAGCAATAAGTATTTTTATCTCTTGGTCAAAATAATGGATTAAATGCACATCTGCAAACCTGAAATCATCTCATCTACTTTATCCTTCCAAAGTCTGCTATTTCATTTTCATTTCACCCAGGAATTTAGCAAAGTCCCGCCTCTTTCCCAGGCTCATCAGCAGATCCATTGTATTTCTGGAAACTGTGAAGGCTGCACCAGTGCTGCGGAAGAATTATTCATAGGCAGATGATGTGGGGCAGGTGAACAAGCCCATGCTACCTGAGAGAGGACAGCCTAGTGCTATTTTTGCTGATAGGACCTCATCATTTGACTAAGAGTACCACATAATCTTGTATGGTAGAAATTCCTCCAGTTGTTTATTGTGCCATAAAAACTTCATTTTCCTTTACATTTTGGTTCATATTTCCATGGCAGCATAGTTCTGAAATATGAGGTTAGTGCTGTTCGTGGCTTCACGAACCTTAAATACCTTCACTATTGTAAATATATAGCAAACAATCAAAGTGTTCTTGTTACTGCACTGAAAACTTTAGTTCTGCTTTCCCACTTGATGAGTTTGTTTTCTTATGCCCTGTCTCCTTTAGATACAGTATATTACTATCATGGAATGTTAACATTATAATTGGTTGACACTATGAAAAAGAATGAAGAATGGGTAGTTAGGAATATTTTCCGTGCTGGAGTTTTGTGAGTTTTGTGGAAGGCGTCCCCCTTAACCTTAAACCAGTTAAAATGTGATTATTTCAAAAGTTGACAATGACATCACATTCCTCTACGTCTAAGTCTGGTCAATTCCAGCATTTGTTTCAAAACTACATGACCATAAAGTATCATTGGAAAAGTTAATGTTGTTCCTAGCTTCACATGAACAAACCAAAGCAAATTCGTGTATTTTCAAAAATAAAGCCCATTCCTTTAGTTGTTCCATTTTATAATTAAACTGTCCTCAGTATTCTCAGGGAACACAATAATCCAGTGAAAATGAACAGATGAAAGCAGCAAGACTGACAGTTGGAGGCCATGGTTTCAGAATATTTGCCAAAAGTAAGGGAGAGTGATGTATTTTTCAAATATGACACAGCTTGTATAGGACATAGGTAACTTTTTAAACTATCAGCAAAAAAGTGCTTTCTGACTGCTATAATTTATAGACACTTATTTTTGTCTATTTATTGGTAAATAATGACAGTATTAATTAACAATCAAAATAACACAACAAAGTGACAGGCATGAACTATGAGAACAAACTTAAAATTTCTATTTATTTGCAAAAATAATCCTTACAGATAATTTTAGTATGATATCTATTTCTTTTGCATTTATCATAGATTTCCAAAAGCCAGCAGGATGGTGTAAGTTAAACTACCTGTGAGAATATATATATATGAACTCACACCACAAACCAGCCAGGGGTGATGAAATCATACAACTCAAGAGCTATAGATTGCCTACATGCAGCAAAGGGGATTGCTGGCTTCTTCTCTCCCTTCCAGCCCCCCTTCCTTCCTTTCATCTCCCATTCCTTTCTTCTTTATTCCTGTTGACTTTTAAAGATAAATTAAATCTTCAGATAGTAGGAATACCCTTGAGTGATATAAGTAACTACTTATTCTTAAAAGTGATGAGGGAGTGCAGAGCAATTAGTGAGCTCTCTACCTGAGAAGTCACGTAAGATGCCTACAAGAAGTTTTATTTGCAAACAGGAGATTCAATAGTTATAGATGAGAATCACCATGAAAGTATTGTAATCTGGGTAACTTCTTCCTATGTCTATTTTTCCTAACCTCTGTTGTTTTCTCCATGGCAATTAGCAATAAACCCCAAAAGATTCAGGTACAAAGATAGGTGTGATAGCAAGAGAAACTTCCATGTTCACACAGAACGAGTGGGGGAATAACCACCCTGACAAAGATAAAATTTGGAGAACATATGAGACTCTGTGACTGAGAATGGCCAGGAGAAAAACACTAATGGAAATTCTTCCCTAACTTTCTACAGGGGAACCCCTGAGGATCAAGAAGGGAGAACCCTATTCTATACCTCACTAAAGAAAGTGAGATCCACAGAATTTGAGTGTGGGCCCAGTGCCCTAGGGCATGCCAAGGGCTTTTACACTGTAATTTAAAATCAATTAAGTTATTGATGTACTGTCCATCACCTTCTCCAAGTAGGCACATTGTATTCCTTTGACTCAGAGAGGTTTGTTTGCCTGACATGAAAGGCATGGAGACAGTCCCTCTTATATTCTTCTGGTGAAAGTCAAAATTAATAAGGAAAGTGCATTAGCTTTATCCAAAGGAAGAAGGAGAGGACAAAGCAATTTGGAGGACTTCAGGTAATAGTGGACAATCCCTAAGAGAAGTTGGTATAGAGTTCACAGGTCACATGAATATTTGAGATCATAACCAGCTTCTTAGAAGGGTCTTGGTAAAAAGACCTCAAGGAGGGAATTTTACTTCGTTAAACATAGGACCACAAAACACAAGGCTTGACAACAAGGTTAGGAGCCCTTTGTCCTAAGTAACCACAGTTCAATAGGTTTCAAGAAGAATTTCAGTAAAGACTCTGACTCCCCTGTTGGTGTTTGAGTGAAGGTCTTCAAGCCCCACCACTCCTTTCCCCTTTTGTTATATTCCAGGCCAAACTGAGGAGAAGCTGTGTGTTCTCTCCTTTGGTCCTACTTAGAACTTTAAACTGTTCGTGCCTTGGTCCATGGGTGGGAACTCCTACCCAGATCCATCCTGAACCACCATGAAGCCTCAATCAAGTCTCCTCCCCTAATGTCTTCAAACATTGTTGGACTTCCCCTAAAAACCTGCTCTGCTCCCCCCAGAAAGCCTCATTGTGTGAGCAATCAACATTTCTGTACACTCACGTGCTAGGCGTTGTGATCAGTCTTTATGTCCAAACAAAAAATTTTTAGGGGATGGGTTATAGGGTTTCATCCTGTTCTTGCTGGGTAAGTAAAGATATTGGTGATGACATTAATGTACCAGAAATTAGAATTTCTTCTACTTTCAGAAATTCTTACCAATTATAGTAGTCTTGCAGACACATGTTCACTGACTAACTTTCCTGCAAATTATTAATAGAAATGTTTAAGTAGAATAATTTAGTTTTGGTGTATATAGTAAGGAAAAGAAGGGAAAGAACAGGATTGAAGTATCCCTATGGCCCCATATGGCCCCATTTATAAAAGTTGCAAAGAAACTCATGATTTCCAAAGGCAACTGGTTATTTGATATATATATATATATATATATATATATATATATGATATTATTAGGAATATAAATTTGTTTTTAAGAATTCAAAAGTTCAGCATAAAAAGTGGAAAACATTCAGTGGAAGAGTAGCCTGGACAAATTCAAGGACTCAAATGGAATTTAGAAAAGGACAATTAATAATGAAAGTTCTACTTCCACAGTCTTATCCATAAAAATCACCAGATTGGCACACAATGAAACAAATTCTAATCTTAATTTTTCAAAAGTGTGTGAGAAAGACCACACACATCTCCTGAGACTAAGATATATTCTGTCTTTGTAAACATTTCAAATTCTGAGCCCTCCTCTTCTGAGCTTATAAGTATAATAGGTTCTTGTATTTTAAAATATAAAATGAGAGGATAGGTTTGAAGATATTTAATGACATATAATATACAAAACATTGTTTCATTTGTTAAATATATTTATATTTACAGGTAAGAGTTTCTTTGGGGACAGAGCTTTTATTTTTCTTCCTTAATTTAATTTAATCTTAGAGTTCTAATTGCTATAGTGGTTATTTTAGGATACAAGAAGTGTCATGAGTAAATATAATTTTATTGAAATCTAAATGTATATAGGATTTATCAAAGAAGCCTGTTATGTTAGTGTAATAAAAATATAATTGTTAATTAATTACTGGCATAATTTTACTTGAATAGTTACTTGAATATGCATGACATTAGGACCATTATTACTTTATCATTTGATATTAATTTTAGAAATGAATTATTTTATTCATTTTGTGTGTCATTCATTTACCTATTTCATCTATGTTTTCCATCATTTTTCCTATAGTTAGCTAAAGAACTGAGAAAGCTGAAATTTATAATAAAAATCTTATTATTGCAACACTATAAAACATCCTCACAACTATCTGAGATAAGATTTGAGATTTATCTGACAAAAGCATATAATTTAGCTGCATTCCCTTGACTAGGCAAAATTACTTCTAGAATCAAACTAATAAGATCTTTTGACATTGTATGCTGAAAAAATTGCTGAAATACAAATCTCAGATACATATTAGAATACCAACCAGCCTTACGGCTGCAAGAAAACACATTCTTAAAAATCAAAACTGGCCCTGGTAAAGATGGAAGGTAGTTAACATTTTTGAAACAAAATTACATTTATGGACAAAAATCAAATTATCCATCCAAATAATCTACTATTACACATCAACTTTTTGAATTGTTTCTGATATATGATTATGTCATGGGGGCAAGGAGATACAAGTTACTTGGGTTAGAGTACATCTTGAAAGGCACACTACTAAACTTTCTATAAACTAGGATACACACAATTATGAAAATAGAAGAGACTTCTCAGCTTATGTATAGGGAGTCTGTGAAGAGAAAAGGAAAGAATTGAAGCAGTTGGCATTTCTAATTACTTTGGAGACAACAAGAGCATTGACTGATGAGACTTTTGAAGACCACATATCTCTTGCTTAAACCTCAAAATCATGAGTTCAGAAACCTGTTAAGTTTCCACACTCCAATCACATCATGACTAGATTTTCACAGTGACTTGAACACTTCATTCAAGTCAGGTTTGGGTTTACATTTTTAGTTTAGTACTGCTGAGGCAGATGGGTCCTTCTCCAGTCTAAGGCAGTTTATCCCACCTTACCCTATGTAATCTTGAGTTTCACCTATGAAAATCTATTTCTTATAGTTTAAATATTTTATCACACACACACATACATATAGACAATCTCACATCTGTTTTCCTGTTTCTTCAATGATGAATATTTGGGTGTGTATCTGCTGACTATGATGAATAAAACTACTATGAATATTCAGGTAAAAGTTTTTGCTTATAACCTTTTTTGGTGTATAGCTAAGAATGAAATTTCCAGATGTATTTCTGGGTAACCCTGTTTACCTAACATCTTGAGGACTACTAATAACCTCCAAAGTGGCCATGACATTGTACATGATATTTTACATACTTATTAAGCAGTGAATAAAAACCCTGAGCTTTCCATATCTTACAAATGCTTATTTTTAATTATGTTTGATTTTTGTCATCCTAGGGTGGCCAAAGCACTATTTTACTGTAATTTTGACTTCCTTCTCACTGATGACCAAGGATGGTAAGTATCTTTGCAAGTGCTTATTGCTCATTTGTATACCTTCTTTGGGAGAATATCTGTTCAAATTGTTTGACCTTTTACTTTTTAACCTTGTGGTGTCTTTTGTATTGTTGAATCATATGAATTCTTTCCCAGTTCTGGATACTAGACACTTATTAGATTAACAACTTGCAAATATTTTCCCACATTCGATAGGTTAAATTTCTACATTCATCACCATGATTTTGATGCATTACAGTTCTAAATATTGAAGTCTGATTATTATTTTTTAAATTTGTTATTTTTTTTGCTTTTGGTATCATATTTAAGGATACATTTCCTAATACAAGGCAAGAAAGATTTATACCTGTTTTTTGTAATATTTATTTTCAGTTATATTGGACACAATATCTTTATTTTATTTTTATGTGGTGCTAAGGATCGAACCCAGTGTCTCACACATGCTAGGCAAGGGCTCTACCTCTGAGCCACAATCCCAGCCCCTATACCTGTTTTTTTTTTTTTTTTTCTAGGAACATATAGTTATAGCTCTATATGCTCTTTCATTTTAGGTCTACAAAATTCAATTTTATTTCTATATGCTAGCAAAAACAAATCATCCAAAAATAAAATAAGAAAGATGTTCCACTTATAATGACATGATAATTAATAAAATACTGAGAAGTAAACAAACAAAAGTCAAATTTGTACACTGAAATATTACAAAATATTTCAAGAAGTTAAATAAGATCTAAATAAACATAAACTATGTTAATGGATTTGAAGTTATAATATTATCAAGATGGAATCTCTCTAGATTTAATGTAATCTCTACCAAAATTCCAAATCCTTCATTTGCAGTAATGGACAAGAAAATCCTAAAATTCTTCAGAAACTACAAATTGAATAACCAAAACCATCTTTATAAGAGAAAAATGGTGGACTTAGTTATATTTCAAAACATAAGAAGGCTACTACTAAAGTATGTTACTAGCACAATTATGGATATACCAATCAATGGAATAGTATCTGTTTCTAAAGTTGATTGTTTTTCAATAAGGGAATGAAAAAAAAAATCTAACAGGGAAAGAATAATTTTTTTTTTTAACATTGGGAGGTATGACAATTAAGGATCCATACATAAGATAATCAACTTGGATTCACTTGTTTCATGTACAGAAATGAACTAAAAATGGGTAAAGGAACTAATATGTAGGGGCCAAAACTATATATTCTTAGAACAAAACCATAGGTATAACTCTTCCTTGGCTTCGATTAGCAATATATCCTTAGGTTTCATACCAAATGCATAAGCAGCCAATTACAAAATTAGATAATAGGGCCCCATACATGCACATGGCCATCTAGAATGTCAGGAACACGTTGAACTGGTTCAAAGCTGCTGCAGACAACTCATTTCTCTGCATTTCCTTTTGAGATTTTTAGTTAAAGGATTACTTACCTTAATTGCTCTCCTTTAACTCAGGATACTGTGTTATTAAAACATTCCACAACTGCCCCTAGGGAAAGGCTTTTTGCCCTTGGAGGATTTGAGTGATTTGAAATAAATTTTTCAAGTGGGTCCTCTAGGAAACCACCAGACAGGTCAAATAATAACAATTCCTTAGAAATGAGGTTTTGAAAGAGGTTCAGCTCCACTCCTGCTCCCACTGGTATGAGCAATGTGAGCTATTATTTATTAGGCTTATGGCTAAGCTCAGGATCAGGGAATGGAAACACCACAAAGATCAATGTTCTTACCAAGATTCAGCCATTTTTCTTGATTAAATGTTCTCCAATTTGCTGAAAGCCTTTGATTAATTTTCAGAGATGTGTAAAAGTTTATTATGACAATTTTGGGCAAAATTTCAGAAGCACTTGCTCTATGATTTTCAGTTATATCCCCTCAAAATGTAAGTATAGTTTTGATGATAAATTTCATTTTTTTATTAGGACTAGTTTGGTATGCTGTGTTCACAGGGCTACATCCATTTTATCTTGTCGAGTTGATTAGTAGAGATTTGTTAATAATACCTTAGTATTTTATTTAAATATTTTTCAGATCAATATCGGCATTTTTGTTCTTTTTTAAATTATTTTTTAGTTGTTGATGGACCTTTATTTTATTTGCTTATTTATGTGTGGTGCTAGGAATCAAACCCAGTGTCTCACACGTATGAAGCAAGCGCTCTACCACTGAGCTACAACACCAGCCCCATGGCATTTTTATTCTTGATACTTAAAATGTATACTTCTCTCTGTATTTTGTTTTTTAACTTGTTAAGTCCTGCAGAGTCTTATCCATTTTATTAGTCTTTCTCATGGAAAAATAATGTGGATTTATTTATTTCACTTTGCTACTCTGCAAAATAATCACAGACAGCGACTTAGAGGAAATTCTACAAATTTATTAACTTAGAGTTCTGGCAGTCAGAAGTCTGAGATGGGAATTTTGGGTCTAAATTGAGGTGTCTACAGGGCTGTGTTCCTTCTGAAACCTTTAAGGGAGAATCCAGTATGCTTGGATTTTTCAGTTTCTAGAGGCTGGCCACATTACCTGACTCGTGGCCCCCACACTGTTATTCCATTATTCCCATCTCTCCTCTGTCACCACTTCTTCTCTGACTTCTTGCTTTCTTCATCCCTGTACACAGTCTTTTGTGATCACACTGGTTCCATAAGAATAACTCATGACAATCTTCCATTAGGAGGTATTTAACTATATGTGCAAAGTCCCTTTTGCCATGGAAGGTAATACATTCACAAGTTTGGAAGTTCAAGGCCTGAGTATCTTAGAGAGGGGCAATATTATTCTGACTACTACAGAGTTTTAGTAATTTCTTTGTATGTATAATTGTTTTCTATTTCGCTATATTCTCCTCATATAATTTTTAACATTTGTTCTAATTTTTAGCTTAATGAATTACTTTGAACTTTTAGAAATTGATAGCTAGATTTTTTTTAAAAATAACCATATATATTTACATATATATGCTTATTTAAAAATTATATATATATGCTGAGAGCCATGGCCGAGTCTGTATGGCCCCTGGCATTTTGCCAACAGTATTGATTGACAGGCGAGGCATTACTATCCGCCTCTGCCGCAACTTTTGAGTTCTCGCACTATTTTGGAGTTCTCATGGGGATTTCCGGGGATTCCCCGAGAGTTCCCATTGGTTGGGGAAGTGCAGGAGGAGGGATTTTCGGGAGAGAGATTTCCGGCTGGGGGTTCCTGGAAAGCCTCCTGGTGCGTTCGGGAGGATTCCCCGGGAGCTGTGTGAAGTGTTTTCCTGCAGTTTAAAAATAAAGTTTGTTCCTGCTTCAGTGGCTCGTGATTTGTGCCCAGCCAGACTGCGGCATTTGGTGGCCCGTACGGGGAACGTCTGAAGCTTCGGGGTAAGTGAAATTGCTTGCCCCTAAGGGAAGGCGAGAGAATGGGCGACCATTTTAAAAAACAATGTGTTCTTGTTTTGATTTGTTTTGTGTTTGTTTCAAGCTGCCTATCCCTAGAATTTTCTCAGGCAGATTGGGAAAAATGGTTGGCTCAAGGTTTGAAGTTGTTCGCCCCTGAGGAAGAGATAGAAATAGACCACAAATGCACATGTCAAGAAAATAGGAAAATTGATACAACGATTTTTTGTTCCGTTTTTGTTTCATTCTGTTTCGGTTTTGTTTTGTGTTATCTTACTGGGTTGCGTTATCTTTATAACAGATTAGAAATTAGTAAAAAACAAACTGAAAGAGTGTTAAGTAAATTGTTAGAGGTTCAGACCATGGAGAAAGACATTTTAGATCAAGCAAAAGAGAAGGTCTCTCAAGCTAGTCAGACAGAGGAAGAAAATTTAAAGGAAGAAAGCTTAGAGGAGAAACAACTATTAGGGAAAAAGCTACAACAGGAGGCTGCTACTAACACCGTTCTATCACCAGAGGGCGTAATTCAACCAACAGCTCCCCCTATGGAGATAGCTGAGTGGCCCTCAAACCCCGTAGTTGATAGATGGGATCCTGAGACAGGACCTCAAAGATTAGCATGCCCTGTACTTGAGCAGGCAGGAGGGCAGCGAATTCACCATGCTTTAGATTTCAAAACAGTGAAGCAGTTAAAGGAGGCTGTAACAACCTATGGTCCTCAAGCACCGTTCACTGTAAGCATGGTCGAATCCATTACCAACTTGGACATGACGCCAGCAGATTGGGCTAGTATGTGTAAATCTGTGCTAAATGGAGGACAATATTTGTTATGGAAGGTTGCCAATGAGGAATTTTGCAGGGAGACAGCTAGACGAAATGCAGCAGCCGGTTACCCTCAAAGAAATCTAGATATGTTGTTAGGAAAAGGACCTTATGAGGGTCAACGGCAACAAATTGAATATGATCCTGGCGTATACGCACAAATTGCTGTAGATGCGGTTAGGGCATGGAAAACTTTACAGGGGCATGGAGGTTTACAAGGTCAATTATCTAAGGTAATACAAGGAACTAATGAACCTTACGCTGAATTTGTAGATAGGCTTATTCAAGCAGCTTCCAGAATTTTTGGGGATACAGAACAGGCAATGCCATTTATAAAACAACTGGCTTATGACCAAGCAAATCGTTGTTGCAGAGAGGTCATTAGACCATGGAGACATGAAGATTTAAACACATATATTAAATTATGTAGAGACATTAATGAACAAGGGCAAGTCTTAGCAGCAGTACAACAGGCTTTAGATGCCAGGCCAAAAACATGCTATAATTGTGATCAAACAGGACATTTTAAAAGGAGTTGCCCCATAGGAGGAGGGTTTAACAAAGCTAGATATCAAACGAATAGAATACCGGGTATTTGCCCACGATGCCGTAGAGGGAAACATTGGGCTAATGAATGCCGTTCTCAAACCACCATAGAGGGTATTCCGTTATCAAAAAACAGACAAGGACCAAGTGTTTACCACGATATCGTGGAGAAAGGCATCGAGCTCCATTGCCAAAAAACGGACAGGGGGGCCCAATGCTCCGGGGCCCACGACCACAAATGTACGGGGCACTGGAGGAACCCAGAAACACCATGGAGGAACCCAGCAACACCATCAGGGTAGTGCCCAGGACACATTATCCATCAGATCTCTCATCAGACGAACCAGAGGAAGCGCAGGGTTGGACATCTGCGCCTCCGCCAGAGCAGTACTAACTCCAGAGATGGGAGTTCAAATCATTCCCACAGGAGTAAAAGGACCTCTTCCCCAAGGAACAGTAGGCTTATTGTTAGGACGCAGTTCTTCTACGCTAAAAGGACTTATGATAAGTCCCGGGGTAATTGATCCCGATTATGAAGGTGAAATAAAAATTATAGCTAGTTCTCCAAAGGGTATATCAGTAATTTCACCAGGAGATAGAATAGCACAGTTATTAATAATACCCAGCCTACATGATAAATTTTCCAGTAGTACTATAGAAAGAGGTTCCAGGGGATTAGGCTCCACAGGTGTAGATTGGGCTATGCTGTCTTTAAATTTAGATTCTCGTCCCATGCTAAAACTAAATATTCAAGGACATGAATTTAATGGACTACTGGATACAGGTGCAGACCTTAGCATCATATCTCGTCAAGAATGGCCAAAACATTGGCCGTTACAACAAGCCACTCAAACGCTTCGAGGCCTAGGAGTGGCGACTAATCCCCATAGAAGTGCAATGGTATTAGATTGGAAGGATCCTGAAGGATGTGAAGGAACTATACAGCCATATGTATTGGATCATCTTCCTATAAATTTATGGGGACGAGATGTCCTAGATCAATTAGGTTTGACATTAACAAATAACATCAATCCAAATGCGCCCACTATTAGGGCTAGACAAGGTTTCAGGAAAGAAAAAAGATTAGGAGAACAAGGCATAGCAGCACCAATTCAAATAGATCAGGGAATAAATAGACATGGACTGGGTTTTCAGAAGGGGTCACTGAGGCAATAAAAATTACTTGGAAATCAGATAGACCAGTATGGGTTCCTCAGTGGCCCCTGACTAAAGAAAAGATACAAGCAGCCCATGACCTGGTCAAACAACAATTAGCGGAGGGACATATACAACCTTCCGTATCTCCTTACAATACTCCCATTTTTGTCATTAAAAAGAAATCTGGTAAATGGAGATTATTGCAAGATTTAAGAGCCATTAATGATGAGATGGTTATTATGGGACCTGCTCAATCAGGGATTCCTCAATTGTCTGCTTTGCCAAAAACCTGGTACGTTTTAGCTATAGATATTAAAGATTGTTTTTTTTCAATTCCAATTCATCCTGAGGATAGTCCACATTTTGCATTTACTATCCCTGCACTGAATCATGAAGGTCCTGATCAGAGATATGAATGGAAAGTACTCCCTCAAGGGATGGCTAACAGCCCAACTATGTGTCAAATTTATGTTAACAAAGCAATCCAGCCACTTAGAAATCAAAATCCTAAACTACAAATATTTCACTATATGGATGATGTATTGTTAGCACACAAAGATAAAAACACATTGCTAGAATGTTATGCCACACTTACAAATTTATTAAAAAATTATAATCTAGAGATAGCAATAGATAAAGTACAATTACATTTTCCAATTAATTATTTAGGAGTTCTATTATCCTCAACCATGGTCCGTCCACCAAAAATTCAAATACGAGTAGATCAACTCAAATCACTTAACGACTTTCAAAAGTTATTAGGAGACATAAATTGGATAAGGCCTTATCTAGGCATACCAACAAGAGAGTTGGGACCTTTATTTGATATCCTAAAAGGTCCATCAGATCCAAATTCACCCCGCATGTTAACGCCTGAAGCAAGAAAGGCATTAAAAATTATTGAAACATATATGGAAAATATGCATTTGGATAGAATTGATATAACTTTGCCTTTATTATTTATTGTAATACCAACAAAAAATATTCCTACAGGAGTATTTTGGCAAGAAGGTCCATTATTGTGGATACATTTATCTTATTCTCCTAACACTATTCTTACTAGGTATCCTGAGGCTGTAGGACAATTAATACTCAAAGGAATAAAAGCAGCAAAGGGAGTGTTTGGAATTTCTCCCAATAAAATTATTACTCCATATACTATGGATCAAATTGATGAGTTAGCTAATGAGTTAAATACTTGGGCAATAATCATGTGTAAATCTAATGTTTCATTTGATAATCACTTACCATCTAATCCTTTGTTGTCTTTTTGGTCTTCGCATCCTGTAGTTTTTCCAAAAATGACAAGAAAAACCCCTATCATGAATGCTCCAAATGTATTCACTGATGGGTCAAATAATGGTACAGCAGCAGTAGTTACCCCTGATCAAACTTTTACATTTTTAGTACCCAAACAATCAGCTCAAAAGGTAGAGCTTAATGCAGTTTTACAAGCTTTTGTGATGTTTAAAGATTCTGTATTTAATTTATTCTCTGATAGTCAGTATGTAGTTAATGCTATAGTATCCCTTGAAGATGCTGGCAGGATTTCCCCTTCCTCTACTGTTTTCTCTTTGTTTTCTGCTATACAAAGTGTAATCTGGGACAGAAAAGATCCATTCTTTATAGGACATATCAGAGCACATACAGGATTGCCTGGAGCCCTTAGTTTGGGCAACGATTTAGCAGATAAAACTACACATGACATACATATTTTCTCTACACTAGAAGAAGCTACACATTTTCATAAAAGGTTCCATGTCAATGCTAATACTTTACAAAAGTGTTTTAAAATAACTAAGGAACAAGCTAGACAAATAATAAAACAATGTCAAAATTGTGTGACCTTTTTACCACAAGTTAATCTTGGAGTCAATCCTAGAGGACTGATACCTAACCATATTTGGCAGATGGACGTCACACACTTGCCACAATTTGGAAAATTAAAATATTTGCATGTTACAGTTGATACTTCTTCCGGATTTTTGATGGGCTCCCTTCATTCCGGAGAAAAAACTAAAGATGTTATAGCTCATTGCTTACAAAATTTTGCCACTGTGGGCGTTCCAAAACAGTTAAAAACAGATAATGGTCCTGGTTATATTTCTACCTCTTTTAAACAATTTTGCTCATCATTTGGCATTACTCATATAACAGGAATTCCATACAATCCACAGGGACAAGGCATAGTTGAAAGAGCTCATCAAACTATTAAAATGTACTTACTAAAGCAAAAAGAGGGAATTGGAAAGGGGTATATGTCACCCAAAGATAAACTTAAAATAACCCTTTTTACTCTAAACTTTTTAAATTTGGATTCCTCAGGGCTTAGTGCTGCGGAAAGGCATATGTGTCCAAAAAATGTACATAAGCCTAAGGTACTTTGGAAGGATATTCTAACAGGACAATGGAAAGGTCCTGACCCAGTGATTGTCTGGAGTCGGGGTTCTGTTTGTGTTTTTCCACAGGGAGAACAGCAGCCGATTTGGATTCCAGAGAGATTAACTAAAACAATTTCTACAGGCCAAAAGGAAGATGATTTGACTCAAATCCATAACAGCTGATATCCAGAACTCCAGTTTGGCTATTCTTACATCTGCGACAGTGATTAACCAGGATGCTTTTTTCAATATTTATTTTATTATTTGCCTTTTCCCACATCATAAAGTTCTATTTTATTTTTGAGCTCATACAGACCTAGGTTAATGTTTTTCTGATCAGTTTTATTTTTTGACTGTGGAGTTTTTAAGCATTGCAATGGAGATTTCACCTAGGTAAAGCTACAAGGCCTTTACTATTGTCTTATGTGTTGTATGTTATGTGTGCACACTTCTGTTTTGTGTTGTATGTCTGTATGTGCGTATGTCCATATATCATATATGAGGAGCGCTCATGAATAAATGGATCCGAATTTTTTTATTCACGTGATTTTAATGGTTTAATTTAGATTGGGTAAACAGCTGTTGAAAATTGTTTTAATATGTGAACAAATAAGGAGGTTAACAGATCTGTTTGTTTACTTTCACCTTTCCTTCTCATTATATTTAATAATTCTGTTCAGGATAATGTAAATTGTTCAAAAAATTGTTTTCTTAGTGCCTGTTGGAATGTTAGATAATTTTTTTCTTAGCATCATTGCCAGAATTCCTATCTTCATCCCAGTGCCGGTGAAGACAAAGATAAAACCAAACTACAGCTTCTTCGATAGTTATCACAACAAACTGTAAAAACTGATGCATCAATGAATAATAACTCAACAAGTAATGCTCAATTAAGGAGTTGATTTACTTTGGGAGGAAATGGACATATTGACAGATTCCTCTGCTTTGAATTGCTTGCAGACCTTGCCTGGACTATGTATCACTTGTATGCATTGTGAACTATCTGTTGGTACAGCGAATTGTGGTAGTGCTGGAGTATTTTTGCTGATGGTGTCACCGGTGGTACAATTTTTCAAAGGAGCCCTCAATTGGCTTAGTGTCATGGCATTTTGCATCCTCCTCCCTTCTACTAGTGATGGTCTAAAATTTGGGGGCCAACAGAGGTGAGGCAAAGAACCTCACCCCCCCACTGGTGCAAAGGCCTATCCACAAGTATGGCTGTATGCTGGACCGGTAGTCAGTGACGGGTATGATCCAATTGCAGTGGTACCAACCTAAGACAGGAGGCTGACGCCTAGAGGTCAGTTCATCCGATGACGGGTAAGGACCATATGTTGAATTGGACTGCCTAACAGGCACGGTCCCTAAGCCACATTGCTTGTTGTTTAATTAAACAAAAAGGGGGAGATGCTGAGAGCCACGGCCGAGTCTGTATGGCCCCTGGCATTTTGCCAACAGTATTGATTGACAGGCGAGGCATTACTATCCGCCTCTGCCGCAACTTTTGAGTTCTCGCACTATTTTGGAGTTCTCATGGGGATTCCTCAAGAGTTCCCATTGGTTGGGGAAGTGCAGGAGGAGGGATTTCCGGGAGAGAGATTTCCGGCTGGGGGTTCCTGGAAAGCCTCCTGGCGCGTTCGGGAGGATTCCCCGGGAGCTGTGTGAAGTGTTTTCCTGCAGTTTAAAAATAAAGTTTGTTCCTGCTTCAGTGGCTCGTGATTTGTGCCCAGCCAGACTGCGGCATATATATATATATATATATATATATATATATATATATATATATATATATATAGAGAGAGAGAGAGAGAGAGAGAGAGAGAGAGAGAGAAAGAGAGAGAGAGTACTAGTGAACCCAGGGATGTGGCTCAGTGGTTAAGCATCTCTGGGTTCACTAGTACCAACCCTTTTATATTTTATTTTGAGACAGGATCTCTCTAAGAAGAAGTGAGGGTCTTCTTGGTTAAGGTCTCACCAAATTGCTGAGTGTGGCCTTGAACTTGCAAACCTCCTGATCAAACTCCCGAGATGCCGGTATTATATGAATGTGCTACCACACCTAGCTGCCAATATATATATTTTTAAATCCCGCTACAGTTTTGTTACATGCTAAAAGTTTGCCTAGGCCCTATTTGTCTTATCATTCCGCTGAAATATAGCTTAGTTTTCATTGAAAATGTATGTACTTGACACCTGGGTTATTGGGAAATGTAGGCTTTAATTTTAAAGTATGTTGAGAGATCTAAACTTCTATTATTGCTTTTTAATTCATTCAACATTAACATGAATATCCATAGATCACCAAATACAGGACAAATAACCCAATGGAAAGTTGGAGCAAAGAATAAAAATAGTAAGTGAATGAAGAAAAATCCCAAATGCAAGATCGATACATGACAACACTCTCAGAATAAGAAATATTCGAATAAATGTCACTGAAAACAGCAACATACCTTCTTAACATTATCATAATTGCAAAAGTAATGGAGGTGAATAATGTAAATTGTTGCTGATTCTGTGAAGAGAGGGCTATCATGGCTTACATTATTTGAAGAAGTTTTTCAAAATCATATTATCGGAAATGTATTGAATTTGACACTATGCCAAAATGGGACTAAATGGGGAAGGACAAGACACTCTCATTTTATTAGGGATAAACACATATACACAGATTATTTCCATTATGGATTTTGGGGTTTTTTATTTTTAGAATTATAAACATTTTTAGATTATGGGTCACATATCTTTGTGTCCATATGGTAATATTTAAAAGTATAAATTTCTAGTAGATATATTACTTTAAAACTATTGGATATAGCATTACATCACATTGAAGATGATTTGTGATTGGAACATTCCTGATTTTATTGGATTGTGTCAAATGAAGTCATTCATGGATTTATATAGGTTTCATAGTCACAATTACCCCAGATTGATGATTGTTACTATACATACCACTGCTAGATGAGCGTCATTACAGAAATGCATAATATGAAAAAATGTATGTTACTGAGTTGAAGAAATATATTTAGCATAACCAAATTACTCAGAAAAAAATATTCTACACGTTACCATGATCTTTGCATTACAAGGGTTGTTTTACCTAGGCTCCCCAAACTAGGTATTAGACTGTTCTATTCTTTTCCATGTGAATAGTCTAGTTTGATGCTTCATTTATATATCAGCAATTTGTGTCATAATTATATCATTTTTCTGAAGTTGTTATCCAATTTAAACAGGAAAAATTATCAAATGTTAAAAGAAGGGAGAATTAATATTGAGACTTGAAAAGAGAATAGGATACCTAGTAATTCAAGGAAATAATTAAATTAAGACAATGAGAAATAATATGAGGGTTAATATTTGGGATTTTGTGTTGGTCAGCTTTTCATCATTTTGACAAAAATACCTGAAACAAAGAACTTGGAGGAGGAAAGATTTATTTTGGCTCATTTTCAGTTCATGGTTGGCTGATTCCAAGGCAGAAATGTCATGGCAGAAGGATTTGGCACTGGAAAGCTGCTAATTCATGGCAGTCAGCAAGCAGAGAAAGCAAGGGGAGGGTTTCAGGGAAAAGATATAGTCCCCAGGTCATGCCTCTAATGATGGGCTTTCTCCTACTATGCTCTAGCTACCTACAGTTGCCACTACCTTCCAGAAATATGTGTTAATTATTATACCATTTAGTGGATTAATTCACTGATAAGGTACAATCACTCATGATCTAGTCACTTCCTCAAAACACCATTTCTGCATATTTGTGCATCATGGAACAAGTCTTCAAAATCCAAGACTTTGGGGGATATTCTAGGTTCAATATAAAATTCTAACTTTTCTTCTGTTCTACATAACTAGTTCAAAAATATAATGAGGAAAATATTGTATGCTTCATAAAAATACAAACATAAGAATTAAAAGGAATGGTGCTAATCATATGTAATCAGGGATAGGATTTAAGATTATTGTATAAGACATGTGTCACTTTCTTGCATCAAAGGACTCAAAATTCATTAATGTCTCCACTGTACCATGTTATTATTGAATTTATTCAACATTTATTGGTGATTATATTAAGATTTCCACAAACATCAAATTATTTATCACAAAATCTTAAAGGTACCATTCTTATTCTTCTTATTGGTATTCCTATCGATGTTATCACATGTCAAAGAAGCAATATATTCCAGTTTTTAATCTAAAATATGTGACTTTTTTCCTAAAAATCCTTTTAATAAAATCCAACAAAATGTTTCCAAGTTTTCCTGAATGAATAAATGAGAGAGAATCATTTGGAAGTTTCTAAAGAAAGAATTCTCCAATGAAAAACTTAACTAGGATTAGGAGTTTTTAAGTCACAGTAATCAAAACATCATGTGCTGCTTATAAAATAGTCAAATGGTTGAACTCAAAGTCTGTGGGTGAGAAGACTATCTAAATGATAACTATTAAATTTCAAATAGAAGAAAGAGCAATTAACTTTTCTAAAATTCAATGGAGACAATTGAAAAATGAAAGACCTTGGTCACTCATCAAATTGCTCATCCTAAAACAAATTCAGGGTGAATCTTTAAGACTATTTTAAATATAATTGAATATTTGTGGCCAATGGACACAAGAAAGCTTTTTCCAAGCATGTCGATAAATTGAACTGAATATATATTTTAGCCTTCCCTACAGAAAATAGCTAAATACAACCACCAAATAAAATCATTAAAAATGTCAAATGAAAAGGAAAAGCAAATGTTTTAATGTTGACTCTATTGAATTCTTACGAATCTGGCAAACCATAGTCACATCAATAGAAAGAAATCACCAAAGGACATTAACAATGAATTCACAGAAGAATAATTTGAAATACAATGTAACTAACTTATAACTACATATTTATTTTAAATAGTTCATCTAAGTATATAATAGTAAATATTATTATATTAACAACATATTCATAAAAATGTTATAAATTAAAATTATAATAACATGCATTAAATGGTTGATAAGCTAAGATTAAATGAAACATTATAGATATTTTTAGGCATACATAATTTAATTATTATATTAATATTTCTAAAAATATGTAGAGTTAGACTCACATAGAGAGCACCCAGAAGTTTATATTAATGGAATGGTAAAATGTATTTCTAGATTAATTATTAAAGTGTTTTACCTGAAAATAAAAAATAAATCTGTAAGTATACATAAATAAATTATTGAAATGCTAAGCAAGCTATTCATATCAATCATAAGGGCCATCAGTTCAGGTGAGTTTCATCATTTTTTATTTGATTTTTTTCTCTAAATATTTTTATTTCATTTTTTAAATTAATGCTGTCTGTGTGATATATGTAGATATATATGTGTATATGTATATGTGTGTATCAATTTAGCTAACTATATACATTGTTGGTTGCGGGGGAGTATTGTTTTGTTTTGTTGGCAATTTCTTAAAGAACTCAAGAGGAATCCAGAAGAGATTTTAGTAGGATGGCTCTGTTTGCCTTGAGAAGAAGTAGTCACCACTAAGTGTCCAGGCTGTTTCTGGGTTTCACCTGTACATCTGGGAGTCTGCTGGGCCAGAGAACCCTGACAGCAGGGACCATCTCAATGTAACAGTAGAACTTTGGCTCCTGTTTTTCTTCCTGGGCTTCCTAATGTCATCACCAACAAAGCAAGTTTTTTTTTTTTTTTTTTTTCCCTTGAAACATAGCCCTGCTACTTCTCTTTGATGTGCCAAGTTTTCTGAGAGCAGAAAATGTGCACTGGAGTGAGGCTGGTACTACCTTTGCCTAGATAGCTGTTTAAAATAACTTACTATTTATAGCCATTCAGATTGTCTCAAAGACCTTTTCAGAAAGTAACCAGCATTACACCTGTATGTTTCCTACAAGAAAGCAGTCAAGTCATACGTCTGATATGAAAATAAAGTGAAACTTTTAGCCTCTGAGTTATGTTCAACATTCATTATGTTCAACATCTGGCAGGAAGCATCCTCTGTGTTCTGGCATGACACCATCGATTATTTCCATCTGTTTCATCTGATCCTCAACTAGTGTCTAGAAATGATCATTTGTAAGTTTGTTTCATTTCAGCAATATTATCCCTCATTTATTGGTTGTTTCTGAGGAAGGTTTTTTGCAATAAATTGTTGGTCATCCCATTACTAGCTTTCTGTCATAATACAAAAATAAAAACAGAACAACAAACAAAACTTCTTTATTCTCAGCGAGCTATTTAACAATAGTTCCAAAATATTCTAACTATATCAAGAAGAAAACTCTAAGACAAGTAGTTTTTTTTTTAAATATGAGAAGTAAAAATTATCAATACACATTAATGTATTCATGTTTCAAATAAGTGATTCTGTATAGGTTGAACTCAATAATAACAATTACTTAGGTTCATAGATTACTGAAAGACATTAAAGAATACATACTTTTATGGTTTGGATATGAAATATGATGTGCCCCCCAAAGACCAGTGTGCTCCTATATTATTCAGGGTTCACTAGACAAACAGAACTAGCAGGGTGTATGTGTGTGTGTGTGTGTGTGTGTGTGTGTGTGTGTGATTATAAGAAGACATTGATTAGGATTTATTAGATTGGCTTAAATTACCAGAAGCTGGATAGTCCTACTGTGGCTATCTCCAGGCTGGACACTTGGACTAACTGATAGCTGCTCAGGTCAGAGTCCACTTTGGAAAAGTGAAGTTGCTGTTGTACCATGTCTTTGAACAATAACACAGCAATCCAAGCACCTGCTGAAGAAGAATGGCATTTATGTCAGTATTGGCTTCTCCTTCTTCCACCCTCCTTCCATCCAGTCCCCAAGCCCATTGGACTGTGCCACACACATTCAGCGTGGGTCTCCCTACTCAGTTTACTTTTAACATGCCAGTTATCTCTGGAAACCCTCATCAACACAGCAAAAATTCTCTTAATTGTAGGCATTTTTTTAATCCAATGAAGTTGACAATTTAGATTAGCCGTCACAATTCCCAATGCAGAAATTTCCCCAGGTGGAGCTTTAGTGAAGTGATTAGATCCCTGAGGCCTCTGACCTTGATACCTGAATGGACTACTGGAGCATGGTTGGAGGAAGTAGGTCACTGGGGGATGTATCTTGTCCCTGGCCCCTTCCTCTCTGTCTCTCTCTGCCTCCCTGCTGCCATAAGGTCAACGGCTTTCCTCCTCCATGCACTTCCACCATGAAGTTCTGTCTCATCAGGCCCAGAGTAATGGAGTCCACGGTGATGAAAAGCTAACATACCACACCACTGAAACCCAAGAACATTGTAACTCAGATTAAACCTTCAGCTTAATGTCATACAAATGACAAAACTCTGTATAGACAGCGAATATGGACTAAGTGCCAGGTGCCATGATTTCACATATAAAGCTATTATAATCATATTGAAGGTATTGAAATTGTTTTATTAAAATCCTGGTTAGAAAAATGTGTAGCTTTGTTTTCTTATCATGGAGTCTATTGAATATATCTTTATTTAAACTCTTCAAACTGCCTGATGTTTTCCTTTTACAAATAGCCTCATTCTTCTCCCTAAGTGGAATATCAGCTACCAGAAGCAGGTTTCTCAGTTGATTGGCAGTAAGTGAATGGAACACCATGTGCAACTTTCACCATTTAGATTCAGAGAAACAGGCTCAGTTTTTGAAGCCTGCAAATAGCCACCGGTTTACCCCAAAGCAACTCAAAACCCTTTAAAACTCCCATCTTTCATCTAGAAAATAAGAAACATCCCATAATCAACAATATAAGCTCCCATTTCGAAAACTAGAAAAGGGGAGTCAAACAAACTCTAAGAGACAAAGGAAATAATAGAGAGAAGAGCAAAAATCAAGGAAACTGAAAACATAACAACAAGAGTTAAAAAAATCAGTGAAACAAAAGAATTGTTCTTGGAGCAATCAATAAAAATATGAAGTCTCTAGTAAGAGTGGTACAAAAAAAGAAGACAAATTACTAATGTCAGGAACAAAATCATTACAGACCCAGAGATAACAAAATTATAATAAGGCTTTCCTATTAATGGTTCTACACACATGGATTTCATAACCCATGGACCAATTCATTTTAAAATACTGATTACTGCAACTAAAAAATATGAGGAAACTATTTTGTATAGCCTTAGAACTATTAAAAAACTGAATACATAATTTAAAAAATCATGAGAAATTTCCATGCTCACTAGAATTCATTAGATAATTTTATCAGACATTCAAAGAATTGACACCTATTTATATAATACTTTCAAAAAATAGGGGAATTAATGCTTTCAATTTATTTTTAAAAACTCTGATATCAAAATCTGATATAAGAAAAATATACAAACACATCACACATCAAAACCTAAACCAGTATATTTCAAAATCCTTCTTTGCTGTTTTAGCAAGCTTAATCCAGCAACGTTTAAAAAGAATGTTACAACACATTTAGGTGTTTTTTTCCAATTATGCAAATGTTTCATCATTAGAGAATCAATCATTGAACAGAAGGTCATCTTGCTAAGTGAAATAAGTCAAGCACACAAAGATAGACATCACATGCTTTCTCCCATATGTGTAAAAAAATGGAGAAAAATTTGACTTGAAAGTAGAAGAGTGACTATTAGGGACTGGAACTGGAGTCAGGGGATGAGGAGAGAGACCGGTCTGGAGGATAAAAGAGGATAGAAGGGAGAATGGGTGAGCCAAAGTAAATCTTTCTCCTCTAAGTTATTCTTGATAGGTGTTTTGTTTATAGCAATAGAAAGCTAATACATATGTAAATGTCGCAATAGAGCCCATTAATATGTATAATTAATACATATTAATAAAAATTTGTAAAAGGAAAATCAATCACTATAATTCTCCATATCAATAAACTACTAAAGAAAAAGATTACATTATATTAAGTTATATAAATTGAAGCAGAGAAAACATTTCCAAAATTCTGTCAATCTATATGCTAGAAGTGAAAGGAAACTTTCTCACTGTTATAAGCTTATCTACAAAAACTTATCTAATATACATCTAATATCACATATAATTGTGAAAGCCTGACTTCATTCCCTCAAAGATCAGAAGCAAGGCTAACTTCCTTGCACTAGGCTCCCACTCTTAAAGGGTCTACCACTTCCCAGTGCTGCCACAGACTGATGACCAAACCTTAAATACTGTGCTTGGGGAGACACTTAAGATTGAAACCATAGCAATATGTGAAATAACGAAATGTTTGGGAATTTATATTAAATAATTCTTCAAGATAGAATAGATTGATGAAGCAATGAACATTTTTCAAAATATTGTTATTTGTTGAATCTGGGTAATGGGCATGTGTTATTTCTTCTACTTCTGTGTATGTTTGCAAATTATCCTCTCTCTCCCTCTGTTTCTCTCCCCCTCCTCCTTCACCTCCTCTCTTTAATTCTGAACCATTTTAAAGCATGTTGTCCATATATTGCTCTTTACCCCTTAATGCTTATAAAATATCTCTCCTGTAAACAAAAGTAGAAAAAATTAAGAAATTAATATTACAGTTCTCAATTAAATTTTACCAATTTTAGTTGCTTCTATAGATTCAGATTCCAAGCCATAACCATATCTTTGATTTAGTTATTATAATTATTTTTGGCTTAATCTGAAATAATTCCTCATTTAAGACATTTTCTTTTTGCTTTTTTTTTTTTTTTTTGATATTGTCCTTGTGTGATCTTCCCAGTTTGGGTCCATCTACTGTTTTTTTCATGGCATATGCATTTTGGACAGAAGTCCCATAGAAATGAGGGTTTGATTTCCGTGCATCAAGAGAGCATGATGTTGATTTGTTTTTTTTCACAGTTGATACGATTTTTTTGCTTTGCTACAACGATGCCTGAGTATTTCTGCTGGAAAAACTGGAAAGTTAATTAATAATCATATTTGCATATTAATTAATATGAATTAAATATGAGATTTTTGGCACTATATAAATATCCCAGTCCACATTAAACTTTCATCCATCCGTTTAACACCTGCTGCTAATTCTCTGCCTGAACCATTACTCTGGTGGTATCAAATGGTGGTGCTCTCACCTGATTGCACCATTCATGTCTATTAGTTTTCTCTACTCTAAGGTGAAGTTTACCTGGCTCCCTTATCTACTGATTTATATCAGTGTGGACACTTAGATTGCCATTCAATTCAATATTAAATAAGATTGTTAATGTCCCAATTCATTAAGATCATTATTTACATTAAATGTCATTATTTCCCAGACAGGACCAGTGGGAAATCCTTCAAGCTGCCTCCTCCATCCTCTTGACAAGATTCATTATTCTTTGAGCATTTCCTCACATTCTGGTACAACAAGATTAATTCTGATTAATACAGGCTATTTTCCTTGAACAATCTTTCTATAAAGGAATTTGTTTGATGTTTCCTCATGGTATATGTATTGAAGAGAAGTGCCACAGCAACGATAGATAATTTGTTCTCTCTGCATCAGACATAAGATGCTGCAGGCTCATCCTGTGCTTCCTCTGGCCCAGCCCTGATATTGAGGATTCCTGAGGCTTTGCAACTGGGTATACTACTTCTAGTCCCTCTCAGCAGACAAAGGTAGGAAACAACTACATGTATATGCATACATACACACTCACAATGCATACCTCCTAACTCCCCACCACCCAACATACATTTCTGCATTTCTATCTTTACCTTTTATGTACATATCAACAGCTATGATATTAAATCTAGATCTTAGATTCTCATCAAGTACTGCATGG
This sequence comes from Marmota monax, assembly GCF_021218885.2. Lineage (NCBI taxonomy): Eukaryota > Metazoa > Chordata > Mammalia > Rodentia > Sciuridae > Marmota > Marmota monax. Next base: position 334,015 of record NW_026694892.1, on the reverse strand, counting down.
TTAAACCTAGTCTTATTTATTTCTATATTTATAGTTTCCTTTTACAATTTGGTTTCCATTATATTCAACACATTTACTGAGGTATTTATTCTCCCTGAACATAATTTCTTCTTTTTTTTTCATAGAGAGAGAGAATATTAATATTTATTTTTTAGTTTTTGGCGGACACAACATCTTTGTTTGTATGTGGTGCTGAGGATTGAACCCTGGCCACACGCATGCCAGGCAAGCACGCTACCACTTGAGCCACATCCCAAGCCTCAAGAATATAATTTCTTAATCTCCAGGTCCATCAAACACAGCCCCAGGCATGCTTTCCGCATACTAACACCCTATTAATCTAATGTTTTTATCTGTACATACGTCCCCCAAACACATGGGGTAGGTCAGCCAAATGCTGGGACCCAACCAAGTGAAAGGTATTTAAGTTTTTTATAATTAAAAAATGTACTTAAAGTTACAAAACACATAGTAATTAACAGAGCCTATAGAAACTATTCAGGAATTTTTGATGAACATATTAGCATCTTTCATAAAATAACATGCTATTCCCAAATAAGTATTTTAGTAGTCACGTTTTCTGAGAAAAATAATTGCATACACATCTTCTATACCATTTATCCTTCTCCCCTAGCAAAATGTTTTTTATTGTATACATGAAATACATACACATAATTACTTATTTTCTGTACTGAGTTGATATATAGATTTTTAAAAAATCTTCTATTAACTAGCTATTTTAGCTTAATATTTTAAAAAATGTTTCCTTGCATACATAAGTTGACTATATTTTCCTGCTTATCCAAATTTAGAACAAATCTATAGTTTTTTAATCTTTTTTAAGCATCAAAATGTTTTAGTGAAACTTTACTTACTCTTCTCCAGTTAATTTATTTCTAAGATATATATCTACCTTATTAGTATAATATTTTTTGCTCCACAAAACAAATATATATTTTCATCTTCAAGTCTTGTTTTTTTCTACATTTTGCTTTAATATACTAATTATATTTTTAATTTTTATCTCAAATATTATCTATAGAGTTGTCATTGTCATTCAACTTAACACACATATAATTTTCTAATTTTGACATATTAGTCAATTATAAGTCCTTTGAAAAAATCATTGTCTGTGGCCTTCATATCACTTTGCATAAACCCTTTTTCAAAATCTGAAAGATCTCTCCAAAATTATGGAATGGATTAGTTTTCTAATATCAGCAATGTGTAATTAATTAAATTGTCATATGTTCTGTAGGGTATTATTTCTTTATGTCTATGGAATTTTAAAATCAATTCTGCAAGGTTAAGTTAGTTTATGCTTTAGCTGCTTAACATTTTCTTCCACAGCGCTCTTCGTACCAATGCAATGGAAGGAAATTGGTTCTGAGGATAAAAGCTAAATGTGGTGTTTAGCTATTAAGGATGATTTAGAGTCCAGTAACTTAATATTCTTCCCACAGCCTACCACTGAGTGATAGCATAGATGTTTTGATTAAAATGTTTACACATAGGTATTTTTGAAGGTTGTTTGCATGAATATCTCAAGTAGCAAAAGTCAATAAATCTTCACAGAGCTCTAAGAATATTCTTTAAATAATTGGATAAATCACCAAGTTTTACAAAGTAATTTTAGGTGGTTAGATTTACAATGCATTAGAACTAATCTCTATTTAAATTTTCCATTATAAGAAAAATGTTTGTAAACAAACACTAAGACCTGAAATAATGCTGCTAATACATCTGGCAGAACAAGAAGAAGTACTTTAAGAGAAGAAACTAAATCTCCTTTGAAAATGCTCCCCAAATTGTAACTTTGGCTCATGTATCATGTTACATTTAAACAATAGATTTTGCAATGTGCTAATTATTTGTTTGCTTTTCTTTCTCCCCTTCCAGGGTGTACATGGAGTATTTTGTAATAGAATAAAGATATGCAAGTATTTGAAAGAATATCAGCAATATTAAAGCACATTGTAGGCAAGCAATTCAAAATACATGATTACAAAATTAATCCAGTAGCAAGCATCTATTGTGCATATATGCTAGGTCATTTAGGGATAAGACATAAGTATATTTTCTATGTATGCTGTAAGGATGAGTGTTCTATTTGAGGGAGCCAGTTCAGGTGTCAGACTTCCTTGGTTATAATCTCAGTGCTATTACTTCTTAACTGTGTGAGTTCAGTTATAATGTTTTAATAATTCTGTCAGTTTTTTGATAAGCAAAAATGAGAAAAATAAAAATACCCATTTCAATAAATTAATAAATATTAATACTTCATGAGCAATACATGTTATCATTTTGTCAGATATATTATTTAAGTCATGTTATTTAAATCAATACTATTGATAAGCATTAGTCCATTGGAGAAATTCTTATTATATGTCCCCCACTCAAGTGACAAAGACTTATAGTCAAGTCTATCTAAGCTCAAAGCCATTCATCCATTTTTTCCAGTGTTAACTACTGTCCTGACCCTCATTCACCCTGTAATTTTACCTAGTAATAACATAAACTAAGGGATCCAACATGGCAGCAGGTGCAGAGAGATCAAGTCTCTGACCTCTCCAGCTGCGTGGGCATAGGGAGTCGTAAATTGTCTAAATGCTGTTTGCTCAGGATCACTAGGCAATGATGAGCTGACGTGGATCTGGGGCGAACAGTCTGGGCCCCTCAGAACACACACACCGAGCCCGGATCGGCTGCATTCAAACTCCGGTTCGCCTGCTTCTCATGACTCAGCACTAAGGATCACCTTGAAATAACTGGTCGGGCCATCTGAACTTACAGAGGTAAAAGCCAACCGAGCCTTCATAGGCAGTGGCCACAGGATTAAAACGGGGCTTGGGAGAGACAGTCAGGACCCACCTTTGCATTGGTCACCCAGCAAAGGGAACGAATGGTCACCATTTGCACGGGATACAACCATGGCAGAGAACTGATGTCAGGGGCGGAGGAGATAACTTCAATGAAACCAGCACGACAGGTGTGTAATCCCCTAGCCATCTCTCTCCACACAGCAGGGAAACCTTAAGGGCCCCACCCAGCTCTCCCATAAGGGCCCCTCCCAGCTCTCCTGTGAGCGCAATAGCCAGACTGAGGGAATCAGGAGTGGCGGGGAACTCCCAGCTACCGCTCCCACCAGTGCTGACAAATGAGGTCTCTTGCACCAGCTACTGGGGGCGTGGCTACCGGAGGGCAAGCAAATTCGCTGGGGGTTCTCAGCCCCAAGCTCTACAAACTTAGGGTTTGAGGGAGGCAAACAGGGAGAGTGTGCCCAGGCGTTCATGAAAACAGGGCTCCCAGGAGCAGCAGACCTGGCGTGTAGCCAGTATTGTGGTGAGCATCACAGGTGAGTGGGCCTGGCTTGAGAAAACACAAGAGAAGGCCCTAGGCACTCAGGATTGGAGACCCACCCAGTCTGGGACAAAGAGCTGCTGCACAGTGAATGGTTCCCACCTATTGAGAGGAGAAGCTTGGCCCAGTGAGCACAGCTCCACCTACTGGAAGAGAAGTTAATCTAACGCTATGACTGCATTTATTTTTTTTTTCTTTTTCTTTCATTTTCATTTTTTTTGTTGTTGTTCTTTAACTTTTTTAATGTTTTTAATTTTTTAAAAATTTTTTAAATTTTATTATTATTATTATTATTATTATTATTATTATTATTATTTTAATTTAATTTTTCATTTTTTATTATCATTATTTTTTTTAAATTTTTTTCTTTCTTTGTTTTCTATTTTTTTCTTTTGTCTTTTCATTCCTTTTCAATTTTCTTATTCCCCCTTCCTTGAATTCTACCTGCCTACTCTCATTCTCTTTAGTGACTTCTTCCCTTCCCTTCTAATATTTTTCCTCCCAAGCATCAAATACATTTATAAGAGTAAACAGTAACTCAGCAGTCAAACAGAACAAGAAGTAACATGAGCAGCATAAAAAAGCAAGGAAGAAAAGGAATGCAAACAATGAAGGACAGCCTAAATATTCAGGAGACCTAGAGTCATCAGAAAAATGGTCATATAAAGAACTCAAGGAATACCTTAGACAGATGGAATGGAACCTTAAAGAGGATACGAGACAGCAAATCCAAACAGTGAAAGAACACATTGAAAATGAATTACAAAAACAGATAAAAGAAGAAGTTAAGCATTTTTATCAGGAGATAGAGATTATAAAAAAAAAAAAATCAATAATTCTAGAAATGAAGGAAATGATAAACCAAATTAAAAACTCAATTGAGAGTATCACTAACAGAGTGGAACAAGTAGAAGCCAGAACGTCAGATAATGAAGACAAAATATATCATCTTGAAAAGAGTCTAGCCAACTCAGAAAGGCTGGTGAAAAATCACGAGAAAAACATCCAAGAGATATGGGATAACATAAAAAAAAACAAACTTACGAGTCACCGGGATAGAGGAAGGTACAGAGATTCAAACCAAGGGAATGAGTAACCTGCTGAATGAAATAATTACAGAAAACTTTCCAGAAATAAAAAAGGAAATGGATATGCAAATTTTAGATGCATACAGGACACCAAGCACACAAAATCACAGTAGACCAACGCCAAGACACATTGTTATGAAGATATCCAATGTACAGAACAAAGAGAAAATATTAAAAGCTACAATAGAAAGGAGGCAGATTACATTCAGGGGTAAACCAATAAGGTTAACAACGGATTTTTCATCACAGACGCTGAAAGCGAGAAGATCCTGGAACAACATATTTCAAACACTGAAAGACAATGGATGCCAACCAAGAATTCTGTATCCAGCAAAATTAAGTCTCAGGTATGACAACGAAATAAAAATCTTTCATGATAAACAAAAGCTAAAAGAATTTGCAGCCAGAAAACCAGCATTGCAAAGCATCTTGATCAAAACACTACACAAGGAAGAAATGAAAAACAATAACCAAAACCATCAGTGGGAAGTGCCTCTGTAAAGACAGAGGGTGGGGGGAAAGCTAATCATGGAGAAACAAACTAAATTAAAAAAAAAAAAGAAGATAAATAATCAAACATGGCTGGAAGTACAAACCATATATCAATAGTAACTCTAAACGTTAATGGCTTAAACTCTCCAATAAAGCGACATAGGCTGGTAACATGGATTAAAAAAAACAAATCCAACAATATGCTGCCTCCAGGAGACACATCTGATTGGAAAAGACATACACAGGCTGAAGGTGAAAGGTTGGGAAAAAATATACCACACACACGGTCCTCGTAAGCAAGCAGGGGTGGCCATCCTCATATCGAATAAAATCGACTTCAAGACTAAGTTAATCATAAGGGATAAGGAAGGACATTATATACTGTTAAAAGGAACCATTCACCAACGAGACATAACAATTATCAATATTTATGCACCAAATAATGGTGCTGCGACGTTCATAAAACAAATTCTCCTCAAGTTCAAGAATCAAATAGACCACAACACAATAATTATGGGTGACTTCAACACACCTCTCTCACCATTGGACAGATCCTCCAAACAAAAGTTGAATAAAGAAACTATAGAACTGAATGTCACAATCAATAACCTAGACTTAACTGACATATATAGAATATATCAACCATCATCAAGTGGATATACTTTTTTCTCAGCAGCACATGGATCCTTCTCAAAAATAGACCATATATTATGCCATAGGGCAACCCTCAGTAAATATACAGGGGTGGAGATAATACCATGCATTTTATCTGATCATAATGGAATGAAACTGGAAATCAATGATAAAAGAAGGAAGGAAAAATCCTACATCACATGGAAAATGAACAATATGTTACTGAATGATCAATGGGTTACAGAAGACATAAAGGAGGAAATCAAAAAATTCTTAGAGATAAATGAAAATACAGACACAACATATCGGAATCTATGGGACACAATGAAAGCAGTTTTAAGAGGGAAATTCATCGCTTGGAGGTCATTCCTCAAAAAAAGGAAAAACCAACAAATAAATGAGCTCACACTTCATCTCAAAGCCCTGGAATAGGAAGAGCAAAACAACAGCAAATGTAGCAGAAGGCAAGAAATTATTACAATCAGAGTGGAAATCAACGAAATTGAAACAAAAGAAACTATTGAAAAAATTAACAAAACTAAAAGTTGGTTCTTTGAAAAAATAAATAAGATCGACAGACCCTTAGCCATGCTAACGAAGAGAAGAAGAGAGAGAACTCAAATTACTAACATACGGGATGAAAAAGGCAATATCACAACAGACACTACAGAAATACAGAAGACAATTAGAAATTATTTTGAAAACCTATATTCCAATAAAATAGAAGATAGTGAAGACATCGATAAATTCCTTAAGTCATATGATTTGCCCAGACTGAGTCAGGAGGATACTCACAACTTAAACAGACCAATAACAATAGATGAAATAGAAGAAGCAATCAAAAGACTTCCAACCAAGAAAAGCCCAGGACCGGATGGGTACACAGCGGAGTTTTACAAAACCTTTAAGGAAGAATTAATACCAATACTTTTCAAGTTATTTCAGGAAATAGAAAAAGAAGGAGCTCTGCCAAATTCATTCTATGAGGCCAACGTCACCCTGATTCTGAAACCAGACAAAGACACCTCAAAGAAAGAAAACTACAGACCAATATCTCTGATGAACCTAGATGCAAAAATCCTCAATAAAATTCTGGCGAATTGGATACAAAGGCACATCAAAAAATTTGTGCACCATGATCAAGTAGGATTCATCCCTGGGATGCAAGGATGGTTCAATATACGGAAATCAATAAATGTTATTCACCACATCAATAGACTTAAAAATAAGAACCATATGATCATCTCAATAGACACAGAAAAAGCATTCGACAAAGTACAGCATCCCTTTATGTTCAAAACATTAGAAAAACTAGGGATAACAGGAACTTACCTCGACATTGTAAAAGCTATCTATGCTAAGCCTCAGGCTAGCATCATTCTGAATGGAGAAAAATTGAAGGCATTCCCCCTAAAATCTGGAACAAGACAGGGATTCCCTCTATCACCACTTTTCTTCAATATAGTTCTCGAAACACTGGCCAGAGCAATTAGACAGACGAAAGAAATTAAAGGCATAAAAATAGGAAAGGAAGAACTTAAATTATCACTATTTGCAGATGACATGATTCTATACCTAGAAGACCCAAAAGGGTCTACAAAAAAACTACTAGAACTAATAAATGAATTCAGCAAAGTGGCAGGATATAAAATCAACACGCATAAATCAAAGGCATTTCTGTATATCAGCGACAAAACTTCTGAAACGGAAATGAGGAAAAACACTCCATTCACAATATCCTCAAAAAAAATAAAATACTTGGGAATCAACCTAACAAAAGAGGTGAAAGATTTATATAATGAAAACTACAAAACCCTAAAAAGAGAAGTAGAAGAAGATCTTAGAAGATGGAAAAATATACCCTGTTCATGGATAGGCAGAACTAACATCATCAAAATGGCGATATTACCAAAAGTTCTCTATAGGTTTAATGCAATGCCAATCAAAATCCCAACGGCATTTCTTGTAGAAATGGATAAAGCAATCATGAAATTCATATGGAAAAATAAAAGACCCAGAATAGCAAAAGCAATTCTAAGCAGGAAGTGCGAATCAGGCGGTATAGCGATACCAGACTTAAAACTATATTACAGAGCAATAGTAACAAAAACAGCATGGTACTGGTACCAAAACAGGAGGGTGGACCAATGGTACAGAATAGAGGACACAGAGACTAATCCACAAAGCTACAACTATCTTATATTTGATAAAGGAGCTAAAAGCATGCAATGGAGGGAGAATAGCATCTTCAACAAATGGTGCTGGGAAAACTGGAAATCCATATGCAACAAAATGAAACTGAATCCCCTCCTCTCGCCATGCACAAAAGTTAACTCAAAGTGGATCAAGGAGCTAGATATCAAATCAGAGACTCTGGGTCTGATAGAAGAAAAAGTTGGCTCCGATCTACATATTGTAGGGTCGAGCTCCAAATTCCTTAATAGGACACCCATAGCACAAAAGTTGATAACAAAAATCAACAAATGGGACTTACTTAAACTGAAAGTTTTCTCTCAGCAAGAGAAACAATAAAAGAGGTAAATAGGGAGCCTACATCATGGGAACAAATCTTTACTCCTCACACTTCAGATAGAGCCCTAATATCCAGAGTATACAAAGAACTCAAAAAATTAAACAATAAGATAATAAATAACCCAATCAACAAATGGGCCAAGGACCTGAACAGACACTTCTCAGAGGAGGACATACAATCAATCAACAAGTACATGAAAAAATGCTCACCATCTCTAGCAGTCAGAGAAATGCAAATCAAAACCACCCTAAGATACCATCTCACTCCAGTAAGATTGGCAGCCATTATGAAGTCAAACAACAACAAGTGCTGGCGAGGATGTGGGGAAAAGGGTACTCTTGTACATTGCTGGTGGGACTGCAAACTGGTGCGGCCAATGTGGAAAGCAGTATGGAGATTCCTGGGAAAGCTGGGAATGGAACCACCATTTGACCCAGCTATTACTCTTCTCAGACTATTCCCTGAAGACCTTAAAAGAGCGTACTACAGGGATACTGGCACATCGATGTTCATAGCAGCACAATTCACAATTGCTAGACTGTGGAACCAACCCAGATGCCCTTCAATAGATGAATGGATAAAAAAAAAAGTGGCATTTATACACTGTGGAGTATTACGCAGCACTAAAAAATGACAAAATCATGGAATTTGCAGGGAAATGGATGGCACTAGAGCAGATTATGCTTAGTGAAGCTAGCCTATCCCTAAAAAACAAATACCAAATGTCTTCTTTGATATAATGAGAGCAACTAAGAACAGAGTAGGGAGGAAGAGCAGGAAGAAAAGATTAACATTAAACAGAGACATGAGGTGGGAGGGAAAGGGAGAGAATAGGGAAATTGCATAGTAATGGAGGGAAACCCTCATTGTTATACAAAATTACATATAAGAGGTTGTGAGGGGAATGGGAAAATAAACAAGGAGAGAAATAAATTACAGTAGATGGAGTAGAGAGAGAAGATGGGAGGTGTGGGGAGGGGGGATAGTAGAGGATAGGAAAGGTAGCAGAATACAACAGTTACTAATAGGCATTATTTTAAAAATGTGGATGTGTAACAGATGTGATTCTGCAATCTGTATTTGGGGTAAAATTGGGAGTTCATAACCAACTTGAATCTAATGTATGAAATATGATATGTCAAGAACTATGTAATGTTTTCAACAACCAATAAAAAAAGTAAAAAAAAAAAACAAAAAACATAAACTCTGTTAAAATATCTGACATATTATTTCCCTTCACTTTCATTAATAAATCCTTTAATTTTATTTTATATTTGCCTAATGATACAGAAGGAATAATGACTTCAAAATTGATATCATATTTAGATAGTCCATGTTTCCTTATGGAACTTTCTGAGAGTTTTTAAGTGAATTCAGTGGGCCAAGATATTACTACCTTGTGTTTTCATTTATTCCCTCATTAATGTGTACAATATATATTTGTCAACTATGTGCCAAACACTGCTAAGTTCCAGGAATAAAATGGGTAATAACGGAGACATGGGTCATGCCCTCACAAAATATATGTGGGATGGATATAAGAGAGATACAGAAAACCCTTCTACATGGAGAAAGGGCCTTTAGGGATGTAAGTATTGTTAAATGAGGCTATAAGAGTGAGATCTTGATTAGATAGAACTGGTGTCATAAAAGAAAAAAGGAAGAGATGCCCCAGAGCTCATTCTCTCTCTCTCTTTCCCTCCCTCTCCCTTGTTCCCTCCTTTCCCACCCAGAGGAAAGACCATGTCCATCTGCAAGCCAGAAGGAGAGGAGAATGAGGGAGAAAAAACAGGAGCAGGAGAAGAAGACAGAGGAGGAGGAGGGGAAGAGAAGGAACGTTTGTTGGTAGTCCCCTTTTCTTTATGCCTTAGTTTCATCCTTAACCAGTTTCACTTGATCTTTACAATTATCCCCTTGAAAATCTTCCACTTGTCTCTTATTTACTCATTCAGTTCAATGGAAATTTTATAATGAATTATAATTATGTACTACTTTCATTTGATTCTGTTTCAGAGATGTTTGCCCTCTTTTGTCTTGCGTCTCATTTCCCCTGAGAATGTATAGATAAGAACTGAAGGTGGATTGTGCATACCTGATGCAACACTGTTCAGCAGCAAGCAAGTTGAAGACTGCTTGAAAATTTTACTGCAGCCATGGCTGCTGTCATAGGTAAACGCGGGAAGATGAAATTTAAGTCTATATATCTCTGTTTATTTCTTGTACTGTAGAGATCCTCACATGATCAGATGTAAGATCTTCACATGATGTAATGCAAACTCCCTCTATTAGCTGGATATCAGGTATTGTCTAGTGATGATCTCTACCAAGACCTTATCGATAAGGATTAAAAAATTTAAGTACAATTTCCTTGGTTGCATTTGGTAATAATTATTATATACCTCCTCCACCCTTCCTTCTAGATTTGCATCCTAGTTAATCTGCATTTCAGTTTGCTAACCTACATTGCTTTTCTGGTGGGACGAACCTGATCTTTCCTGAGAAAGCTATTAAAGCCCTAGTATCTTGTCTTTGTCAGACATTGGTTGCTACAATAATAAATCCCCATTACCAACAGTGAACCCCCATTACATAGCAAGTATTCGATAATAATCTTGGTTGATATCTCTTGTTATTATCTTTTCCCCTATTTTTGCCTGCTAGACCATCACATTTAGAAACCTGAAATCATTAGGTAGAAGCTATTGTTGAAGTTCAGTTGAAATGTTACTGGATTCTTAAGACTATTATAGAGGTTAAAAAAAAAAGCAACACAGATACATTATTTGATGAATCCTTAGAATGACAAATTTCACACCTGGGGAACAGATACTTACAACGGGATGGATCACATCCACGTGCCATCCCTAAATTCAAGTGTTGTCGCTTTAGAGGACACTGTAGTCAGTATGTGTTGGAAGTTACAATAATACAAATTCCACACCTTGGAACACAGTACCACGAATATTCAGTATGTTGTTCCCAGACTGACACATTAACTGAGTCTTTAACAGTACCTGTCATTGTTCTATGAAACTGGGTGCTTTCAGGTAAGATACTACGTGGCAGAACCAGTGGGTCCATAAGAAGGCAGCTTCTCAGTTAGTAATTGTCTTTTAAGTTAACCTCTGGGTTGCTGATCCCTCAGACTACCCTCAGACTTGATGATGCACTAGAAGGATACACAGGACTTGGAAAAAACTGTTATATTTGATTACAGCTCATGAGAGTGGGAGGTTAAGGATGAAAATTAGCAAAGGGGAAAGCAGAAATTCATCCATTAGAAATGGATGAGCTTCTAGATGTCCCTTCTCCAGTGGAGTTGCATGGGATAAAATCAATTTTCCTGAAATGATGTGTGGTGACACATTCAAAGTATTATCAATGAAAGAAGTTCTACCAAGTCTTACTGTTCAGGGTTTTCGTAGAGGGTTAATCATGTGTAGACATACAGAAACCCTATGCTTGACCTCTATTATTCATCCTAAAGTAAAAATAAGTGCAAGCATGTGCGCGCGCACACACACACACACACATCACAAGTTGAATCATTAAGGTAGACTTATCTGGTGATGCTAATGCGGTGTTATCCACAGTCTTAGATATACAAATAAACTCTTAATAGGGAGAATATTTCAAGAGCTCAAAGGTTATCTGTTGGGAGTCAGCCAAGATCTGTCCTATGTCTGAAATCATGAGAGAAAAATCAGTTTTTAGCCATGGCCTCTTAGATGAAACCAGGAGAAGATAACATGCCTTCCTATTTTTCTTTCTCTAGCTATTTTAGAGACCTAAAAATTCGGTTGCAGTGTATAAATCTCTGTACAGTGACCTCATAGGAAACCCAATATATCATGGTTATAAAATATAAAGTTAAGCAGCCCAGATGCTACCATGGAAGATTTTCCAAGTTATGAAATGTTTATGTCAACACCACATTTCATTTGTACTTTACACAGCACAATGAACACATGGTCTCGGAAGGTCTACTTCATCCGGCTGCTGCTCAGCAATTATTTTCATTCCACACCACATGTACATAGACACTCATGCACATACATGAAAGAGATAATTTAGAATTTTTTTTAACTATAAAGATAGTACAATTTAATAGGGTAAATATCTCTAGATACCTGGTACAATTTTACAAGTAATTTCCACTGTGTGCTAAATTACTGATTTTATTTTTATATAATGTCTAAAATAAATTCATTTTCTATTTCTATGTTCAAACTACATTATTCATTTTGAAGTGATGCATATTCTTAAATATGGGTCTAATTATTCCTTAGATATGTTTTACCTAATTAGAGCAATGGTTTTTAATTTACTCCCTTCTCCACCTTCCTGGTTTGCTCCTCTGATAAGCAATAATTATCTTTGGCTTTTATTATAGTGATATTATAAGTCTTTTATCTCTCCTAAGCTCAGAATACTCATGTACATCATTCAGTAATGGAGCATCTATCCTGATATTGAAGCCCAACCTTATTCTATTTTCTGTCTGTGCTCTGAACTGACTAGCCACAGTGCTCATAACCCACTCTGAGAACAAGGGCGCCTTTGTACAGCTATAATATCTTCCCTTCATAATGAACTCCAGGTTTCACTTAAGCATGCGTTAAATATGTAGTCATCATATTGCATCCCTTATTATTTAGGCAAGTCAACAAGTTCCTCAAACACTGCACATGATTCATTTGGGTATTCTTATGGAACAACTAGCTGATAGCATGATTGCTTACCTTCTGGGTTCCCCACAGTTTATGGATTTCTTGAGTAGAAAGACCACACTTTGTTGTTCTCAGGACATTCACAACTGGAATAGTTTGGAAAAGTGTCCTCCAAAGGCCCATATGTTCAATGCACCTGTCTAGGGCTCCATTTGGACGTGGTGGGACCTTTAGGAGATGGGAACTAAGGGAGGGAGTTAGGTCATTGGGGGCCTGCCCTGGAATAGGATTTTGGAACTCAGCCCCTAATCTCTCTCCATTTTCATTCTCAAACCACCATGATGTGAATAAGCCTCCTCAACCACATGCTTCCACCATCATGTACTGTACTGCCACAGACTGAAGCATCAAGCAGCACCAAGTGACATGGACTGGAATCTCTGAATCTGAGTCAAAATAATCTTTTTTTTCTTTTTAAGTTTATTGTCTCAGTTACTCTGTCACAGTAATGGAAAGCAGACTAACACTAAAGCTTATCAGTTTTTCAGACTCTAGCACCTAATGAGAAATAAGTCTTCATTGGCTTTGGTTCAAAGTATGATTAATAGGTCAGGAAAAGAAAGGTTTATGGTTCCTGAGCTTCAGTGACTTCATTGAGCAACTCTATGAAATTTTTGAAAGGATATTCTAATAAAGTAATAAAATTTGCACATATGCAATGCATATTTTCAAAACAATTTAAAACCCAATGTCTCACTCAAAATTTCAGTGAGGATTAATGTTGTGGTTATTATCATAGGTTTTAAGATAAAAATAAAAATCTAAGACATGAAGACGTAATGAATAATAACATGACCTTTAAGATGCAATTCTAAGTTAACTTTGCCCGTGTCAGCATTCAGATCCTTAATATAGTCAAAAGATGTTTGGGGAAATTATAGCAAGCTATTTTACATTGTGTCAGCAATTTTCTAGAGTATTGTATTATGTTATTAACTCACATTGTATTCCTCCTTGCTACTCTATAAACACATGGTTATTAGATTTAGAATATTATTAGCATAAATGCAAACTCAAGTAACATGGAAATTAACATGAGAAAACTCAAAAGTCAGGCAGGAAACTCTGTTTGCATGGACTCAATTGAAACCTTGCTTATTAGCATAAAGGAACAAGCAAGTGACCAGTGTTTCAGAAATAATAAGACAGCCACACTGTTTATAGGGCAATAACATTATACAATGATAAGGAGAAAATTATACTATGATGGTGATTAAAAATGTCCTTTTACCTCTTCATATGCAAGGTTCTTGAGCTAAATTTATGACATGTTGCACAATCATTATTACTTGTGTGTTTTTGTTTGTTTGTTTTAGTATTCTGAGCCTCTTGTAGGTCCTTGCAAAGACTGATTGTGCAAAGGTAAGAATTTAAAAAGGATATTTTATCTCCTGTAACATAGCTCAGAATGATGCTGATACCAACTGACCTTGTCTAGCATTTTGCAGACTTTTCAAAAATGAAATTTTATTATGTTGTACTGTGCTATAAACCTGTTTCTCTTTCCACTATGAAAACAATTTGGTGGAATCCTAAGTGGATAAACTATGAAACCAGAAGAAGATTGACTTATTGTCCCAATGAAGGGACTGGATTATTTTTAGAAAATAAATATTATGCCCATCCTGATATCATTTTTATTTGACAAGAGGGAATGTAAGTAGAGACATCTGAAAGTAAGTGAGAATGTCTTGAAATTATTGAAAAGTTATGCTTGGTTGAGTTCGTCTCCAAGGTACTCAGGACATGAAGTTAGATGCCAAAATGTAACATAAAAAGTAAGGAAAATAAGCAACTTTCAGAACTTTCAGAAAAAAAAAAATGGTATGTAAGTGGAGAGATGCTTGACATTTTAGAAGCAGAAGGACTGATAATTAATGACATCAAATTTAGGGGTTATTAAGTTTGAAGAATTTTTAAAATCATGTTCTCAGAGAAGTAATATTTTAGATATATCTTACCACTTCACTATTCAAATAGAGACAAGAGCAACATGGTCGGGGGAGACACACACTCCCGTGAACCCTAAATTTTTAAATACATGAACAGAACCCTAATGTTCTCTCAAACATCAATGGGCAAAAAAGGTACGATGCCATGTGCAAAAACTTCTGTAATTTGGAAAAATTACCCATCCTTAGTTCTTGACTGTCATTTTCAAATTCTTCTATAATTTATAAAATGATTTTCTGTTTATAGTTGACTTAAGTGTTTTTGACTGTTTTATTAATATGAAAAGCTATTACATACCCAGGGGTTTCCATGTAATGTCCACTAGAATAAGGGCTTTGGTGTGTGATGTAATATTGAGTTAAGTCTCCACACAATGATTTTCAGAGACATGGTCAGGTACTGCCTGGGGAGTTGGGGCAGAATCACTCCAGTCCAGTGGCCAGGGTCCCCTGAGGGGGTTGGGGATAAAAATTTCAGTATGAATTTCTTCAATTGTTTATCAGAGATTGAGTGAACCAAATATTTATATTACAAAAAAACATGTAAATGGTAGTGTTGTGTTTGAACAAAGTACTCTTATTTGAATAGAAATAAAGTTTAACATGAGATTTTTAGCTTTTGTCTCAGAATTTTGAACAATACTCTCTGTCTTCCTTTATTGCATTTTTTTTTGCCGAATTATTATATTGTTTTCACTGTAAGGCGTTTAACTCATTTGTGGAAGGAAATAACACACACAGAGAGAAAACCATGTTTACATAGGCATATGAATCAAAATATGAACTTTATAGCAGTGAAAACAAAAACTGTTGCTGTCTTATTTATTTCTTTATCTTTGAGATGGTTGTTACACAAATGAGTCAAAGACAGCTTTTATGGATGTGTGCTATGTTATTTACTTTTTCACAGCATGTTGATACCGTTGAATCAGGAACCTGCTGGCACTAAACTCAAAGTTTTACACAACCAGTGGTTTTAAAGGCAGCTCCTCAAAACAGGTTCCCAGTCACTTACAGATCACTTATTTTACAAACCCCACAAAACTTACCCAAATCCATTGTTACCCAGGGATTAATTGAATCCAAGTCTGTACAGACCCTAAACCAATGCTGCCCTCCAGAGCTCTCTGGTCTAGACACTCCTGACTGATATCAGACAGAATTGAGTGATACCACCTAGAAGTGTGAGCATCCCCCTCCTCTGGGAATCTGCTTGGCACAGGTCTCGGGCTTTGAGGGACTTCTCCTGCAAATAAGCCTGGTGGGTGCTCTTGTCCCCTGGTGCTCCTACCTTTTCCCTTGCTTAGTATCTACATCCTTGGAACTCTCTAGAGTAGTGAGAGGAAAATAAGTGGCACAATCAACTATATATATAATTTTTAATTTTTTTTCTATATAATAGACATTGTGCCAGCATCCTTCATTCATTTTATTATTTTATCTCTTGTAATTCTGACTCATTGGTCTAAAGGTGTCATTGTTCCTATACAAGAAAGAACACTGAGACTTGGTGAATCAAGTCCAAGACGACTTGATATGAACTTGTCCTGTGATCCGGATCAAGCAGCCTTCAAATCTCGTTGTTTTCTGCTTCAACATCACTAGCCTATCGGGTTTAGCACTTGGACTGGTAATCTTGAATCCAAAGGTCTCATTCAGAGGGGATGTTTGTGCTATATCCTGATCTGCATCGGGCATCTCAGTTTTTTCCAAGTCTCATTTTCTTTACTTGGAAAAGTAGTTCAAGGAAACCTGTTCTAGACCTGTGAAACCCTGTCAGATAGTGCAGAGACAATTACTTCATCATCTGGAGAGAGTTCACGTGATGGAAGGCGTTATTTTCTCTTCTAATTTTGAAATGAAAATAAGAAGTGGGTCAACTATGGCCATTACTCTATAGAGACCAATAGATTCAAAAGCTGATGTGAAACATTGTGATATAATTTACTTATGATGATATTTGGGATATAAAGTGTTAAGAATTCATTTTTTTGAATCCATCACCGAGAGAGAGAGAGAGAGAGAGAGAGAGAGAGAGAGAGAGAGAGAGAGAGAGAGCGCTTAAATAGGTCTCTGGAGAGAAAGAGTGGAGATGGGGGACAAAAACTAAATACTCCTTAGTAATAAAAAAAATAGTATGGTTCTCATAAATAATTCAAAATCTGAATTAATTCTTTCATTTTCTTTTAATAGAAAAAAGTCAATAATATACATACTTCTATTGTCTACAAAGAATTTCATTTTTATTTTAACATATAGCAGCACAGGTTAAGAAAGGTAATAACATTTTTTAAATAAATTAAAAAATGAGAAAAAAATAAGAAAAAATATTATTATATAAAACTTAAATTGTTCTAAGCACAGAATTTTCTCTAATTAATATTTTTCCAGGCTGACTGTACTATCCATCTTAGGCAGGAGCAAGAGGAAGTGGATAAAAACTAAATTTCCAGCTGCCAATTCAGATGAGTCCTCATTCCACCAGATGCATGATTAGGTAATTTATGAAATAAGGAAAGAGGAAGTCACAGTTTATTCAAACCATGAATTGTGGAAGAATTTCTTTGATAAATCGAAGAAACTGGAAGAGATGTTTAACAGAATTTTCTGCAAAGGGGTAAACGTGTGTGTGTGTGTGTGTGTGTGTGTGAGAGAGAGAGAGAGAGAGAGAGAGTGTGTGTGTGTGTCTGTGTGTGTGTGTGAGTGAGTGTGTGTGTGTGTGTGTGTGTGTGAATACCTATATTTTAAGACAGGCTTTCAAAGTGCTTGAAAATCATGAATTTGGCTCCTTATGTAGATTCTTTTCAGAATAATGAAAGTTTACCCAGAACAGCCAGTTATTATCATTGAACTCACTGACCTGTCTTTACTTCGACCTGAAAGTTGAACTCAAAGAATTCTTGTAAAGATATTTCCGTGAAGTTCTACCTGTATGCTGCAAGACAGCATAGGAACACATATCTGATAGGGACCCTGTTAAATCACTCAAGTTTTGATTTAGAATTTTATTTCTAATAAAATTTCATATAAATTATGAGCATAAATACTGTCACATCACCATGAACATGGGGCTCCCAAGGGTCCTCACATCCCTGGAGAAGTGGATTTGGATATAAAGGGTAGAATTCTGACAGTTGACGTGGTTCACTGTTCCTCTCTGAGGCACCTGCTGACAGATGTTGGCCTATGTGGCATCATATGGTGCTGATTTCCTTCCTACCCTCTCCTTCTTCTTTTCAGTCTCCTTTATGGACTTCTGTCTTATTAATGCCTTTTTAATATAAGTGTTTTCCCTCTGTTCAGCCTCACTCCTCTACCCGATTTACATAGTTCCCTGGAACAACTGTATATAATCCTAAATCCATAACAGCCATCTGTTTGAGAATTTTTTCCCCAATTTTTGTATCACCTAGCTGCTTTCTTATATTCACATGTTAGTAGCATGGCCCACCAAAGAGGGATAGGAGAGAGACAGCAGCTCATGTTTTATTTCCTTTTTTAAATTTTTAAAATTTATTTTAATTAGTTACACATGACAGTACAATGACCTTGACATATCATACATTTGAATCAGATAGGATATAATTTCTCATTTTTGTGAGTGTACAGGTTGCAGAATTACATTATTCATGCAGTCACGTATGTACACACAGTAATGATAATGTCTATTTCATTGTACTTTATTTCAGTGCAAATTTCTAAGGCAATCCTCTCCACTTTCTTTTGAACTTGGGGCTTCATTTATATTGACATTTGTGCAAGTATTTTAATTGTTTATGTCCTCATTTGATGCATACATGCTGCTTATTTCACCTAGAATACATTTTTCACTTCTTTAATATTTTGGTATATATTTGCCTTCAAATCTCAGCTCAAACACAACCTTCTCTTTGTAATGCTATTTTAAAAACTTATCTATTGTTACCTCAAACATACTTGGTATATCTCTTTTATAACTCTTGTAATTGCCTAGGCTACTTTATATTTCTGCTACTGATTGTTTGGCTATTTGATATGACTGACTACATTGTGTCCACATGTAGTCAAACCAATGACTACATTAGTGTTTTCACAAGAAAAGGGTTGCTAAATATTACTTGAACAAAGAAATTAATAGATTAGAGAAAGAGCAAAATCAATGAACTATGCCATCTACCAGAGACAGATTCTTTCTTAGGAAAGTAGCTTCTTCTACTAATGATATATAGGTGTTCCCTTAGAAAACAAGAAGTATCTGCAAAAGTGCTTAGGACATGGAGGATCATTTTTAACCTCATTTAAAAATAATGTGGTGCTTCATCATTGGAATGATACTTCTTGTTAGTTATTGAATAAGAGAGAAATAATCATTTGACATCACCACAAGAACACTATTCAGCAGAGATCTTGTTTTTCTTTTTTTAATTTTTTTTATTTATATATAACAGTGGAATGCATCACAATTCTTATTCCACATATAGAGCACAATTTTTCATAGCTCTGGTTGTATACAAAGTATTTCACACCAATTGATGTCTTCATACCTGTACTTTGGATAATAACGATCCTCACATCCACCATCATTAATTACCCCATGCCCCCCACCCTACCCCTCCAACCTCTCTGCCCTATCTAGAGTTTGTCTATTCCTCCCATGCTCCCTATCCCTATCCCACTATGTATCAGCCTCCTTATATCAAAGAAAACATTCAGCATTTGTTTTTTGGGAATTGGCTAACTTCACTTAGCATTATCTTCTCTAACTCAATCCATTTCCTGCAAATGCCATGATTTTATTCTCTTTTAATGCTGAGTAATATCCCATTGAGTGTAAATGCTACATTTTTCATCCATTAATCTATTGAAGGGCATCTAGGTTGATTCCATAGTTTAGCTATTGTGAATTGTGCTGCTATAAACATTGATGTGGCCCTGTTGTATGTTGTTTTTAAGTCTTTTGGGTAGAGACTGAAGAGAGGGATAGCTGGATCAATGGTGGTTTCATTCTCAATTTTCCAACAAATCTCCCTACTCCTTTCCATATTGGCTGCACCAATTTGCAGTCCCACCAGCAGTGTATGAATGTACCTTTTTCCCTGCATTCTTGTCAACACTTATTATTTTTTGTATGCATAATATCTGCCATTCTGACTAGAGTGAGATGAAATCTTAGAGTGGTTTTGATTTGCATTTCTCTAATTGCTAATGATGATGAACATGTTTTCATGTGTTTGTTGATTGTACATCATCTTCTGAGAAGTGTCTCTTCAGGTCCTTGGCCCATTTATTAATTTGGGTTATTTATTTATTTATTTTTTTAGTGTTTAGCTTTTTGAGTTCTTTATATACCCTAGTGATTAATGCTCTGTCTGATGTGTGAAGGGTAAAGATTTGCTCCCAAGGTGCAGGCTCTCTATTCACTGCACAGATTATTTTTCTTTTGCTGAGAAGAAACTTGTTAGTTTAGATCCATCCCATTTATTGATTCTTGATTTTAATTCTTGTGCCACAGGAGTCTTATTAAGGAAGTTGGGGCCTAATCCCACATGATAGAGATTAGGGCCAACTTTTTCTTCTATTAGATGCAGGGTCTCTGGTCTAATTCCTAAGTCCTTGATCCACAGGGATGCCCTGTTTCACCACTTCTATTTAACATAGTTCTTGAAACATTGGCCAGGGCAATTAGAAGATGAAAGAAATTAAAGGGATACACATAGGAAAAGAAGAACTCAAATTGGCACTATTTGCTGACAATATGATTCTATCCCTAGAAGACCGTAAAAGTTCCACCAGAAAACTTCTAGAACTAGTAAATGAATTCAGCAAAGTAGCAGGATATAAAATCAACACCCATAAATGAAAGGCATTTCTGTATTATCAGTGACAAATCCTCAGAAAGGGAAACGAGGAAAACTACCCCATTCTCAATAGCCTCAAAAAAATAAAATAAAATAAAATAAAATACTTGGGAATAAACTTAACAAAAGAGGTTAAAGATATATATATATATATATATATATTATAATATATATAATTATATAATATATAATATATATATAATATATATTATAATATATATATTATATAATATATAATATATATATATAATATATATAATATATATATAATTAAAATTACAGAACCCTAAAGAAAGAAATCAAATAAGACTTTAGAAGATAGAAAGATTTACCTTGCTCATGGATAGGCAGAATTAATATTATCAAAATGACCATACTTCCAAAAGCACTATACAGATTCAATGCAATTACAATCAAAATTCCAATGACATACCTCACAGAAATAGAAAAGGCAATCATGAAATTCATCTGGAAAAATAAGAGACCCAGAATAGCTAAAGCTAAAGCAGGTAGAGTGAAGCAGGTGGCATCACTATACTAGACCTTAAAGTACACTACAGAGCAATATTAACAAAAACAGCATGGTATTGGCACCAAAACAGACTGGTAAACCAATGGTACAGAATAAAGGACACAGAGACTAACCTACATAACTACAGTTATCTTACATTAGACAAAGGTGCCAAGAACATACATTGGAGAAAAGATAGCCTCTTCAACAAATGGTGCCAGGAAAACTGGAAATCCATATGCAACAAAGTGAAATTAAACCCCTATCTCTCACCATGTACAAAACTCAACAGTGGTCTTTTCTTTGTTCCAATAAGTCATGATTTTCAGTAATGTGATAAAGGAAATATTATGATATAGACATTACATGTCCCCCAAAAGCTCATGTGTGAGATAATGCCAGAAAATTTTTAGAAGTGAAATGATTTGGGTTGTGAAATGATTAACACAATCAGTGTGTTAATTCCCTAATAGAAATTAACCAGATGGTAACTTCAGGCAGGCATTTTATAGCTGGAGGAGGTGGGGCCCTGGGTGCATGTTTCTGGGGTATTTATTTTGTCCTTATTAAATGTAGTTCTCTCTCTGCTTCCTGATGTGATATCTTGAGACACTTCCCTCCACCATACTCTTCTGCCATGATGTTCAGTCTCACCAGGAGATCTAAGGAATGGAGCTGACTACCTGTGAACTGAGACCACTGAAACTGTGAGCCCCCAAATAAATTTTTCCTCCTCTAAAATTGTTCTTGTCATGTCTCTTAGTCATAGCAGCGAAAAAAAAAAAAACTGACTTAAAAACTAATTAATTATCTTGATGGTAGTTAGGGTACTTTCTAAGGTTGTAGGCAATTTGTAAACCAAAGAGTTATCCCTAATGTATCAAGGCAAGTTTCAGAGTAGGTAACATGGGAAGTGTCTTTGAAGAAATGTTGGAATAAACAGATAACAGAGGAAGATACTTGAAAACAGTCTTTCAAGGAGAGCAAGTGGAATTAATGCTATAAAAAGAATTTCAAAGTTAAGGAATAGTGAGATGGCTATTCTGGTGTTGCCTCAGAAGTGCAGCATGTACGATGACAAGGACAAGCTTGTATCAGTGAAGAAAAGAATAGGAAATCAGAGACTAAAACTGGAAGTCTGTGTATGAGGAGAAGGGTTCTATTATTATTTTATAGCACTGTGATTGCTCTCAAAATGTTGTTGAGAGTTTACTGCATACCAGAAATAAAGTTAAGACTGTTAAACTATTGCCTCATTTAATTTCCTCACGAGTCATATGAGGCACATCTGATTTTCATGTTTGTTTGACAGGAGATGTGGCTGAAATAAGTAGCTTCCTCTGTCATACTGCTAGTATATAATAGAGTCAGAATTTTAGTCCAGTGCTCTTGATTATCACTATCTACATTCACATTTTTAGTCTACTTTTGCTCATTCAATCCATGGAAAAATTCCTGGATCATTGTCATTTGCCTTTCATTGACTGGAGCTGTACCCTCTCCCTTCAGCTCAACAGATCACACGTTGCATTCATGTTAATTGACACTATATATTTTTTTTCCTGGAGTCTGAGGATACTGCTGTTCATTTCAGGTACCTAGCTTATGCTCACCTTCAATAAATCCCATATGCCACGGAACAAAACCACAAAGGGATACTGAGCTTTTGCTCTCACCAGGAAGAAATTTTATTCTCTTATCTGTAGAACTCTCTTTCCTGGTCTCTGAGGCCCTCCTTCACACATGCAAGAAACATCCGTTTACTAATTGATTTTTTATTTGTTTGTTCGCTTACCAATTAAACATATGGCAAAAAAATAGTGGTAATTAGACTTCTTGAGCACTGAATTTTTAAACCCAGATTATCTGCCAGGATGTGCTTTGGATAAATTCATATATATGTACATTTCAGAGGGAATACAAGTGAGCGGCGTGCATTGCAGGGCCCAACCTAAGATGCCCAAAGGAAGTTCTCTACGTATCTTAGTCCCACATTTCACGGTTTTTCTTTCATTGTTACCATTTTCCCTAAAGTTTCTGTTATGAGCAATGCTCCTTTCATCATCTTAGTTTCCTGTTTATTCTTAAATCAATAAAATGTACCCATTGGTAGGGTAGCACTATTGGAAAGGGGTTGAACCCTAAAATGGTAGGGCCTAGTGAGAGGGACTTTGGTCTTTGGGGGTATGTGCTCAAAACAGATTAAGGTAGTACTAATAGCACCCCTTAGTATATTTCAAAAGAGGATTGTTATAAAAACCTAAGCCTGACCCTACACAGCTACCTCTGGTTCCTGGTTTATACCATGATGATTTATTCTGCATGTACTGTGCCACATGTCATAGTGCTCTCACCATACTCTGTTACCAATTTTTTTTTTTTTTTTTGGATTTTCAGCCTTCAACACCATGAGCTAAATAAACCTATTTTCTTTATATAGTTAACCTGTGTCAGGTATTTCATTATAGTAACAAAAAGCTGACTAATACAGGGACAGAATGAAAGTTGATCTTGAGTTTATCAGTTGGAGCTGGATGTTCATAAATGTGTTTCTTTATAAGCAGGACTTTTCTTAAATAATATTTTTGTCATCTTAGAAAGCACAAAATAAAAGTCATCTTAAATATTGGATTTGATGTGAAATTATACTATAAGAAATAAAATTACAACTG
Organism: Marmota monax; assembly: GCF_021218885.2. Classification (NCBI taxonomy): domain Eukaryota; kingdom Metazoa; phylum Chordata; class Mammalia; order Rodentia; family Sciuridae; genus Marmota; species Marmota monax. The sequence continues at coordinate 310,207 of NW_026694892.1, read as the reverse complement.
TAGTATGTGAAATTATAAGATTAGAGATAACAACCTCTTTTTCTAAGAAGTAAAGTATTTTTATCCATATGCATAAAACTTATCAACTTCTAATCAATTTGTCTTTGGAAGAAACAAAGACAATTATGAAAGTGCATGGTGTCTCTGTGGGAAGGACTGCCGAAGAGGAAAGACATGAAAACCCATGACAAAAACCAGAAGAAAATTGAGATGGGAGACTGTTTAGAACAGAGATGTATGTCAGGGACTTGACTGTACTCGTTAGTTTCCCTGAACATGGGTGTTGTCCTCATGACAACACTCTTACAACTTGGTCAATGACATTCAGCATGAAGGATGAGACCGAGGTTAAAAGTGTGAACTGCCACTGGTCCTGGGATTTGAAGGATGAGGATGGGAATATTTTCTTCTTTGTGCACCACACCTTAATTCATCTTGATGAATAGGATTATTTTTTTAAGAATATGGGCATTTTAGATACCTAATTTAGTTTGGCAATATACTCGATTAGAAGGAGAAAGAGATGAGAAAGACATTCCCTGGTCTACCATGTTTTAACTGCAGTGTGCTGTGTTGCTGTGCTCTAATGTGTAGGTGTGTGAAGTGCAGTTTTGACATTTGATATTTTCAGTGTGTGATGGGTTTTCAGGACATAACTTTTTTATAAGTCAAAGAGTATCTGTATCTGTTTTTCTTGGTCTACAGATTGAGCAAAATAAAGGGCCCAAAACCAGGGCCAGTTTTCCATGTGAAGAAATATGCTCTGGAGAGACCAAAGATGTGTTGCATTAGGACATTATTAACTTTAGATTTTTTTTTTCATAAAAAGCAAACAGAAGTACCCGAAACAGGCTTTGCTGCATGGAACTAAATCATATCATCATGACTGCAAGCAAAGAGCGTTAGGGAGTCTTGAAGGCTATATGTAATAACTCAGAAGCCTTGTATTCTAAAGTTTTGATTGTAGCTTGCATTCTCTGAGATACAGAGAAACTTGTCCTGTTCTTCTTATCAATTTCAAGCTACTTGTGACAAGATGTGAGAATGATTCACAGAGCAATTGTATTAAAGCATTCTAAACTTAAAAGGGCTTTCTCATGCAGACCACCTGATGCTGTGTGCCATAGTGCCTCAAGGTGACATACAGGAAAAAAAGATGGTTATGTGGAATCCTGTCACCAAACATGAAAAGACTGAGATAAAACTTGCCTTGCAAAATTCCATCCTGTAGTTCTGTCAATAAAGACCCCTGCTAGCTAGTATGGCATGGAATTATTTGTTAAGATGATGAAGAAATTATTAACCTGGGGAAAACTTCAGGTGTGTTGGTCCACTGTGTACTTGTGCCAGACCAAATATATTCCTAAAATTCTATTCTGTATCTTTGACTTGCATCATCAAATACCCATTGTTTTCACAAAAATCATTTCTTCTAATAAGTTCAAAACATTTCTCATTGTTCTCTCAGTATTTGGTACACATTTTAACAAAGGTCTGAGCATGATGCTGAAGACAAAATGCTTCCTACCCATGGAAATTTACTCTATGGTACTTGTACTTGGAGGATCCTTTCAGAACTTATTTGAGACCAATTTTCTCTGCAAAAATTTACATTCTAGCCCCAAATAGCAAGCATTTACTGAATGTCTGCTATATTCTTGATGCTGCATTTAATGTTTTACAAATATGATCTCATTTTATTTGCACAATGACTCACAGATGAATGCCTTGAGATCATACATATAGAGAGCAATGTTGGTGAAAGTGAACTTTCTGTTACTGATAATCTTGATCCTAGGAGTTCCCTGAAGTCCAGAAACAAATGTAATGATGGAGAGCAATCACTGGGTGAGATATACATCTTAACCATGTGCTCTGTTGAAAGGATCCTGTGTGTGAGTGGGCTGATTCCATGTTGTAGCCCTCTTCACAACTGTGAGGCAGTATTGAGATTGTAAACTCAGGAACTGTTTAATTCTCATGCCCTATTATAACGATTATAATCTCAACTAGAACCATCTTCATTGGGAAGCGTACGAATGGCTGACTGCCATGTGTACACGTTTACTTTTTTATTTGCAGGATTATACTTGCTTAGTTCTCTGGAAAGAAAACCCATAGATCATAATCTCATAGGATGAATATGGTTTTGTTTATGAGGTTCTCTAAGTCATAAAATCTACCAAAGCCTGGAAATGCAAGGAAGTCCTTAAGGCAATTAAAACAGACCACAATTGCAGCTGAGATTAGTGACAGAAGTGTGGCAATGTCCCCTTGGCCAGATCCTCCTGTGGGAACTGACTGAGGTACCCCTCCAGTTCCACGGAGGACAAAGAGCTGACAGATTGCTCTCAATCCATATATTCTGAGATGCTCAGGATTTTACACGGATCCTAAAACGTGTTGATCCTCCATCTGATGATGCCCCTGACTGAGACTGAAACGACAGAAGAGGAAGTTCATATCATTTCTAGCCTGATCTCTGTTCTGGAACATTCCATTCTCTTTTCATTCTTCAAGTAAATCTGCAAGTGCCACATCAATACTTACACAAAAGTTCTGAAGTGGTATCACTTTGAGCTTTGTCAAAATTAAAGATTCACAGAGTTTTAATCACTTTAATCTTATCTATGCTTCAGATTAATAATGCACATTTTCTATCCACACTAGTCATGCCATTTGGGTTTTATTTCTCTCCATGCTTAAATTATAGCTTCCTTAGGAGAGAAATTTTTAACCATATCTCATCTTTCTGCATAATGCCCAGGCAGCATTAACTTACATTCAGTTCATGAAAAAAGCTCAAAACTCTCTCTCTCACAGTCTGCCTTTGAGCTGCCCTTTCCTCTCCCTGCAGACCCCTCTCCTACATTCCATTTTCTGACTTCATTCTCACCTTCCTTTCCCCACGGAGTCAGTTGCCACCTCTTCCAGTTGGACTCTCCTTGTGTTCTCAGGATAAGCAGCTTCAATTTGGTTTTCTTATTGTCTCCTTCCAGACTTCAAATCTGGATCACAGTCAGTATGTTCATGTGACCAGTCATTTCTTCATTTTGCACTAGAATTTTAGCTCATTGAGGGCACAAATGTTTCAAGCATGCTTTTCATGCTTAGCATGTACTTTAGGACCACCCAACAAGATTTCATTTTTTATTAGTTTTTTTAATTGACTTTAGTTCTTGTCATCAAAACTGTTTGTGAATATGATCTTGGTCATAAAAATAATAATTAAGAAAATACAAAAGCAATAATTGCTGACCTAGTTCTGAAGTTTTCTATTCAGAGAGGTAGGTACCTTACATGCTTTTGTGGCCTCACTCAATCTTCCTAACAATCACTGAGAAAGAAATGGTTATTGGCCTATTTTACAGATAATGAAATGAGGACCGAGGATATAGCTCAGTTGGTGTAGTGCTTGCCTTGCATGTACAAGGTCATGGGTTCAATCCCCAGCACCACACACACACACACACACACACACACACACAAAATACATATAATGCACATTTAAATATTTGTTTGATATTTTATATCAAGCAAGTGGCTGAACTGGGATTTCAATCTAAATATCTACTAACTAATTATTGGTTGAAACCAGCAGAGCTCATTTAAAAGATCAATTTTGATATCTTGCTCTGTAAATATGCAATTAATTTCTGAGACATTAGAAGCCCTAGTGAATCAGTTGACAACTTTTTTTTTATGCGTGTTTTGCAATGAGAAAGAGCGTACCACATGCCATTTATATTCAGATGCCAAGTTATAGCTGTACTTTCATCAGATGAATCAATTTCATATCTGTTTCCTGAATTAGCTGTGAATTCTTTTGTCAGTAATTAAATTGCACTTAATCAATTTAACAGAGAAAAGCCATCTGTCAGGTGTGTGAACCTAATTAGCCATGGTGTTTTGAATGGACCAGTATATAATGGTAGTGATTTTACTATCAAGAGTTATGATTCAAAAATACAAAATTTTACCATTACGTTTTGTGTGAATCTCAACAGCTCATCAAAAGTCTATTTCGGGGAGAATCTTCATACTTTTGCTTGATAAAGAACATTTCATGGGAGATTGCATCTGAATGAAGACATTTGTAGTGAGGCCAGAGTTATACAATGCCTCTTGTGGAAGATAATAGCCAGTTCATTGAGAGACATTTATATCTGAAATGCAGCTTGGACAAGCAACACACATTTGTTGGGCATCACTCTAGCATGCTCTGTGCTACACACTATAGAATTTGAGGATGGACAGATACCATTGCTATTTTTAATTTTATAATATCATTGAGGAAGTGATTGTCACACAGTTAATGCAAGAAATCTAAAACCTCCAATGTATTGAACCCTGTTTTGACAGATTCTCAGTTAATCCTTACATTCTTTTCAAAAATGGGCATTTCTATGTTACATAAAGACACTGTGGTTGGTGAAGGCAGAGATTTGATAACTAGATATATAGTCAGTGAGGTTAGATCCAAAAAGCAATCAAGAACTTTAAAGTAATGATAAAAATCATTTTATGTGACACAAAAGTTAAGGTTTATTTTAGTGCCTAAGGTTTTAATGTTTTACAGAAACCCTTCTAAAAGAAGGATGAAGAAAAGGTGTTTTTCTTCTTCTTCTATTTTTAAAATCATTTGGAAGGAATAAGTGCAATTTTAGGATTTTCAGGGGTTTTTTAACAGAAAAAAAATATCTACACAATTGATATACAGACAGTAAAATCTGAAATTTACAAAATTAATTTTATAAAATTCAGACTATTAGACTAAGATATGGAAACTGAAAACTCTTGTCTAAAACAAGAAAATGATTGCCTTGTCACACAGGACCATGTACCAAGGTGGAGAAAAATTGAGGTATCAGATGATAAAGTGGTGAAGCATCAGGAAGACACAGAACTCTGGCATTCATTATCTTCAAACACTCATCTAAGTGCTGATTTGCCTTCTGGATAAATTACAGTCTTCCTGACACAGTTCATAAGTCTCTTCATTTGTAGCCCTGGCCTCCTTTCCCAAAGGTTTGTTGCATCTCAGCAATATTGAATAATCTCATTCTAAACAGTGATTTATTTTTATTTGCTGGGCAATCCATTGTTCATTCATTCATAGGAATTATTAAGTCGTGGAAGAGAGCTCATCTGAATGTCTTGAACAACTCATTGTGAGAACTGCAAATATCTCCATATTTCCTAATATCAATAATCCAAGCTATTTTCAGGTATCATTTATCACAAGGAAGCAAAGTTTTTATCACTTCAGAGGTTACTGCCAGACTTTCTTTTGTATGAAATTCAGATTCAAACCTCAGCAAAATTACAAATTACAACATGACATATTGGTTCATGAATAGACAAAACTTGGAACGCTAAATTTGCAAATGTCAAGGGTCTACTCTATTACAAATGCCAACAACTGAATATAATTCCGAGTAATCATGCCCTTGCAATTTAAAGTCAATGCTTATATTTTCCACGTTGTGAAGAATAGGCAGTGAACAGGAACACTTGTATTATGGTGCTGACACCTGACCATATCACTATTTGTGCAAAAATGTGTGGACTGACCGTATAAAGCTCTCTTTTCAAGACTAGAAATTCATTAATGATAAATGTAGCAATTCTTAAAATTTTGACTACAAGAAAGAGATTCTTCTACCAAACACAAAGTGCAAAAAAAATGGGGAAAAATTGGAGAGACAAAAAGATGAAAACTGAATGAGGGAGTAGGAATGAGGAGAATCTTGAGTGCTTACAGAAAATGGGGTCCAAGTGGCCACGTGTCTTATTTTTTAATTGGTGAATGGCTACTTTGGATTGAGGTAGCAGAGTATTTCCATATGGACCACTCTTTATTCCACCTAAGAATTTTGTTATTCCAGGTTGTTTTTCCTCTGGGCATTGCCTAAGAGACCCGAGCAGGCAAACTTTTGTGTTGATCCTCCATTTCTGCCTTCAGCATGTCACTTCTGGGTGTTGCTCCAGGACTGGCATTCCTTACAGCTATTTGACAAGTAAGGAAGCATTAAAGGACTTCAGCTGGGGCATTGACAAGCTCTATTCCTTGTTAACACAATACATGAATCAAGCTTTCATACCCCTCGGCCCCTCAACTATCCTCTACTTGACTTCTATGTAAAGACCTACCCATCTGGTTTACAGATCCAATGTACTTGTGCTTGCCAAGATGCAAACTTGTCTACATCCCCTTTTCCCACTGAGCTCTTGAGAGGCTTTTCTTTTGAAATAGACTACATATAGCTTTATATACCTAAGCTTTTCTGTCTGAGTAAATTTGCTTGGGTATGGATCTCTACTTAAGCATTTTTTCTCTCTTTTTGTTAAGGGACTTCTTTCTTCTTTCAAGTTTCCAATGTCTGAAAGCTTTCCATCCTTTCTTCCTACCATTCTAAATTGGAAAAATGACAATACCACTGAAACAGCTTCTCTCTCTCATTGAATCCTCACATAACACGATCAAGTGGGGGCTTCTGTTAACACTGCTATACAATGTAGAACCCAAGACCAATAAGCAAAAATCTTTCTCTTCCTTTCTGTTCTGCCCTGTTTCCTCCCTTCTGTCTCTATCATGTCATTCTTTCCTCTGTCCTTCCTTTCTTTCCTATTTCATATTATTTTTGTTGCCATGTACTTTTGCAGAGTCGAGATTCTAAACTTGGAGGATTTGTTAATTCTATCACTTTATTTATGTACAACAAAAGAATATTAAATGGATAAAGTAGGGTGAGAAGAGGAGGTTGTTTGCTTTAGAAAGCACAATGTATTAGGGAAAAATGTGTGAAATATGTTTACAGTACAAAAATAATGTTCACATCGGTGTAACTTTGTAGGGTGACCAAGGTGAGCCCCTCTAAGAACACACTAAGCTTAAATCCCCAAAAGGCATAAAAATGAACAATTGTAATTCTGGTAACACCCATGTGACCCTAGCTGGAGGGGATGTCTGGTTCTCTAATTGTGCCCTAACACTGGCGGGTTTGGAAGAATTCTGCTTTCATTTTTTGTTTTCTCTGAAAATCGCTCCCTCCCTTAGGCTGTTTCACCTCTGTTTTCTCTTTGGCCCAATCCTTTGCTCAGAAAACAAACAAACGCAAGCCTTAATGGCAAAAAAAAACTTTTCTAAATTTTTAAACTCAAGGTCTTTCTTATTTCCTTCCATAACCATCCTTAAGAATCATGGGAATTCTGACACATTCTAGCTGTCTGTTTGGGAGTAAAGTAATGCTTTGGGGTCAAAGTACCAAGCAATGAAATCTGCAGTGTAGACAACATTGAAGGACCAAACACTCCCTCACAGGAAAAATTCTCTCATTTTCAGGGAGAGAGGAGAGGTATCCTGCAGCCAGTGCTGTCAAATCAGTCAGAAATCTTGCTGAACCTTAGTTGAACCAGTGCAGACCAGCAGATTAAAAATGAGTATAGAGAGAATTACTATGGCCATTCACCAAGAACATGTAAGAGGTAAAAGCTTGGTCTTTCTTCTATTTTAATCCTTATTTTCCATTACTCCCCTTGTGGAAAGTCCAATTTTCTCAGAACTTCCTTAACTCAGAGTTATTTACCAGCAATAATATCTATTTTTTAAGAACTTCTTTCACAACACCAAACTCACCAGCTACATCAACTTTCTGAATGATTTAATAATAATATGATCAATAAATTGGAGGGTTTTTTACTACATTTTCTGTCATTTCTTGAATTGTTTTACATGCAGCATTTACTATATGATATCTGCATTACATAAAAATTTACAATATAATTTATATAACACTATTTATAACATCTACATTAATATAGTGCACATAATTGTGCTCAGTAGTTTTTGAGCATCACTATCCTAATTGACCAAATAAGAAAATAAAATAGACTTATTAAATAATCACCCAGGACATAGAACAGCTGAGAATGAAATGCCTGTCAGCCTGATTTCAGAGTTAATATGCCTAATTACCCTAATTTTCTCTTGCCTATGAAATAATATACTCCTGAAAGAGTGGGTCACACTTTGAATATAGATATTTAACATAGTTTTTATTTTGAACCACTTAAGGATTTTAACTACTTAACACAAATTAATCAATAGAGAAAGCAAAACTTGAACATAAATGGAAAAAATAACATAATTCTCTATCAAATAAATGTGATAACTACAAGAGAAAAGAATAGTTTCTTTAGTAATCTAGAAAATAGCATAAGGTCCACAACAACTTAGTGGTATCTATTCAGAGGATAGAAAAACCTGAAATTAGTATCAATAGAATTATTGGTATCATTAATATTAAATTATTTTTATAGTGCAGGAGAATGCAGTAAATAAGTCATCCTGCCAATGCTATCAGTAAGAGAGGAGAGCTTCAACTATAACACTGAAGCGCTATGTCAAGTTCTCCCAATGCCAAATTTTATTTGGAATTATATTATTTTAAAGTCATATATTTCTAATTATAGAAGAAGCCTAGAAACTCTTATCCTGAAGTTCTTACAGGCCCATTTTTCATAATTTGATTATATTTCTTCACCAGAAAGAAATTAGTGCAACCACTCTGGAAAGAAGTCTGGAGAAGATGGAAATAGGAAAGACAGTAGAATGAATCAGACATAACTTTCCTATGTTCATTTATGAATACATGACTAGTGTAATTCCACATCATGTACAACCACAAGGATGAATTATGCTCCTTGTATGTATGTTAAAATACATTCTACTGTCATGGATAACTAAAAGGAAAAAATTAAACAAGCAAAGAGTGCCTCTCAGATAAATCCAGTTGTCATCTGGACAGAGAAAGCAGAAGGTGGTGCTTGGAAATCATATTATATCACAATAAAAGGAAGCTCTTCATTGCCATCAAAGGATCAACTAGACCTTCAGACTCTGTGGGTTAAGAAAGGCCATGCACAGACAAGTCTGTGTGGGTGAATATAGGACAGGCATCAGAACTTGCCAGTGGATGTTCCCCTTCAATCCAAGCCTAAGAGCCATACATACATCAGACAACTCAAGTGCAAGAAGGGGAGGTCACCACAGGAGGGTGTGAGAAATGCTCTGTCTTAGAAACCTCATCTCTTGAACAGCTCCTTAGACCTCCTTCTAATGGGTTCTGTCCCCAGAGTTATTGCACTCAGGGAAAACAACACCTATGACTTCATATCAGGTATTATTCTTTCAGTCCACATGCAACTTACTAATGAGTAGTAATTGCACCACAAGCAATGCTGCTTAGTCTTTATCTGTTTCCAGGGAAACAAAGTGAAGAAGTTAACTGAAAGTCAAATTCTCAGGCACATGTGGGAAGGGTTTCATTAACCTTTTGCCCATAGAAATAAGTATTCAAATAGTAATGTTATTTTAAAAATAGAAAGCAAAAAGCAACAAATTGCTATTGTTGAAGATGGCTTTTATTCTAACACGTTAATCTGAAAGTTGATAATTAAAGGGAGGAGAAAGTTCTTCATCTGAAAAATCCAAGTAGCACCAGTTGATAAGAATGGAGGCTGGTGAATGTGTATAGGCAGCACAGGATAACTGTGGAATAGTAGGATTTGGGGATCCTTAAGGAAATATTTCATTATGGCAAGGATTATCAAGGGATGTTAAAACCATCAAGTGAAGGAGGATATCAAATTGAATATTTGCATGGTATATGAAGATCACCTATGGATTATAATATAGTCCCAAGGACTATACATTTCTACAGAATGCAGGCTTTTTATGTCTCCAATATTATTCATGATTTAGATAGTCTTAGTTTTCCTGAACTTTATCCTCAGGGAAGAAAATATTCTATATTTGGGGTTTCTGGGAAAAGACGCTGAGCCTTGTCCTTCTTCACCTGTGGGAAACATCTACCTATGTTTCTCTACATTAAGATGCCCCTCAACAGGAAGTGTCCATTTCAGAAGAGGTTGTCCAGAGGTTTCTCTGCAGTCTGCATGGTGAATGAGTCAATCAAATTTGGAATGCAATACAGACAGGAACCTTCGGCAACATTGCACCATATATTCCAAGGAAGAGTATTAGTAATTCTGAAGGAAACCTCCCATTTATCCCTTAAAAATAACTCTCTATACATCATGTTGGAGTATGTTACACTAATTGCATGGACTGTATTAATTTTATGGATTGAACTCATTGCCTCTTAGTCTTCTACCATCCCAGTAGAGGTCAGCCAAGGTGAGATTTTCTTTTCAAGAGGTCAGACAATGGCAAGAAAATGAATTGAGTATTCATTTGTCTGTAGCCCTAGCAGTAGTATTGACTTGGGTTGACTTTCTACCTCTTTGATCAAAGGTCACTGGGATGTATAGAACATGGTATTTAAGTCATGTGATAGTTGCTGTATTTTGTATTGTTAAAGCTTATATATTGTAATTATTCAGAGAACTTCTACTATAGGTGATTCCTATTTTCTTAAGAAGAAATCTATAGGTCAGGCACAATGGTGCATGCCTGTAATCCTAGCAATTTAGAAAGCTGAGGCAGACTGATTACAAGTTTGAGGCCAGCTTTAGCAATTCAGAAAGGCTGTAAGCAACTTATTGACACTCTGTCTAAAAATAAAAAAAAATTAAAAGGGCTGGGATGTGGTACAGGGGTAAAGTGCCTAAAGGTTTAATCCCCAGTAACTGTTCTGACCCCCAAAAAGAAAAGAAATAAGAGATTATTTAAATAATTTTATTGTGGCTATATCTAAAAGAATAGAATACCTTTTTTAAAAAGCTTCAATGAGAACAGAATCATACACTTATAATTATGTCAGTCTGATGCTTGGAAGAACTGCAAACACAGTAGTTTTAAATATTAGAGTTTTAATTTATTTATTTATCTTATTTTTGTTATTATTATTATTATTGTTATTTTGCTTTAGCAATTATTTTACAGATTAGAAGATAGAGACCAGAAATTATTTTTTTTCCTCAGGGTGATTCTTTTTTTAGTTTTGAATACATTATTACTAATATCTTAGACCAGAAATATGTCCCTAGGGGACACAAGTAACTAGTTCCAGCTCTGGTCATATGCCACCAAAAATCACACAGAAAAAGTAATGGTGACAAACAGAAAAAGGACTTTCATCAATATGACCATATTAAGAAAGCAAAGTGAGATCCAGCATCTCAGGCCATCATAGGGCTTCTAAGCTTTAAGTTTAAATAGAGGAAGAATTGGGGCTAGGGTGGAAAGTATGTCTGATAAAGCTGTCTGGGTCAAACTGTGTTCTGTGAGATAGCTCTGGAGAAGTCTTGATCACTCTGAAGAGGCAATTTCCACATGCTGCTCAGAATGTTTGTCTCTCAGACCTGTGATCCTGAAAGGGGGCCAGGATTGGAGACTTGGAGTCACCACTCCAGGGTCCAAAACAGGATGCTGCAATTCTTGCCTCAGTCTTCAAAAAGGATGAGATAGGTTAGGAAAACATTAGGGTTAATAAGCCTTGTGTTAACTAGTTTTTATATGAACGTGCCTTAAATGATTAACATGTCCACACACAGAGCTGAGGGGTGTCACAAAGCTTAAGATAATAATGGAGACAAAACAAAGACAAACATGCCAAGCTTTATCCTGTTTTTACTTACCCATGGAGCATCTGCAAGTCTAGATAATCATGGTTTTAATAAAGTCAGCCTCTCAGAGTCCCTGGTACAATTCCCTTTCTACTTTAATGTTATATTATTTTCATTTTAGAAGCAAAATTTATTTTATGTAAAACATTTTAGGAATAAAGTAACAACAAAAATGTCATCAATAATTCTATCAAGTCGTTTATTCTCTCATTCTTTTCTATGCACATTTCACTTGACTGTAAAACTTTTTTGTATATTTCATTGTATTTCTTCTTTTGTAAAAATAGTCTACATTTTGCAAATCATTGGCAAACATTATCTTAGTGGCTATTGCTGAGAATACCTATAATAATTAACTATAGTGTTTTTCATATTAATTATTTCAGATGTTTTGTTAGCAAACATAGGACTCCATTGCTTTTCTGCATCAATTTATTTTGTATTTATGAATACTATTACAGGTAGAGTACACATTATAGTTATTAATTAAGATATTTTTAAGTAGAGCTCAGACTTCTAGAAATCCTTTTATAAATGGAACTCCAAGCTCAAATTTAACAAGAGGAAGGGATCACAGAATCAGGATGGAAAAGCACTGGTCTGTGTGAGATCGAAGCCTGGGACTAGTCTTTGGGGGCAAAATCATTTCAGGGGCAGAATTGTGTGGAAAGCCTAGACTGATGTCACTGATTTTCATCTTTATTGATGAGTCTGTGTGATTTTGTTAAGACTATAAATTGTAAATTAGAAAATGCATGTGTCAGAACCATTTAACCAAAGTATTTTGTCTTCCTTGGTTTTATCATATCTAAACAGCAAACTGTAACAAAGCAAAACCACTGACAGCTTTGTTCCTCTTCTGCGGTCCAGCCTAGGAACATTCCTCAGGCTACTTGATCACCTTGTGAACAAACCACAGCCCATTCTTGAAGCAGATGTGATGCCTCCTGGGTACCTTGGGTCTGAGATCAACCTCTGAGATAAGGCCTGATGGAGGAGCCTGAATGCACAAAGCTAAAAATAAGGAAATCTCAATGGTAATGGCCAGGAGAAATGTGAATTTTGGGGTGAGGTAGACAGCACAGGAACCGAGGACATGAATAGACGCAAAGGAGAAATTACAAATACCAAACTGCAAAACCAAACCAGGAAAGAAAATAGAACAAGAAATGAAAGTGTGACTACAGAAAGTCACAGTGAAATGGATGCATGAACGAATGGGACACAGAAATGACAGGGGTAAGTCATTTGGCACTGTGTGAACTCTGAACTTTAGTCATCTCTGATATATAACGCTTAGAAAGAAGCCTTTGATTTCCAAAGTGATTTTTAGAAAAGTAGAGTGTGCTTCAAAGACTATTCCCCAGGATTTCCCCTGACTCCCACATGTTCATCTCCACCCTCTCCAAATCACACATTCCATCTGACTGCTTAGGAAAGGGAGAGGTTAAGCATTCTTTAGCTTTTTGATTCAACATATCCTGGAATCTACATGCCTTCTCCAGTTCCCTAAGCATGTGCTCCCTTTCTCAGGCAGTACATACAGTCTTCTCTCTTCTCTACAATTCTGAACAGTAATCATATGTAGACCATGGAGCTCAGAACAAAACATAATAACAGAATAAACTTTCAGAAATTTCTTCTTATATAGAAATATTGAAAGTTCAATCACAAAATATTTTAGATAATGTGGATTGCTGAAATGTTTCATTCTATAACTGCTAAAATCTTAACTCCCTTTTGTGATTTAGATGAATTATTTGTGTGTATGTGTGTTTTGTTTAAATCTATTTTTTAAATTCTTTTTTCACTGTTAGAGACAGAAAATGTGGGAACATTCCAGAATGCTTTATAATTTTTTTAAAAAAAATTGTTAGGAGAACTCAACTTCTTCATTCTTTTTCTCACTTACAGACATGAGAAAAAATAAGCTTTTGAATAGATGTTTAGAACTTTCCTTTTATATATACAGAATTTAACTACAACAAATTCATCATGAAGGGCCTAAATTTTGTTGTTTCTTATCTATCCACCTCTGCCTTCCTCTTCTAAGTACCATTCCCCTCCCTTTGCTGCTCTGGAGGGATGCACCCCTGTTCAGAAGAACCATGGGTAATCAGCACATACCTTCTTTGGGTTTTAATAGGAAAGCTTTCAGCCCAAAGTCCTTGGCTCAGATACATTTGAATGCTGTCCATCCTGGGGATCCTCATTTGAGACTTTTCCAGGGTCATGAAGGAACACCCAGACAGTGATCTGGCCTTCCAGAGATAGGCACAGGGGCTAAAGGTGAAGATTTGCTTTTTTAAAAAATATTTTTTTTTGTAGTTGAACACAGTAACTTATTTATTCATTTATTTTTATATGTTGCCGAGGATTGAAGCCAAGGCCATGCACATGCGAGGCGAGTGCTCTACCGCTGAGCCATAACCCCAGCCCCTTACTTTTTTATTCTAGTGCATTTCTATTTTAGCAGCAGCTGTCTTTTTGTATTTTACCAAAAATTCTTAGGGATAAAATGGCCTATAGTTAAGGATGAGTGTTTGTCAGGGGCTGGGGGTCCTTATGGAAAATGGAGAACTCTATCCTGCCATGAAAATTTCAACAGAACATGGAACTTGCAAGATGACCCTAGCTCCCCCTCCAAAAAAAATTATATATATATATATATATATATATATATATATACATATATATATATAGATATATATATATAGATATATATATAGATATAGATATATAGATATGTGTGTGTATGTATGTGTGTGTATATATACATACATATACATACACACATATGTGTATAGATAGATGGGTAGGTAGATATATATTTATATATAAAGAAATACCTTATCTGATGATTTTTTTTTCATGGTCAACAAATTTTACAGAATAATGTTTGTTATACATACACTTCAACATATGTATTACTAACATTATTATTATCTGAAAATAAGTCTTATTCAGTTACTTCTAGTAAAAATAAAAGAGACATACCTCATTAACTCTTCTCACTCAATATCAAATTTTTAAACAAAATGTTCAGTTCAAACTCAGTCAAAATACCTATCTATAAAAATCATTGAAGAGATTTTGCTTAGAAGTTTTGAATGTGTATTTTTATATTATAATCTAAATTTATATTTACTTCAAAATATAAAAGCATCATGTCATAATTTACTTTTTCAGTATATATATATATGGCTAGTTCTTCTGTCATAAGCATGAAATTACGAGTTTTTCATCAGTATTCACTGGTAATATGTTAGACTTGTATTTGTAGCACTTTGAAAGAGAAAATGGCAACAGAAGACAGAATTTAAAACAAAATTATAGACAAAATATACATGAGAAAAATTCCATTGTTTAATAACTTTTTAGTACAATTGAAAAGACTAATACATTCAATTTATTGTTACAGTTTATTGTACACTTTGTGTTAAAGGGATTATAAATGACAATCTGCCTAATTTATAGTGTTGTTTATAGGTATTTAATATGCTTTCACATTTCTACATACTTTTCCACAATTATTGAATTATAGAGTTGAAATTTCTAATTTGTGATTTGTCATATTTTAAATTTCTATCAATTATCATTTTTTGCTTTATTACGTATGTATTTATTTATTTATTTATTGGCATTGGAGATTGAACCCAGGGACACTCTATCACTGAACCACATCCTCAGCCCTATTTTGTATTTTATTTAGAGACAGGGTCTCACTGAGTTGCTTAGTTCCTTGTCATTTCTGAGGCTGGCTTTAAACACTCAATCCTCCTGTCTCTACCTCCCTAGCTGCTGGGATTATTTTTGCTTCATTTTGAAGCCTCATTATTTGCTGTTGATTGAATAAGAATTTCTATATTCTCCTGACAAACGGGCCTCTTACCACTAGGAGCTTTATTCACTTCTTAGGGCTGCTGTAACCACGCACCAGAAATGGATGTCTTAAAAAGGCAGAAATGTATTGTCTCACAGTTTTAGAAGTCCAAAATCATGGTACTGGCAGGGCCATCTTCCTTCTGAAACTGTTACCAAAAGCCTGGTCCTTGTCTCCTATGCCAATTCAACAAGGAGGACGCGTTTTTAGAAAAAAGAAAAAGAAATTTTAATGCTTTGCTAGCAAAGGAGAAATAGCAGCAGAGTAGACTTTGTTTCCTTTTCCTGGGAGGCACTTGTAAATGAAGTTACTGCTTTTGGGGTGAGAATGGTATCTGTACATTTAATTCACACAACAAATTTTATCCCAGGAGAGGGAAGGGACAGTCTGTCATATACAAAACAATGTGCCTTAATCTTTTTTTTTTCTTTTCAGTTTTCTTTCAAGGAGTTGGAGCACAGATATTGTGGAGATTGACTTTTCTCCCTTATTATCACAATGCCACCAACTTTAAGCAAATTCCCCACCGTCAATTATACATTGTACCCAGAGACTTTTTTTTTTTAAATCTAGGGCTCTCTGTCTAATTAAGCCACATTGACCATACAGAGACTCTTAGGGACCTCTCACTGCAGAAATCAGCAGGGCTAAGACACAGGCACCGGCATACAAGGAGATTCCAGGGTGCACTTGTATTTTAGCTCTATGGGGAACAGGCAGGGCTGTACCCAGAAATGTCCTCCTGCCAAAGGAGCATCCTGTCAGATCTTAAAAGGGGAGGACATTTTGTCACAAGGGTATAATCTAACAGTGCTGAAAGTCATTACTATGTCCTTTGTGACTGACAGCATATGCCCTTGAACAACAGAGGAAAGTCAGGGTAATGGGCCCCAATTAAGATTTTCTTTTTCAAATATAAAGGCCACCCCACGAAGTTAAACATTCTAGTTAATTCCTTTGACCCAGAGCAGTGAGGAAAAATGGAGGTGGGATGGACCCAAATGGAGTCACAGAAAAAATTCAGACTCAAGGACTAAAGAGACAGTCAATTAGAAAGTCATGGACCAAGACAATAGCCTTGGTACTCCCCTAATACCTGTACAACATAGATTTCAACCATTAGCCCCAATGCCTTTTTAATATCCATTAACATGGACTCTGATCAATAGCTTTATCTAGAAGCCATATATTCCTAGACTAGTAAACCCAAATGGAAAAAGCTTCTGCTAGTTCCCCTCACATCACACAAACTCCATCTTTCCTTCTCTCATTCAAACAAAACTTATTCCTTTCATTTATGCCCTCTGCCACCATCCGTGGATTTCATTCTTTGAACCCATGAGACAGGAACCCAGAAAGAAATAAGTGAAGCCTACAGCGCACACAGACCTTACCAGCCAGCTAAAGTGGCCAAATGAGTCCTGTTCTCAAACTCTGGTTTTATTCCCATGGGCAAAAGAGGCTGGAAGGCCAGACAGAGGCCAAATCCTCTTTGCCCATTTCTTTGGATCCCAGACAGATTTCCTGGGATTTTTTTTTTCCCCTCAGCCCCAGAACTAGTGTCCCTGACCCACAGCAAGATGATTTACAGCTGACTGGGGCCAGGCTGAGAAGCAGTGCTGGAACAGCCAGCACTGTGTTGAAAGGATTTTAATTTTTTTTAAACCCTTCCTTCTGGTGTCCTGCTATCCTTGCACAATGGAGGTAACAAGTTTATTGGCCACCTTGCATCCTCAGCATGGAAGTGGTGTTGCTCAGAGTGCAAGGCCTGCCCAAGAAAGCTGGAGGAGGGGCTGCTCTGGAGTCCCATCTGGGTGACCAATTTGTTACTGAAAGCTTGGTCCTCGTCCCCAGTCCCAATCCAATAATGAGAACATGGTTTTGAGAAAAAAGAAAAAGAATTTTAATTGCTCTGCTATCAAAGGAGAAGCACAGGGGATTCCGTTCCCAGAAGCATTGATTCTCTCCATCAGGGAGAACAGTGGGTTTTTTTAAGAAGCTGTTCAAAGACTATATTCCAGGTGTTCCCTGGAGGGGGACTTGTTATTTTGGTAGAGGGAGAGTGGAGAAAACATGTCCATTTTAAGATATGTGGTTAAGCAGCAGTGGCAGAATAGCAAGGGCCATATTCAAAGCACGAAGTGGTCCACTGTTACAAAACCTGCAAATTCGGCTTCCTTGCCTCTTTACGAATTCTGAGAATTTGCCTGCAGTGGCTTTCCTTTGCTTGTATAAGTTTCATTCCAAACCTTCTTTTTCTGTGAAGATCTCTTTGGGTCTCTACACATAAGCTTCCCTTTCAGGGGTTCTGTGAGTAAATGTTGACAAAGACCTTGCTTCCAAATGAGGTCACATTGTGTAGTACTGATGTCTACGTGTTTTTATTTGTTTGATTTGTTTTTCTGGTATTGGGGACTGAATCCTGGGGTACTTAACTAAGGTGCCACATCCCCAAGTCTTTCTAGTTTTTATTTTGAGAGAGGTTCTTACTAAGTTGCTTAAGGTCTTGCTAAGTTGCTGAGACTGGCTTTGAACTTGCAATTCTCCTGACCCAGCCTCCCAAGCCACTGGAATTACAGGTGGTTTGCGCCACTATGCCTACTGGAGTTAGGATTTGAATATATCTTTCTTTAACACAGTTTAAATCTGCATGCCATCCCTGCCCTGTCTATTCCAGTTCATCCATTGTCCTGTAGGTGATGCTCATCCATTTTCCTGTAGGAGATGTTCCCTAAGTCTTCCACTGTCTTGTTCTTTTTATATTTGTTCAACAAATATGATTGCATTTATTTATTTCCCCATTTTAATGGGAAAATAATAATCTATGCAGTTGGCAGATGGCTTTTTCCATTGCAGTATTTAAGAGAGTTGGGTCATAGTTTCACAAGTACTCTCAAATGTTTGCATTTTCCCTTCTTTTAGTTCAGAAATGGTACCTTAATATAGTTGAGGATCAACTGAATTATCTTAGCTTTCATACTTGGGGTGAATGTCCCAGTGTAAATTCCTGGCCCTCATCACTGCCGCAGTCTGGCTGGGCACAAAATCACGAGCCACCACACAGCTTGTAGATTCAAACAGCAACTCTTTATTCCCGAACTCACACCGGCACTCTACACACGTTCTGGGGAAATCCACGTTCTCTTCCCAAATCCACCCCCACTGGGCTTCTGTCTCCCAAAAAATACTGTCTGAATCCCGTGAGAACTCAAGGGGAACTCAGGCAGCAGGATACGCCCTATTCCCAGCAGGAATAACCTTAAACTTGGAATGTCCTAAACCGGGAACGCCCTAAACCCGGATTATCCTAAACCAGGAACACCCTAAACCCGGATCCGCCTTGGTCCTTGAGCAAGGTCACCTACATGCAATGTCACTGCAAAATGTCCTATTTTCACGAGTCCTTCCACTAAGCAACATGGGGTATGCTGGCAAGGAAATTGTCATACCTACTTGGCTAATGGCTCCCAGCATCTCCCCCCTTCTGATTAATTAAACAACAAGCAATATGGCTTAAGGACCGTGCCTGGTAGGTTGTCCAATTCAACATATGGTTCTTACCCGTCATCAGAAAACTGACCTTTAGGTGTTAGCCTCCTGTTTTAGGTTGATACCACTGCAATTGGATCATACCCGTCACTGACTACCGGTCCAGCATACAGCCATACTTGTGGATAGGTCTCTGCACCAGTGGTGGGGGGTGAGGTTCTTTGCCTCACCTCTGTTGGCCCCCAAATTTGGCCTTGGTGCCAGTGGGGGAGTGAGGTTAATGTGGCTTAAGGACCATGCCTGGTAGGTTGTCCAATTCAACATATGGTTCTTACCTGTCATCGGAAAACTGACCTTTAGGCGTCAGCCTCCTGTCTTAGGTTGATACCACTGCAATTGGATCATACCCGTCACTGACTACCGGTCCAGCATATAGCCATTGGCCCCCAAATTTTAGACCATCACTAGCAGAAGGGAAGAGGATACAGAAATGCCACGACACCAAGCCAATTGACGGCTCCTTGGGAAAAAATTGCATCACTGGTGACACCATCAGCAAAGATATGCCAGCACTACCACAATTAACATGGGGTGTGCTGGCAAGGAAATAAAAATTGCATCACTGGTGATACCATCAGCAAAGATATGCCAGCATTACCACAATTCGCTGCACCAAACAATAGTTACATAGTCCAGGCAAGTTCTGCAAGTAGTTCAAAGTGGAGGAATCTATCAATATGTCCATTTCCTCCCAAAATCCGTTTCCTCCCCCTTGATTGAGCATTACTTGTTGAGTTATATTCATTGATGCATCAGTTTATACAGTTTACTGTGATAGCTATCATAGAAGCTGTAGTTTGGTTTTATCTTTGTCTTCACTGGCACTGGGATGAAGATAGGAATTCTGGCAATGATGCTAAACAGACATTATCCTGAAAAGAATTATTAAATATAATGAAAAGGAAAGGTGAAAGTAAACAAACAGATCTGTTAACCTACTTTAAAAACAATCCTTAACAGCTGTTTACCTAATTTAAATTAAACCATTTAAATCACGTGAATAAAAAAAATAATAATAATTCGGATCCATTTTTTCATGAGCGCTCCTCATATAAGAAATATGGACATACGCACATACAGACATACAACACAAAACACAAGAGTGCACACAAACGTACAACACATAAGAAAATAGTAAAGGCCTTGTAGCTTTACCTAGGTGAAATCTCCATTGCAATGTTTAAAAACTCCACAGTCAAAAAATAAAACTGATCAGAAAAACATTAACAAGGAAATAAAAATTGCATCACTGGTGACACCATCAGCAAAGATATGCCAGCACATCACCACTGTGCATTTGGATATTACCTTTTATTTTCTTTATGAACTCTGGGCTCTTCACATATTTTACACCTATTGCAATCAGTACCTGTCACCCCTGCCAAATAATATATCACCTGAATTTAAACAAATTATTTGTTTTGATTTAAACAAGGTGGTCTGTATTTTTGTTTGTTTGTTTGTTCTTTTCGGGGGAGAGGACCAGGGATTGAATTTAGGGATATTCGACCACAGAGTCACATCCCCAACCCTATTTTGTATTTTATTTAGACACAGGGACTCACTGACTTGCTAGTACCTTGTTTTTTCTGAGGTTGGCTTTGAACTTTGTATCCTCCTGCCTCAGCCTCCCTAAGCCACTGGGATTGCAGGCGTGCGCCAAGGGCCAGCTTCTGTGCTTGTTTTGATACTTATTTCTCCTTTTGTACTTTTGAAACTTGATAATCTCTACCTTTTAAGTTTTACGTGTGGCTTTTTTATTATGCTGATTTCTCTATAATATTGATCAAGGGCAGTTTTTTATTAGTTTTCAATTTTTTATTCCAAATTTTCTATTTTTTTAATTTCCATTTTTATCTCAATCTTCTCCTTTTGATTTCTCT
This sequence comes from Marmota monax, assembly GCF_021218885.2. Classification (NCBI taxonomy): domain Eukaryota; kingdom Metazoa; phylum Chordata; class Mammalia; order Rodentia; family Sciuridae; genus Marmota; species Marmota monax. Next base: position 289,300 of record NW_026694892.1, on the reverse strand, counting down.
TAGTTCACTTCGTTAATCTTTTTATTTTAAAGATTATTTGAATTGTATATTGAATTTTTATTTTAAAAACTCTTATTTGCTATTAGTGTTTTGATTATATGAGATTTCCTCTGAGAAATTAGATGTAATATCAAAAATGTGTTTGTTTAGCTTTTTTGTTTTTTCCCTAGAAATTCTTCTATTAAATTTTGCATTTTGCCTTTGATCCAAAATATGTTTCAAAATATTTTCACCTGGCAGAATCATTTTTTTGAATTATTTTTTATTATTTTAGTTGTTTATATTTCGATTTGCTACTAAATTTGGGTGAAGAAGTTCTGTTTTACAGAGTGCTCTGCAGAAGGCTATGCTGATATGGCACATGACTGGCACCTGAAAAAAATGACCCTCTTTTTTTCCTCCCTTTCTCTCCCTTTTCAACAGGGCATCTACAATACATTACATTAGACTTACATGATGTAGATTTTGTTAAGGGGATTTTCAAAGCTCTCTACACTTTGCAAAGATTTATAGAATGGCAGTCCAGCCTCTTTTCCCAGAATGCATGAAGCTTTTACTACTATGGTTACTTCCTTTACCTCACTATCAAATATTCCCTATTTTGGCTATGCACTGTCCTATGAGGACATCGGTGTTGAGTACATAGTGTTTAAGCAAATATGTGCATATTTTCTAAATGAAAACTAGGAACATTATAGCATCAGTGGGATCTGCAATTCTCTGTAATCAACACTAAACTAAATAGTTGAACTTCTGTGATATTGTTTTGCTGTCAGAAAAATTTTAAAATAGTACCCAGGTGTTATACTGAAGAATTCAGCTTTCCACATTCTGAAGCCTGAGAGCTATCTGTTAGATCAACCTAACTGAAACACGTTATGTGATGAAAAATGGAAAGACAAGTAGACATTAAAGAGATTTCAAAATGAAGGAAATTGTAGCTTAATTGTGATTATTATGATTTCAACATCTTCATGAGGGAATTAAAACAAATCCATATAATCACAAATTTTAGCTGATAGAATGTCTGGGGTTGTTGTTCATAAACCTCTGTGTACCTACGAATCACCTGGGAACATTATGCAGATTCCCAGTGGCTTATGTCAAGAATTCTGTCACAATAAGTTTAATTGTCTGCATTTTATTTGTAATTGCAAGTGACTCCCTGGTAGCTAAATCACTGAGTATACTTGGAGAGATTACCATCCCAAAATATTTCACACGAATGCTAAGGTTAATAATTTGGATTGTATAATTTTTTACTTTCTAAGTAAAGGTAGCAATAGAACCTTCTTTCTTCAACTCTAGTGAACCTAGGAATCTATCAAAAGTATCAAACAAATAAATTCATTTTAAGGCTCAGCTGGGTTTCTTGTAACTGGGCACCCACTATTTTCTACCTCCCTACAGGTTTTGAGGCTGATAAAGAATTCTCCACTCTACCTTTTCTTGGTTTAATTGGCTTGATCCCATGAATAATAACCTCCACATGTCTAACGTGCTCACAATACATGAACTATCACTTTAATTACTTCTGATCTTATGATAGCACAAAAAATAAGCTTTTTGAAAGTGAAAAAAAAATGAGAATTTTTGTAGGCAATTAGAAAAATTAAAAAACGTAGATGCAGATGTACGTTCAGAAATAGACATAGATATAATTTTTTATGTTATTTTACATTATAGAAAGAAGGCTTAAATATTGAGGTTAGTTTAATTTTACATTATGCAATGTTTTTTCTACAGGTAACATTTTATGTTGAACATCCCTGCTCTGTCTTTCCTTGCGGATGGATATCCAGGACACCGCAAACTGATATTTTCCTACAGTTGTTGTGGAGTATCCACATTGCTTCTTTATGAAGGTTGTATAAAAGGAAATGTTTCCTACCTTTTAATGTCTGAAAATGTCTTTCTTTTGCTTTCACTCACTGGAGTGATTGGTGAGTCTGCCTTAGAAAATGGCAAGCATTCTTTCTTGATGGCAGTTTTATATAGAGACCGAGATTCTGAGAAGTAAAAGTACCTACTCCTGGTCACTCAAGTGAAAACCAGTGGATTCTACAGACAGATCTAAAGTCTACTCTTTAATTGATTCATGAAGCTGTCATTCTTTTAGTCAGTTGGCAATTGTTGAACATCAATTATCCTCCGGGTTTTATTATTACCAAGAAGGACAAAGGTATTTGTCTGCTACAGAGAATTTCACAGTATAATAATAGAGATAGAAGTGTTCTTCCTGTATTACCTTTCATTTATCCTTCCCTTCAACTAAAATGAATCATTGCTCACCTTCTGTGTCCTGCACTTTAGTTAGCCTGTTAACTGGAGCTTATTTTCTAACACCCTTCTCTAACCCAGTTACTCTTGAAACCCAGATTTGACCTTTGATTCTTCAGACCTCCAGTTTCATGAAGCTTTCCATGAAGATTTTCCAGCATCTTCTTCAAGTTGGAAATTTTCTCTTCCTCTACTGTATTTCCACGTCTCATATCACCTATCAGATTTCACTTGCTATCACATTTATAAATTTCTATGTATAGATCCTAACAACAAAGAAAAAAAAAAACACCTTAAAATTAACCATGTCTATTCAATGTCTCTTCCATTGAATTTAGCAAACCTTCACCTTCATACATGACATGTACAGGATCTTAAATCTATTAATACTTTATATTCCTTCATTTACTTATCTACTAAAATGATATTTTTAGAGTGACCTTCCATAACCACGCAAACTAAAATAGTGGTAATGTGTTTTATCTATTCCCTGATAATGGCTAGTTCTGTTTAAAACCCCCTGATATTATGTTACTTAACAATTTAGGTAATATATAAACAAATAATACTTAAGGTAAGGTCCTTTTGATTCCATTTCTCTCTCTCTCTCTCTCTCTCTCATTAACAGTATCAAACAGAAGTGCTTATAAAGTATTCACAAATAAGTGAATTAATATTGATATATGAGAAAATAATTAAGAGATAATAGAAAAAAATATCTAGTGATAACAATGACTTGGAAATGTGAAATAAATTAAACCACAATTACAGTTTCCTCATGTGTCCTATATATATATATATATATATTTTTTTTTTTTTTTCTGTTCTTCTCTCAATTACTGGATATGGGGTGAACATCTGCGGATTTCTACCTGGCAAAATGCTTCAGTGATGAATGAAAAGACTTCTTCATATGATTGAATAAGGGCAAAAGTTTTTCTGTTCAAAGCTACCTGGACAACACAGAAAATACAAATATGAGTTTCTAATATTACAAAAGCTATAACCAAAGGGAATATATGTATCATAACCCATGATTTCTAAAAAGTAATACTACTACCTACCAAGACATTCATAAGAAACATTGCCATTTAGTCTTCAGAAATAATGAAAGTCAATATATTTCAACAAACATTTTTTGAACATTTGTTACAGATAATGATCTTGGTACATTTTTAAGCATCTGGCACTATCCAACTTTCACATATGGAAACTAACCCTCTGAGATTGATTGACTTGGCAGAATTTAGCTGGTTAAGGACTGTAGAAATGGTCATAGAGAAATTTCTAATTTAATTATTTAGCTGCTTTTAAATTAATCATCAACCATTTCTTAGTGTTTACTGTAATAATGGTATTAGAAAGGTCTGTAAGTGGCTATTAAGAAAAACTGTAAATGAGTGGCTGAGTCCTCAGGATCTCTGGAGCACAGTTTGTTTTTACATGGTAGTATTACCAGATGTATTGTTTTGGTGTCATAAGGTAGTATAATAACCAACTAACTAGTTGCTGGTATCTTCTGATCTTATTAATATTGCTTTTTTTTGCCATCAGCTTTGAGCTTTTATCCCATACATTGACCCTAACAAAAATGCATAGCTTTATAGATTGGCATGCCATGGCAAGTTAGTTTTATAACTCAGTGCATTTGTTGAAGCACCTGTCTATTTGGGTTCCTGCAGAAGCTGATCATCGGATAAGGATTTAAAGTCCAATAATCTAAATAGGAAGTGATCCTTATAATGGAGAAGTGAGGCAGGAAAAAAAGGAAAGTGAATGGCAGAGTGCACTCACATGTGTTAATTAATATTGAGGATCTCACAGGGACCTGTGCAAAACAATCATCAGTTATCTAACCTAGGAGGCCAGGGAGCCTGAGCTTTGATGCTGCATTGGTCCAAGCTTACTCCCTGGAGCACTAGTATGCAGGCACTCCCAGCCTCCCCACTGCTTGGCTTGAGTCTGTTTGCGTGGCTAGAGGAAGGCTTAAGGAAGAAAAGTACAGAAATGGAGGAAGGCAGCTATGTGCATGGTGTCAATCAGGAGAAGGGATGATACATCCAAACTTACTTCTGCTCTTCCACTTGTTTACTCCTGCTTGAAAGCCAATTCAATCAGTCTGATCATTGGCTCTCCAAGACAGGGGATTAGATTCTATAAAAACCCTCATTTATCACTGAGCATGACTGCTGATATATAGTAAGTAGTTACTAGATAGTTACATAGCAGGATTTCAGGACTACAAAGGGAATCAAGAACAAGGTGAAGGACATTAGCTACCATAAGTAGGTACAATGTCAACTAGAGTAGTTAACTAAGGACTACCCGAGGGTTAAATTTCAGTAGTGTGTATAATAAAGATGACCTTGCTTCAGTCACCTCTGATGTGCGATGAAGTCTCAGGATCACTGGTTTACATGTTAAAGCCATAGACCAGATGTTAATGATGAAACAATCTCATTTAGGGTAGGATCAATGGAGATAAAGAACAAGGAGCAGGCCACATGTTTTCAGTGTGCAGAAAACTTACTTTTACGTTCATTAGGCTGCCAGATTTCAAGTTTACTTTCAGAATGTATTAACTATGTAAATCTGAACAGGATAATTATTTTCCTAGTTTTCTCACTGATGATGTAGAAATAAGAACAGCACTAACTTGATAGAGCTGTTGTGAGGATTAGATTAGATAAAAACCCTCATTTATTGTGGTGAGCCGTGTTTGTAGACCGCTGCCGTCATTAGAAGATGGCGCCGTTCTCCGTTGTGGATCTTGGTAAACAACTCCTTATTTGGGAGAGTTGGCGTGCTGTCCCTCAATACCCTATGAGAAAACCCCGCGTGGCAGCTTTGGATTGGACTTGAGTAAGCTTTATTAGGCTATGCTTGGGTGCTCGGCGGGGGGTCACTAGAAGATGATACATGAAACAAGGCCTGAATAAACTGCTGAAAGAAGAATCCTGTGTCGTGTTTTCCCTTGCCGGCGAGGGGTCGCGACAATTTATCACCTAGCATGGCTCCTGATATCCAGTAAGTAGTTACTAGATGTCAGCTAATGGTATTATTAGTACATTATCTTATTTATTTTCACAGGAACTACCATAACTTTGAAATTTTCCATTACAAGGTGCACATTAATTTTTCATAGGGAAGAAATATATTTTCTCAACTAATTCTAGTCGTTTCCAAATCAGAAACAACCATAGCATTTTATAATCATATATCAAATGAGTGAAAACACAATTAAATTTGATTAATGTGTTTTTTTTCCTTAATCTTGTAAGTATAGCATGTTTTTTTCCTGACTGGTATAAAAAGTTAGAAGTTAATGTCATTAAAATTCTCTGACATGGTGAGAAACAGCTTTGCCATCAGGAGCTCATCCCTTCCCCAAGTGAAATCTTTAAGAAAAATAAATACTGAAAATTAATTGCACCATTAATATTTTTCTATTCTTTGAAATAATTTATAATTATTTCACATTCAATTATAAATTGCAAGTGATTTATCATAATGGCTATGAATCGGGAGTATTTAAATGACTTTATGATTAAAAGAGTCCCTACCAGTTTGAACTACTTAATTTATTTATATCCTGACTCTTTTCAACTATATTAGGGCAATTTTAACATGAAATATGTATATCCAAAAGTTAATAATATGGTAATAGACATAAAATTAAAAGTCCAAAAAAAAGAAAAAGCATAAAATAATCAAGAAAATTAACATGCATGAAAAACTACCAAATTAGAGTTTCCTGGCAGCAAATGTAAAACTAAAAATAATACAAAACCAAATGAGTTACTATATATCATTAAAGGTCTTAAACATTAATAATAGACAATAATTTTTTTTCTGAAAACTAATTTTAAAATTAATTTCTTTGTCAATATAGCCAATTTTGTGAATATTTCTTTTATCTTTAAGGGGAATCATAATATATGCCCCAATAAAATGCATTTGAACCTGTGGTACCCGATGCTAGTGAGGTATGTGGGACTACCTTCTCATCACTGAGTTATGCTCATCAACTGTAAGTCTGCCCTGTACTTCTCATCTTATAAACAGAAACAAGGCAAAGCAAAAGCCACACATAAAACCACCACCACAGTAAGAGCTACCATGGGCTCATCCCCACCCAGCCCCTTTTCAATCCTCCCTTTCATCCTCAGAGTTGTCTCTGATCCCTGCATCCACATTTTCACCTCCCCTAGATACCAGGGTGGCTTCTTCCCATATCACTCCCTGAAACTGCCCTGATGAATGCCATCTTGTTCTGCACCCTACCAACCCTCAAGAATCATTGTTCTTATGCCATCTCTCGTGTGCTTTCAACCCTGTTGCTAGTTCTGTTGTTCCCAAAGGCCTCTCTCTGTTCTCTTGGTTTCCTTCTTTTCTGATTCTCTTTCACTCTCCTCCTTTCCTTTCCTACCTCCTTTTCTTATCGGTTCCTTCTCTACCTGTACCCACATGCACCTTTCATTCCTTCCTGAGGTTATTTGTATTCAAATACCTCTTCTGTTCTAACAGCTACCATCCGGCCATAGTAAATTGATGTATCCTTATGGTGCTTCATGATCCTGCATGCAATATGAGTATTTCAACTACAAATTTCCAAACCAAAACAGTCTCAAAACAATTTTATCTATAGAATAATAAAACCAACAATATCCAATTGTTTAATCTGGAAACCAATGAGCTAGACTTTGTCACTCATACCTCTCTGCCTACTACACATAGCCAAGTTTTGTCAAACCTGCCTTCAAAATACCTCTCACATATGCCTTTACCTCATGTTTCCTCATAATTAGACTGTGGCTATTTATCTGGGGAAAGAAACCACACAGTGCAATACTCTAATCATACAACGTTCTGAGCCAGATCAGCAGGACTCATCTCTGATGACCTTAGTCTTGATCCCTTGGTTAAGATGGCTGCCAGCTTTCTCCATTATAAAGTTACTGCTTTTTATTTTCCCATACTTTACTCCATGAAAATAAGTCCCTAAGTCCAGGCTACATTCAAAGGGAAAGAAATTACTACATTCTGTAACTGGGAAGGAGGAGCATCCACATATTGTAATTTTCTTTTAGGATACTTAAAAAAAATCTCTTATCCTCTTTAGACTTAGATTCTGAAGTCACATCTTTACCTCTTTATGAACCTGTTTTCTGTTTCCATTAGTAGTCTATATGTTCCACGAGGACAGAGTTTGTCTGCTTCCCTTGCACATTTCTCCCCTAATACATTGGTAGCATTAACTAAATATGTATTAAAAGCAATCATCATAAGGATGGTTGATAAAAATATTGAAAATACTTACATATATTTAAAATATATTCTTGCCTTATAAATGGCTTGCCATATGTTATTTCATGAAAAGGTTTTTGCTTGCAACAATAGCCACCATATCAGGAGCAGGAGCTGCAGCCAGGGAAGCGGCAGTGACCTCCCCTATCCCCATCCCCATCCTCACAGTTGTTGCCCCCCCACCATGGGATGGGGGGTCAGTGATGGAAGTGAAGGCAGCTGGGTTAAACAGATCACCTGCAATTATTCTATGCATGGGTTTGTAAAGAAGGACATAATCGTCCCTACTAGCATGATCACTCTGACAGTCCATATGGTGTGCAAACATTTTCAACAAGAATGCTATATTTATGAAGACCACTACAGATATGAACACAGAGAGCTATTGAAACAGGCTTCAAAGCCTACAAAACAGACTTCAAAAACTACAAAACCATTTCTTCCTCAAGTCTCTCAGCCTTGGTTGGACTGCTTGTCAAAATGAATACAGGCGAAGATGGGTCAAAAAAAATTCCAACTATTCAAGGATAGGAGCAGATCCCAAGCACTGGGTGAATGTCATTGAATTTGTTCCAGGGCAACCCTACTCTAGTCGCACTGATCCTTTCTGCACTGAAGCACCCCTGCAGGGCTCAGTGAGGAAGGAATAATCAGAGAAAGAGCAAACTGCAGTGGAAAGTAAGAAACAGCTTTGTCCCTGTGCTGCCCCTATACTGCACTGGGAGAGTGCCACTATGGGGAGAACGGTGTGTATTGTCCCAGAGAGTCCTATGCCATGCATGGGCTGCAGGTCCTCCCCCCATGACCCAGAACTCACAGCACATCATAACTTGCATTGAGGCCTATGAGGAGGATATGGAGCTATCTTTGGCTGTGCAGTGTAGAAAGGACATGGTGTGTGGGATCTGCATGAAGGTGGTCTATGAGCACTGCTCTGGGATCTTCTCTGACTGCAGCCATACCCACTTTCTCAAGTGTTTTTACAAGTGAAGAAGTGCTAAGCACTTTGAGAGCAAGATCATAAAGTCCTGTCCAGAATGCTGGATCACATCTAATTTTGTCATTCCATGTGAGTAATGGGTGGAACAGAAAGAAGCAACAGCTCATTCAAAAATACAAGAAGGTAATGAACAGCAAAGTGTGCAGGTTATTTTGATGAAGGATATGGGAGTCACTCATTCGGAAAGACCTATTTTTTACAAGCATATGTATCTTGATGTCAGTAGAGAGGAGCTACAGACAGTGGGAAGTACCGGCAGGTATGGGGCCCAGGGAAGGAGCCACTTTTGGATAATCATTGAAGAAAGAGAGAACAGCAACTCCTTTGACAAGATGAAGAGGAAATTGTCACCCTTGCGCTGGGTGAGATGTTGCTTATGCTTTGGCTACAGGTTGCTGACAAAGTCTCAAGATGAGTGGAACTTGCTTCATGATGATCTGGAGTCTGTGAGCCTCTGCAGTAGCTGTCCCCTGAGCTGCGTGGCAGTGCACTTGCTCTCCTAGGCAGGCCTCTCCACTCCAGGTGCTGTTGGGATCACTCACCCAGAGCCTGCTGCTCCCTCTCCCCTTCCCCCATGGAGTGTCTCTTTTCTCTTGTTTTTTGTTTGTTTTTAAAGTTTTGTTGTAAGATGAATTTAACTGTCAGATGGTTGGTGTATGTTTGTTGTGTCATCTGTTTTCAGCCAGGTTGTATTTATGGACTTTCTGCATGCATTTCTAGGACCATCAGTTCAAAAGCAAAAGCACCAGCTGTGCTTTGAGTTCCAAGAGTAGGGGTGATGGGTGAAGGGACCTAAAGTCGTTGGCAAGTAGCTTTCTGCTGCAGACATGGGAGGTGGATCCTCAAGGTATTTGGTAAAATCTGCACATCCTGATTTGTAACTGTTTTCTCTCTTGTAGCCCTCCCCTTCTCACTCACACACACACACACACACACACACACACGTGTGCGTGAGCTTCTCCTGTGGTTTTGGTCTCTTGTTTATCTGCACACAAGGAGTACTACTGGGTAAGGAGACCTAGGTGTGAATGTGCTGACTGTAGAATGCTAGGAAGATTTTTGAAAGAACACCTGTGAAGATATAATAGCATACCATTGGTGCAGGATTGGCAGTTGACTCCCAAGAGCTTGCTGTGTGGGTTTAAGTGGGTACATGGGAAACTTTCTATCTCTGAATAGATGCAGTATTCTTAGCCTGAGTAGAAAAACTTGGTTTAGTGGTTTCAGACTCATGTGTTAGACAGATCTTGTTATGGTTTGGATGTAAAGTGTCCCCCAGAATCTCATGTGTGGGACAATGCAAGAAGGCTTGAAGGAGAAATGATTGTGTTAACCTAATCAGTTAACTGATCCATGATGGGATTGACTGAGTGGTAACTGGAGGCAGGTGGGGTGTAGCTGGAACAGGTGGGTCATTGGTGATGTGGCTTTGGGGTATATATTTGTATCTGTAGAGTGGAGTCTCTCTTTCTCTGCCTCTGATCATTATGTGAGCTGCTTGCCTCAGCCATACTCTTCCAAAATGATGTTCTGCCTCACCTCAAACCTGGAGGAATGGAGATGGTCTTCTATGGACTAAGACCTCTGAAACTGTGAGACTTCAAATAAACACTTTTTTCCTCTTCAGTTGTGCTGGTAAGGTCCTTTTAGTCACAGCAGCAAAAAATCCGACAAGAACAGATCTTAAAGGGCCAAGAAGTGTACTGGTGGTAGTTACTATAGCAGTGCTATCTCTGTCTATGTGCGAGAGAAATGGGATCAGCCATAGAGGTTAAATCAAGGGTTATACCATATCTTAACACAGAACAGACTGGTCTTGGTAGGGAGCCTACATCATGGGAACAAATTTTTACTCCTCACACTTCAGATAGAGCCCTAATATCCAGAGTATACAAAGAACTCAAAAAATTAAACAAGATAACAAATAACCCAATCAACAAATGGGCCAAGGACCTGAACAGACACTTCTCAGAGGAGGACATACAATCAATCAACAAGTACATGAAAAAATGCTCACCATCTCTAGCAGTCAGAGAAATGCAAATCAAAACCACCCTAAGATACCATCTCACTCCAGTAAGATTGGCAGCCATTATGAAGTCAAACAACAAGTGCTGGTGAGGATGTGGGGAAAAGGGTACTCTTCTGCATTGCTTGTGGGACTGCAAATTGATGAGGCCAATTTGGAAAGCAGTATGGAGATTCCTGGGAAAGCTGGGAATGGAACCACCATTTGACCCAGCTATTGCCCTTCTCGGACTATTTCCTGAAGACCTTAAAAGAGCATACTACAGGGATACTGGCACATTGATGTTCATAGCAGCACAATTCACAATAGCTAGACTGTGGAACCAACCCAGATACCCTTCAATAGATGAATGGATAAAAAAAAATGTGGCATTTATACACAATGGAGTATTACTCTGCACTAAAAAATGACAAAATCATGGAATTTGCAGGGAAATGGATGGCATTAGAGCAGATTATGCTAAGTGAAGCTAGCCAATCCCTAAAAAACAAATGCCAAATGTCTTCTTTGATATAATGAGAGCAACTAAGAACAGAGCAGGGAGGAAGAGCAGGAAGAAAAGATTAACATTAAACAGAGACATGAGGTGGGAGGGAAAGGGAGAGAAAAGGGAAATTGCATGGAAATGGAAGAGACCCTGATTGTTACACAAAATTACATATAAGAGGTTGTGAGGGGAATGGGAAAAAAAAAAAAAAACAAGGAGAGAAATGAATTATAGTAGTTGGGGTAGAGAGAGAAGATGGGAGGGGAGGGGAGGGGGGATAGTAGAGGATAGGAAAGGTAGCAGAATACAACAGTTACTAATATGGCATTATGTAAAAATGTGGATGTGTAACCAATGTGATTCTGCAATCTGTATTTGGGGTAAAAATGGGAGTTCATAACCCACTTGAATCTAATGTATGAAATATGATATGTCAAGAGGTTTGTAATGTTTTGAACAACCAATAAAAAATAAATAAATAAATAAATAAAATTTAAAAATAAATTAATTAATTAATTTAAAAAAAAAAAGAATGTTTCATGGTTTAGGTTTTCCAGAATTCTGACACTTCACTTTGTCTTTTTTGAGGGCTTCGATGGTCAGGTTTTTGTGTTTATTTTTGTGGGTGTATCCTCTTCCTATCCCTGAGCTTTGCAGGTAGACAGATGTCATTCAAAACTATGTTATAAGGTATTTATTGTAGTGGAAAAATTGATTTACAGTAATAAGTCACACTTTTCCACTAAAGGGAGGGCATGGTCATCACAAGGCAAGCTGACGTTCAGTTATCAGAAGAATTTCTTGATTGGAAAGTTGACTTTTGCACTTTGATGCTTTGTTTCCTGAAAACAATTTGGGAGATGCCCCTGCTTTGTCCATCTACTGCTTTTGTTGTGTGGGTCCCACCCATTTTTCCAGTTCAAGAAAAAAAACAGGTAACTGTTTGTATTTTTCAGGTGCCCTTTTTTAAAGAAGCACTTTTCCCAAAGGAAACAGTATTTAACAAAAGTTTGGGCCACCACAAGTAGCATCAAAAGCTATTAAAGAATCCTTTGTTATTATTATTATTTTTTATTTCACACATGTCCCACCATCTTGGTTATTTGACAAATGTGACATCTGTGTTCTTCATATTCATTATTGTGGAATGTGCCCAGTCATATGCACAGCCAATCAAGGCACTGTAGCAGAGTATCACACACACTTGAGATAGGGCAGTAAAGTCTATATTCCTTATAGTTATTCAGTACAGTCATTGTAATTGGAGATTCTCCAACAGGAATAAATTCCTTGATTCCTCTGAGACTAACCAAAAAAGTATTGCCTATATGAAGAACTTACAGGTCAACTTGAAGCCTTGATAACTGTTGTCAAATTGTATTGTAGATATTCTAACATTTGTCAGGATAAAGAAGTGATGATCAGAAATGCCTTCTTCTACTATCATATAAACCTGGGACTTTAATATAACTACAAATACCTATAACTTAAAGGAGGGGATTAGGTCTCCAGTGCTTCCTTTGCTATAGGAATCCGTAAGATTCTGTAGTTAAAGTCTGTTTAATCTTAACTTTGTCTTGATATTACTAAAAATGAAATCTACATTTAGTTTCACCTGTAAAAATTGAATACACTAGTAATTTGTTCTGAAATTCACAACCTGATCATATGAAAATATAACCTTCATAATTTTTTTTTCTTTATCTCTGATTTCTGTGGATTTGCATTATTTATTTCCTCTGTAGAAATCTTTACCTTGCCTCTCCCCAGGCCCTAATTCACAACAGTGCTTTCAGAAGTGCTTTATAACTATCCTGATTCGTATAATGTGATTCCTGTCTCACTCTCCTTTCTCCTCAGTAATTCTTAACTCTATGAGGACATATTATAACCTTTGAGTGCAATATTTCTAGCCAAAAATTTTAATAAGAGATTATATAGAAGAAAAATAAAGAAATCAGATTCCAAGTTGGGTCTGCTGACTCTTAAATTATTAGCTCATTTAATCATATCAAAACTGTAAAATTAGAAGAAGGAGAAGAAGTAATGGAGCCTGGGGCTGGTGAGGTTTGCCTCGACCTCATAGGTAAGAAGGGAAGGAAGCAAGACCTCTGGAAAGGGGAGGAATATCCTCTACTTCTTTCATATCCTTGACCTGGGCACAGAGGTCAGGAAGCTGCTCTTCTTTCCTTCAGGGATGGGTGGAGTTCCCACAGAGAATTACACTTAAGCTCCTGATGGACTGTATACTACAACTTCCTAGCTCTTAATGGGCTCACCAGAGAGTTTATTTAAAACCATTTTACCTGTCACACTGCCATGCTGGTGTCATCTGCATTTAGCTGTGACAATACAATAGTGGCCACACACCATGTTAGAGTGTAAGGATGGTGCTTATGGAGCAAATGAAAAGACTGAGGGAAATCTACCTTTCTCTAACACAAAAGGCTACAGCCTATCCAATCCCCTTCTCCTTCTCACTAGGTAAAACAGGGTAATATGGAGAATACCACGTCTGACATACCTGAGTTTCTTCTGAACTACTTATAACTAAGGACTGGCTCTACACACTCCAGGTATTTGACCTCAGGCTGTTGTCATAATTCACAAAATCCATGCAATGAAGTATGCTAAATCTCTATCCTGGCCAAAACCAAAACCAGGTGTTTATTCAGCCCATCAGCCAGTTAACTTGAATTCCAACAACATGCCCATTAGTGAGCAGAGAAACTGGAACAGAGCAGTGTACAAAACAAACTTAAGTGCCTGTCTGTGAGCAGTTCACATTCTATGTAAGAAACTGACTATAAGAAGACAAAACACAGAAAACAAACTGGTAAATTATTCTGAGCAATAAGAAGTAATGAAAAAATGAGGACTGGAGACACAATGTGGCAAGTGGAGGTGGGGCATTGTCATTTGAGATAAGATAGAAAAATTCCCAATATTAATAGTATCTGACAGCCACAAAGAAATGTGCTATGCATTGTTGGGAGTCAGCAGTCAGTTGTTTGGGCAGAGGGGAAGAGCATATGTGAAGGACAGGTGACTGATTTTGCCCCAGGGTTGCAGGAGGGTCTTAGTTACTGGAATGGATAGGTAGTGGGTCTGTAGCCGAAAACGTGGTTGATGAGGTGATATGGGAAACAGGATGAGGATTCTCATGAGCATGAAAATACATGAGCTTTTGAGGTTTATTCTCCATGTAATGAGAAGCCACTGAAGAGTGCTAAAGAGACTTACTTAGTTGATTATGGTGGCACTTGCCTCTAATTGCAGGAACTGGGAAACTGAGGCAGGAGAATTGCAAGTTTGAGGCCATTATCATCAATTTAGCAAAGACCTAACCAACTTAGTGAGAACGTATCTCAAAATAAAAAATAAACAGTTTGCTGGGGATGTAGCTAAAAACAAAACAAAACAAAACAAACAAAAAAAAAAAAAACGAGAAAGACCTGACTCAATAACCTTTAATGTAATCACTCTAGCTGATTGATAACAATATGCAAAAGGTGAGGTAGGGAAACCGGGTAACTGTCAATCATGCAAACCACTGGGTGGTAGCAGGAAAGGCATTAAGTAATGGTGAGAACTTTGCTGTATTTGGAGGTTAAAGTCAATGGAATCTGCTAGTTTGTATTTGCTAGGGTGTGTAAAAGCAAGAAAATATTCAAGGATGACTGAGTTTGTAGGTGTGGTCCACTTGAAGAGTGGAATATTTATTATCAAAGGGGATACACAAGAAGAAGATAATGTGGACACAAGGTGGTAAAACATGATCAGTAGCTTACTTTTTAGACATGCTAAGTTTGAGATGCTGTACCTCCTCCAGCTGGTAATGAGAAGAAAGATAAGATTTATGGGAATCAGAGCTAGAAAACAAAGATGTAGTTGATAGGGAAAACAATTGAAATAAATTACAATGTCCAAAGAAGATTGCAAGTTTTCCCTGAAACTCAGGAATCTTAAACAGGTAGATCATAAGTTGGAATCCAGCCTCAGCAATCTAGCAAGATTGATTAGATCTCGTAAGATGTGATCAACTTAGTCCTCCCCACACTGCGCGCCCCCCCAAAAAAAATACTGGGGATATAGTTCAGTGGTAATGATGGACCTCTGTCTTCAATCCTTAGAACATCAACAACCATAAAACAAACATTGAAAGTTTGGGTTTAATTATTATATTGTTCATTCAATTGTGTAATCATTTTTTAAGTGATGGGGTCTCACTATGTTAATCAGGCTGGTCCCTAAATTCCTGGACTTACTGGACCCTCCTGCCTCAGCCTCAGAGTAACTGAGACTATAGGCATGTACCACCATGCCTGATTATTGTGTAATTGGCTTTAATTTTGTATATCTTTTGTGCATTCTGTGTCTGATATTTATCTTATAAAAGCTTTTTTTTGTTATTCTACAGATCTATGATTTTTATCAATTTATATTTAATGTGATCACTTATTTTCTAAAGGATATATTTGGAGCTATACATTCCCTCAAAACACTGCTTTACTATTGTGTGTTGTTATTATCATTTAGCTGGAAATATTCTGTTTCCCTTGCAATTCCTTCTTTGATGTATAGCTGATTTATTAACCTACTTTATAGAAACTTCTGCCTCTGCTATGAATGCAAAAAGCTACTGGAAATGTTTTCTCACCTTAATAATGGGGGAAATGTGGATAATAAAATCATATTTCCTGAGTTCACTTGAAGAGTGAAATCTGAAATCGTAAAGTAATCAAGTAAAATGACTACTACAGAAAGACAAGATACACCAAGAGAAGGTAGAAAGTAAACATTAGCCTCAGAGATACAACTATAAAACTGATGGCTCATTTCTTACCAAAAAATATAGATGTAAGAAAATAATAGTATAATATGCTTTGTATATTTGCAGGAAAAAAAAAGAAACTGCCAGTCTAGAGTTCTGGAGCCAGTGAAATATTCTTCAAGTTAAATATGTAATACAAATAATACCAGATAAAATGTAAAAAAGAATGTATTGCCAGTAGGCTTGTCTTTAAAGGGGTATATGAGCATTCTGTAAGGAGTGAAATGACTTTTGAAGGTTGGTACACAGAAATACCTGAAAGAGAGGAGAGTACCAAAATATGTTAAAAAAAAAAAAAGCTGGCAATTATAAATGGCCATTGTAGAAATCTTAATGCATATAGAATTAGATATGCAGGCAATAATACTGCATCCCCCAAAGTGGGAAAGCAATGAGTAGAGTTTAAGTCTTCTAAAATTCCAGCTTGATAAAAAATATACCAAAGATGCAATTTGTGGTCTCTAGTCAACAATAAAATAATAGAGAATAGATACATAACTAACATGGTAATGGGTAAATAAGTAAATATTTTATTATTTCAAAAGAAAATAGAAACACAGAGAAAATTAATCATAAAATAATTTATCCTCACAGAAAACAAAAAGACTAGTGCAAAATTATATGGTGAATAAAATAAGTATTTCAGTGAAATAGTAATATTATTTGTCCTAATTTTTAAAAGTGAAAATATGTGCTGTCCACCAGAGTTAGTTTATGTACATAAAAAGTTTGAAAATAAAATATCGGGGTGCTATATCACAAAGTACTACTTAAAAAAAACACTGTAGTAGCCACACCTATATTGTATTTCTGAGTGGAATAACAATATTGACATTGTGGAGATGTTGTGTATATTATCTTTGATACAAAGCAAGCATTTTGGATGTTATCTGGCAACCAGTAAAGCATGAGTAAGTCTATTTATTTTTTAAAAATACATACTATCTCTTTTGACAATGCCCAGAAATATACATTCAATTATATCAGAGAAAATTCTAAATGCAACAATGTATTTGAGTAGAATTTTTATTTTATCAGAAATAAGAAGCAATGAGAAAGAAAAATGTAACTAAATAATCTTAAAGATGCAGAAAATATGCAATAGTTTGACAGATTTCAAATCAAAACATCAACAAAAAGTATTAAATGGTCAAGTTTTCTTATTGTAACACAAAGATTCTCAGATACTATATTCTAAAAATCATGTAAGTGGGATATTCAAAGACCAAGTAGATGAAGAGGATTTACCCTGGGAGCTTATACTAGGCAGTGAGCTGACTGGTCCCACAGAGGCCAGGCCAATAGTGTTCCCAGCACTCCTTTAGAGCATGGGCACATGAGCTTATGCTGCCTGCTGTCAAAACAGGCTCAGGAAGCCCCTCCTTGTGTGTGATGCATAATGCAAGATCTTTCCAAAGAGCTCAGCAGTAGCCAGGCTCCCACAGGGTCAGCCTTTTCTGTAGGCACCTGTGTTGAATTCTAATCCATAACAGAAGATGTTTCCTGGCTTTCACTCAAAGCCACATACCTCATAAGGGCTATATATCTGGTTAAAATAATATAAATACTGAAGATAGTAAATAAAGATAAAAGCAAAAAGTTAATGAAAGAACTGATGATAATATTGAAAAGTATAAATTTCAATGCAAATGGCATTCATCAAGAAAAAGTTATTTGCTATTAAAAAATACACTTGAGTAAAATCAAAGCAATGATTAAACTATAACAGGTAGAAATTTTTTCTTTTCCAATTTGATTAACAAATAAAAATTATATACATTCAAGATGTACATGAGGTTTGGATATTTACACACATTGTGAGATGGTTCCCTAATCAAACTAATTAACATGTCCATATATATTATCTATAGTCTTAGTGAATTTCAAGGATATGAGACCTTACTATTAACTATATTCCCCGTGTTGTTTGTTAGGTTGAAGAACTTACTTATACTTGCAGTTTTGTACTCTTTGACCAGTATCTCTGTAATTCCCCTGACTTTCAACCTTTGTGAACCATTTTTCTATTATTGCTACTGTGAGTGTGACTATTTTAAAATTCCACATGTAAGATCATGAAATAGTTGTTTATTTGTTTCTGACTTACTTTGCATCACAGAGCAGCATTACCATATTCATCCATGTTTTTACAAAATTGCAGGATATTCATTCTTTATTAAGTCTGAATTATAGTCCAGTGTGTGTGTGTGTGTGTGTGTAGGTGTGTGTGTGGGGGTGTGTGTGGGTGAGACAGTTTCTTCACCCATTCATTCACAGATGAACACAAGGTTGTTTTCACATTTTGCCTGTGGTAAATACTATTGCAACAAACATAGTAGTACAGAAATATTTTTGTGATCCTGATTCCAGTTCCTTTGATTATTTTTTATATCCTTTGATGTGAGATTCTGTGATGGCAGTTTTAATTTTTTAAGGAACCATCATGCTGCTTTCTATAATGCTATACCAGGTTACATCCCCTTCAATAATGTATATGTGCTCCATGCACATAGGTCCTACAAGTTCTCCAACACAAGTTGCATTTTCACATTCTGAGAATAGTAATCTCAGTAGGTATGTCATATCTCACTGTGGGCATCATTTCCCTGATGATTAATGATACAGAGCACCTTATCATATACCTGTTAGCTATTTTTATACTACCCTGTGGTTCCTTGTGAAATATCTATGTAGGTCTTTGTTCATTTTCATTCAAATTATTTTTATGTATATGTTTGCTATTGAGCCCCTTCTATATTTTGCATCTTTACTCATTATTGGATATATGATTTAGAAATGTTTTATCCAATTATATAACATATATTTCCTTCCTTCCTTCCTTCCTTCCTTCCTTCCTTCCTTCCTTCCTTCCTTCCTTCCTTCCTTCTTTCTTTCTTTCTTTCTTTCTTTCTTTCTTTCTTTCTTTACATAATGGTTTGGATCAGGAATGTCCCCCAAAGACTTATTTGTTAAACACCTGGTCCCAAATGCAGAAATACTAAGAGGTGGAGCTTTTAGGAAGTGATTGAATCATGAGGGTTATAACCTCATCAGTGGATTAATCCATTTGATGGACTTGAAATTTGAATGGACTACTGAGAGGTGTTAGAAACTGTAGGCAGGTAGGCATTTTTGGAGGGAGTATGTCACTGGAGGTGTGTTGTGTTTCCTGGTTGCCATGAATTGAGCAGCTTTCCTCTGCTGTGTCCTTCTGCCATGATGTTCAGCCTCACTTTCAATCCCAAAGCAATCGAAGCAACCAACCATGGACTGAAACCTTGAGGCAAAATAACTCTTTCCTCCTTTTTTGTTGTGTGTGTCATGTATTTTAGTCACAGTAATGAAAAGGTAACTAATATACTTTGCCATGTCTATACTTTTTTGGTATAGTCCTGCTTTGTCTATTTTTGCTTTTTACCTTGTGGTTTCATGTCATTCCCCATGTCATCCCCTTCAATAATGTATATGTGCTCCATGCACATAGGTCCTACAAGTTCTCCAACACAAGTTGCATTTTCACATTCTGAGAATAGTAATCTCAGTAGGTATGTCATATCTCACTGTGGGCATCATTTCCCTGATGATTAATGATACAGAGCACCTTATCATATACCTGTTAGCTATTTTTATACTACCCTGTGGTTCCTTGTGAAATATCTATGTAGGTCCAAAACCAATGTGAAAGAGTACATTCCCTATATTTTTTCTAAAATT
Source organism: Marmota monax (assembly GCF_021218885.2). NCBI lineage: Eukaryota > Metazoa > Chordata > Mammalia > Rodentia > Sciuridae > Marmota > Marmota monax. The sequence continues at coordinate 269,649 of NW_026694892.1, read as the reverse complement.
GTTATGTTTTCAGGTCTTATGTTTAAACATTTAATTAGTTCTTAGCTTATTTTTAAATACAGTATGAGGAAGGAAATTTTTTTTCTCTTTCTTTGACATGTGGATATCTAATTTTCATAGTACCACTTACTGAAAGAAGACATCATTGTTTCCCCAGAGTGCATTCTTGGTAACTTCAAGAAAGATTATTTGGCCACCGTTTGCATGAGGTTATTTCTATAAGCCTTATATTCTGTTCTTCGGTTCTCTGTGTCTGTTTTTATGCCAGTACTAAAATGTTTTGCTTACTAGAGCTTAGGAACATAATTTGAAAATAGGAAGTGTGATGATTCAGGTTTGCCCCTCATGCTCAAGGTTACTGTAGATCTGAAGGTTCTATTATAGTTGTATACACATTTTAGGATTTGATTTTTTTTTTTTTTTTTTTTTTTGTGTGTGTGTGTGTGAGAGAGAGAGAGAGAGAGAGAGAGAGAGAGAGAGAGAGAGAGAGAGAGAAATACCAGTGAAATTTTGGTTAGCATTCATTGAGTCTGTAAACTTCTTTGGACATTTTGAGCATTCTTCCAATCTATGAACATGGACTCTCTCTCCATTATCCTTTTGTGTTCCTCAATGTCTTTCAATGATTACAATTTCAGGTTAAAGATTTTCACCTCTTTGTTTGGATTTGTTAAAAAAAATGTTTCAGTAGCTATTCTAAATGCAATTTTCTTCTTCACTGTAACATTATTTTTTGTTGTTGCATAAAAATGAAACTGCTTTTTGTATTTGATTTTGTATCTTGCAACTTTACTGAATGTTAAATTAGTTTTAAGAGTTCTTTTTTAGCATTTTCTATACATGAGAACACATCACCTCCTAATAGAAACAGTTTTATTTACTTTTACCTACTTGGATGTCTTTTATTTATTTATTTTTTTCCTTGTCTGTTTGTTCTGGCTAGGACTTCCAGCACAATGGTAAGTGGGAGCTATAGGAGTGGTACCCTTGTCCCTTGTTTTGTTCCTTATTTAAAAGGAAAAGCTTTCAACTTTTCAAGTTAATTGTGGTTTTGAGATATATGAGCTTTATTGGTTGAAACACTTTGTATTATTTACGTACATTCATTTCAGAGTGCTCATTTGTTTCTGACAATTGTTTATAGAAGTCACTTATGGTCTTTTGTATTTCTATGGTATCAATTTTCATGTATTTTCTGATTTTATTTGTTTTAGACTCTCTCTCTCTCTCTCTCTTGTGTTAGTCTACCTGAAGTTTTACCATTTTGGTTTAACTTTTTAAAAACCAGCACAGTTTCATTGAAACTTTCTATTGCTTTTCTAGTGTAAATTTAATTTATTGTCCTCTGTTATTTCCTTCCTTCTGTATTACTGGGATATGATTTGTTTTGTTTTTCCCTAATAGCTTCAGCTTTGACATTAGGTTGTTTGAGATCTACCTTTCTTCCTCCCTCCCTCCCTTCCTCTTTCTTTCTTTCTTTCTTTCTTTCTTTCTTTCTTTCTTTCTTTCTTTCTTTCTTTCTTTCTTTCTTTCTTTCTTTCCTTCTTGCTTGCTTTCTTTATTTTTTAGATTAGAAAATATCATCCCACTCTTTCTTACCCTGTAAAGCTTCAGCTGAAACAAACTAAACTTATGATATCTTTATAAATGTTTCTTTGTATATGAGAAAATACTTTTATGTTTCTCCTTTCAAGTGTCCGTCTTTTTATTGGTTTTTTGACACTTTGATTATGTCTAAGTGAAGTCTTCTTTGGGGTGAAGCTGACTGAAGACCTTGAGCTATGAACTGGGATGATTTTATCTTTTCCCATATTTGGAAAGTTTCAGCTGCTATTTTTTTAATAAGTTTTGAGTCTCTTTCTTTTATTCTCCTCCTTCTTCACATTTTTAATATAAATGGTAGTCTCTCTTTTTTGTGTCCCCTATATCTCATACATTTCATCTTACTCCTGTAACTGTACATTTTCACATACTGTTGTTGACTTCAGATTCTTCTGTTTCATCAAGTCTGCTGTTGGTGTTTTCTACTACATTTTGGAAGTTTTTATTCATTGTATTCTTCAGTTCCAACATTTTAATGTTTTGCCACTTTGTTGAATTTCTTCTTTTATATCTTTAGTATTTCTTTAATTGTTAAGTTGTATATTAATGTTTTCTGGTAGTTTGATAAACTTCCTTAAAGCAATTCATTTGAACTCTTTGTTAGATAATTCAGAGATTTCCATTTCTTTGTGATCAGTTACTGGAAAATGGAAATTCTCTGGTGGTGACATTCTTCTTTTTGCCTTTCATTGATATCTGTATATTTGTTAGGGAAATTATCTTTCCAGACTTTCTAGATTTTTTTTTTTTTTTTTTTTTTTTTTTGTAATTGGGTCTTCAGCAACAGATAAATGCAATAGTGATGTTAGGTGTGGTATTGTCATTACTGCTCATTTGGACACAGTAATATAGTTTCCATATAGCTCTGTTGGCTAAGGTAAGCAGCAGTGAAGATTTCAGGGGTCTTTAGTGGCCAGCTTTTGGGTTTATGCAACGGCATTGAGACCTGTTGGGATCTTCATTGACAAGTGCCCTTGAAGTGTTCCTGAACTTTTTTCTTAGAGGGTAATCTCTGCAAAGAGAATCACTCGTATCACCTTATCTCACTCATGAGCACACTTAAGTAGAGTGTGCTCCACTATGAATGTGGTGTGTCCATGGAGCTAAGGACCATGAGACAGTTACATGGGAATAGACCAAGGAGTTAATGTCATGAATCTCCTTGGTTCAAGTGGTCATGCTGCTACATTGATAATGGTAATGTTATATGCAGGGGCACACAGAAGAGCCCCAGAGTCAGAGTTTAGGAGTTCAGGGATCCTAGTATTCTATATACCATGGAATGAACACATTTGCTATACCAGTGGACCTGTTGTCTGCAGTGAAGGTCTAGAGCAGCCACAGTTCAAGAGTCAGGAATGTGCATAAGAAACAGCAATTACAGGGTTCAGAATGTACATGAACTCACTATGGCATTGGACCAGATGACTAAGACAGTTCAATAGATGACAACAAGAACTGAAGTCTGTAATATTGGCTAGGACAGTTTTACCTGGCTCCAGGAACTGGGTGGGCTAGCCATCAATAACAATGGCTCTAGGTCACAGGTGGGGTATAGTGTGGCATAAAGTCAGGACTATGCCAATCTCTACTCCAGGTTCTGCGGTATACATGCAGTTGGGGTGATGGTGACAACAGACACAATGATTTCTCATTTTTGGTAAGAGAGTAAGCAGCATGTTCCCCCTTCAGGGGGCTCATGGTGTCAATGACTGTTGGTTAACTCAGTTTTAAAAGTTGCCAGTGTCTTCTGAAGAGAAGATCACTGGAGACAATGGTGGCATCTTCCATGTGGCTAATACTGACAGCTTATAACCTTCTTTGTTCCCAGATATGCCATTCTCCCAGGTGATGCCTTCTGTATAGTTATGTCTAGTGTTTTTTTTTTTGTTTGTTTGTTTGTTTGTTTTTTCTAGTGTATTGCTGCAAGTCCTTAACTGAAAAGGTAAGCCAGTCCCCACCCCCCCCCTCCAAGGCTATTTTCATTCACAGATACCTGTGAATGAGGGATGTTCTGTTGTCTCCTACTCTATCATCTTTCAAGTACCATTCATCTCCTTAGAGATTATTAAAATAACAAAATTTAGGAAGCAACATATTTTTTAAAAAATAAGGTACATTTTTAAAAGGTCCAATTATTCCCTGAAACTTTATCAAAACGTTCTAATTACCAGATAACAACAGGAGAGCTGTTTTCGAAAAGAAAGAGCTGATAAAAGCATTTATGCAGAGCCTGACAACCTTGGGCCTGGAATGTGTGCCTACAAGGAAATACAAAACATCCCTAACCTAATTTTTTGTTTAGGGATATCTTTTCTTGATATAGGTTTAATTTTTATTTCTCTGCTTCTGTTAGTTATGTTCATCATACAATATCTAGTTGCCAACTCCCTGGATACATTTCTTCTTGGCTGAGACTAAGTAAACTAGTCCTTTGCCTACAACACTAGAAGGGATCATATGGACCATTTTCCTGCATTGGCTAGCAGGTGAAGTTCACTGGTCTTCAGAGAGTAACAATCCCTACTCAACTGAGATTTCTCTATCTTGTCTGTGTATGAGCAAAACATTGTTCTGTCTAGTGTTTATATAAGCCACCTCTTACCTCTTGTCATCAATGCCTGCAAACTATTCAGTGAGTTGACATTCTGGGACTGCCACTCCAGGGGTGGGCAACATGTGTCATTTGCTTGACAGAAACCTTCCCAAAGCATTTGAAAGAGTTTAATATAATCTGATAGCAATATCTGGTTAACAGAATAAACAGTAACTGAAGTCAAATTTTGTTTGCACATAACAACAAATGCACGAATACATGTTACCAAATCAAATCCAGAGAATGTATCAACATAAAGTAGTGTTTAGATATGAAAAAAATATTGCATATCAGATGACCTCTTAATATCTTCTACTGTATTTAAAGTACGTTGATATTTAAAAAACATAATAATGTATAAAGGGGAAAATATTGAGGAATTACATTATTCAATTTTAAGACACTGCATTTCAGAGGTTAGACAAATAGATCAATAGTACAGAAAAGAGAAAGCAGGAGTAGACCTGCATAAAGAGGGTCAACTGATTTTTGACGAGACACTAAAGTAAATCAGTGACAGAAAAATAGTCTTTTCAAAAATTGTGTTGGAATAATTGGACATTCACAGAAAACAATGAAAACCTTCCTCACAGTAATCATTGTACCTACACTTTCGATAAAGTTAACTCAATATGAATAACAAATTCAAATTATAGACTTGAATTAACTATATATTGTTTTAGCAGAATATATAGTAATAAACCTCTGTAACATAAGGCTAGGTGAAGATTTCTTAAGCATGATAGCATAGGCATAATTAATAAAATTTTAAAAATGATAAGTTCAATTTTATCAAAATTAAAAATATTTATTCAGTAAAAGATCCCATTTAGAAGATGGGCAAGTTATCAACTTGAAATATGTTGACAAATCACATATTAACCAAAGAATTCATATTCAGAATGTATTCACATCCCTCTAAAATAAATGATAAGAAAATGAACCACTAATGAGAAAATCAACAAGAGTTATAATTTTTTTTTAAATGTGTATATATTTGTGTAGTACTGGGGATCAAACCCAGGGCAAGGACTCTAGCACTGATTTATATCCTTAGCCAAACCTTTGCTATGCACTTTACTAAAGAATATGTACAAAAAAAATCCAAAGCATGGAACAGTGATAAATATCATCAGTAATAAGAGAATTACAAATGATAAACATGATAAGATACCTTGCTAAACCTATGAAAATGACTAAAACTATACCTGAAAGAGTCAAAAGCTGGCAAAGACATGGAGAAACTGATTCTTTCATGCAATGCTGGAGATAATGCATTGTTGAACTACTCTCCTCTGGCTTCTCTTCAGATTATAAATTTGCTTTTTAAAAATGATAAACCAGTTTGTGAAACAATTTGACGTTTATTAAAAAATAAATGTAAACATATACTTATTACATCACCCAGCACCTACCCCCCACTGTTGAACATTTATTCTATATAAATAAAAACTCAGTTTGAATAAAAGTTGTACAAAGGGCTGGGGTTATAGCTCAGTGGCAGAGCACTTGCCTTGCATGTGTGAAGCACTGGGTTCAATCCTCACCATCATATAAAAATAAATAAAGGTATTATATCTATCTACAGCTAAAAGCAAAAATATAAAAAAAATATACAAATGCTCTTATACACAAGTTTTATTTGAAGTAACACCAAATTGCAATCAACTCAAAAATTCTTCAGTGAGTGATTGGATTAAAACAACATGGAATGCCAGGCGTGGTGGTCCATGCTTGTAATCCCAGCAGCTCAAGAGGCTAAGGCAAGAGGATCATGAATTCAAAGCCAGCCTCAGTAAAATCGACGTGCTAAGCAACTCAGTGAGACCTTGTCTCTAAATAAAATACAAAATGGGGCTGGGGATGTGGCTCAGTGGTTAAGTGCCCTTTAGTTCAATCTCTGCCCCCCCAAAAAAATAAATAAAACCAACAACAACAACATGATATATCTAAACAATGGAATACTACACAACAACAAAAAAATAGAATGAACTATTGTTCAAGCAACAATAAGATAGATCTAAAGGGTATTACTTTGAACAGAAAGCAAAATGGGAAGAACTATGCTATATGTATTTAGAAAAATATCAAAATGAACCCTGCTATTACGTACAACTATAATTACGTACACTAAATTAGTAATTTTAAAGAAGTCAAAGAATCACACATCATATGACTCATTTTAGGTAACTTTCTCAAAGGGAGAAGTTAATAGTGATGGACAACCCCATCAGTGGTTGCTGGGGTAAGTTGAATAAAGAATGTAACTAAAGTCATGTACCACTTTAAGGCAGAAATGTACTCTGAAAAATGTGTTGTTAGGTGATCATATCCTTGTACAAATATAATACAACGTGTGAACACAACCTAAGACAGTTACAAAGTCTCTAGATGATATAATGTCATGGGACTACTGTAGATATAAGGAAATATTGCCTGTATTAAAGATTATTTGTGATAATAGAATAACTTTGTGTCCTGATTATGACAATGCTTACTCCAACCTACACACATGCTAAAATTCCATAGAACTGCACATTCAAAAACATCATGCATATAAACTAGTGAAAAATGTCCTGCATTGGTTTCCTCATGTATCTTTATCCAAACTCCTTTAATACAGCTAGGAGATTAAGTAGAAGGTGTAGATCAGAACACTGAGAGGTGAAAAACATAAGTATATGCTAAATCCTATCACCAAAAGTAAAGCATTGCAAGAATACAATATGCTCACTGCTGATAAGATAGGACTACAAAATATTTTCAGGCATCCTCTATTTATATTCTCTACCAGTCTGAAGAGTGAGTCAATTAGCAAAAATCAGATTAAAAGGGGGGCTACTATAATGGAGCCTTAGCAACTCCTTATTGCTTGCAGACGATGGCCATTAAAGACTAGGATAATGAACATAGTCTCAAAATCAGAGGATGAAAGCAAGTCAGATGTTAGGTTTATACAATGTGTCTATAAAATATTGGGTTGTGCCTAGAAGGTTGGCTGAAAGCAAACAGTCCAGAACCCTACTCAGTTTGCTGGCAGCTTTCTGTGACTACTCAACTCTTAAGCTAGTTGTTTAACCCCAGAGCTCACACCATCAGGGTGTATAGGACTGAGGAAGCCCATGCTCCCCAATGCTTCAGATGTGGCTATCAGGCCATAAGGCAGAAAAAGCTTATATTCTTATCACCTCTTCCTGTCACTGAACACAGTGTGAAAATGCAATGCCTTGAGAAGCTGAAGCAACAAAGATAAGAAAAAATCCAGCATTCAGAGTTTAGGAGGATGAAAGGACTTAGACACGAGTAGCCAGTGATAACAAGGAGTTACTAGGGATCCCTGAATACTCATACGCAAACATCACTCATATTTAATTCAACATCAGGTACTTTGCTATTGGAGAAAAACAAAACAAACAAAACAGTTTCTTTACTGTCACCTCTCATGCTTATGCAATGGTTGTTTTAACATATTTAATAGCAAGAATCCTAACCACCATTTTTTTGACTGTTACAGAAAACATGAATTAAAGAATAGTCTTTGAAAATGATTTTACCATTACAGAAAATGGTGCCCTATAATGTTTTAACCCAATTTCATGATTAAATTTTGTTTCTGAACTGGAAAACATTGTAATTTGTGAATGAACAGGGACTTTGAACTCAAGCAAATTTGTTTCTTATTTCAGTAATGTATTTTAGTAATTCAGTCATTCTGACAGAAACTCACTTGGCTTGAACCATAGTTTTCTTATATTAAATGGATGAAAAAAATTACATTATACAGCTTCCGTGAAGAGTAAAACACATGTGGTCGTACAGTGCAGATCCACTCAGTACTGCAGCATGGGTATATGCTAAAGTTAGGATCTATGAAATGTTAGTCTGTCTCAAACTAAATATTCTATAATATCCAGAGAACTTTCTACCCCTTTCTTTCTTTTTGAGCTATTACACTTTTTATTTCTCTCATTTAATATTCAGAAAAGTCTTGGGTTAGAGTCATTATTATTTCTAAGTTATATGGTGAAAACTGAAGAATTAAGAGGCTAAATAATTTTGTATTGTCATAGAGCTAAAGAGAGAGCCAAAATTTCAATCCCAAAACCCTTTTTTTCCTACCAAATATTAAGTGCAAGTATGCATTCAAAATCTACCTAAATGCTAAAGGACATCCCAACAATACACATTTAGTTGAAATATGTGCTTTTTATTATCCCATTGTATTCATTTTTCATAGTAAGATTCCAAATTTCAGTGGTATCCAGGTAAGGTAGAGCAAACATGACTTAGCCAAAATTACTCCTTTGTTTTTATTCTGAATTTCTCACTTGCCACAGTTTCTTGCCCCTGTCCTGCATTTATCTCTAAGATGTAATACTTAAAACCCATGTCTCTGAACATAGTCAGAAGTACAGAGATACTCTAAGAGTACAAAATGTGTGGATCAAATTAATCAATAATAATGGAAATTCAGTATGAAATAACAACAACAACAATAACAACAACAACAACAACAAAAAAAAAAAAAAAAACCAGCATACACATGAGTATGAAGAATAGAAGTAAAAAGTATGGCAGGCAGGATTGAGCAAGATGGATAATTAAATGAGGGCTCCTTAAAGAATGTCTTTGAAGACATTTAGTATTATAGGTTATTTCAAATCAATGTAGCATAATATTTGAGTTTATTAAGCATGAGAAAACATCTGCAGGAAATGGTACTACTATTTTTATTCTTCTCTAATTTTTGAAATAGTTTCAAAAATAGCCTCCTTTTACCCTTTTTGCCACTAGAGTTTTTACTCTGTATATGCAGAGGATTGAAACTTGCTATAAAAATAGTGTTAACACCTGGTGAATCTCAAAGCAGAATGTATTTCTTTGACTGAAAAAGAAACAAAGAAACTAAAGATCAAAAATTGATAGAAAAATTGTCATAATCTTAATAGCACTTACTTTTTAATCTTTTAATTGACAAGCATAACTTTTTACTTTTAGTCATTTTTATAATTTTAACATGAAGAAGAATCAGTAATATTTACATGCATCTTTTTAAAAAAAAATCTCTAAGTTTTCAAATTTCTACTCCTGATAATTATGTGTGCATACATTCTAAAAGAAGAAGAAATGTATAGAAAAATTGGCACCATCTCTATTTTGTGTCTCCTTTAAGTCAGTAATGCTTATGTATTTACCCTTCCAATGTCAGATTTTTACAGAATGCTTGTACCTTGTAGGAACATATTTAAATGTTGATTAAGAAATTGGAATTTACTGTGTGTGACCCTGAGCTTACAATTTGGAACCAAACAGTGGGAGATCCATAGGAGCTAAGGCAGTATCACCTGTGCTCCATCACCTCTGGAGGGATCAAAAGCCAAAAATGATGGATTTTATCTAATTTTCTAAAACCCTAATGAAATCCAAACTAAGATTCAACAAGAATTTCCTTCACTTGGGCATGGTTTTGTCTAAATAAGTCTAATATAAACTTTGAGCATATATATTATTCTTTATTTTGATTATCAGTTGTTACCCTAATATCCAACATCATACCTACAACCTATTTGAATGTATTTCTTTAAAAAATTAATTGGAATCATTATACTTGCTTGTTTTTCCTCCTATTCTCCCTCTTACACTGTCACTACCTCAAATACTTTCCACCCATCTTTTTCTCCTTTTTACCTTGGATTTGTAACATTCTATTCAATCTTTTCTTTTCTTTTTTTTTCTCACTCTTTTTACCAGTCTCTCTTCCCTCTTCAGCCCTCATATAGTGTTATGGCAATTGCATTATATTTAATAACTAATTCTTCAACCTATTTCAAAATCTTACTACAAGTTTGTACATGTATTAGACTAATTGTGAAGAACAATATCAACATTTTTTTTCAGTTTTCATGAGTTTAAATAATATGTGGCTGGGCTCTAAAGTGAAAGTAGTAGATGGGGTTCAGTGGCACCTCACAAAGTGGAAATGAAGTTGGAATCAACAGAGGCCACACACAGACTTAAGCTATTAATACCAAGATATTCACCCAATGCAGGACTAATATGAGAAAGAAGTTTACAAAGTCATCCCTTGCTTAAAAGAAGAAGCAATAATGATTCCAAGAGCTAGATAGCTGTACAAGCAATATGAGAAAGGAAGGAAAAAAAAAAAACACCTCAAATAGCCCACAACACTTCAGCATCTGAGTCCTTCAACACCACATTGTTGGGGAATGTCAGAAAAATAATTTAGAAAGTTCATAGTTAAAATATTCAATGAAAATATAAGGAGTGAAATTATAGAGAAAATATAGGAAGTAAAAGATCACTTCAATAAAGAGATAGAAATTCTGGGAAAGGACCAAAAGGAAATCCTAGAAAGACTCAAATTAAATTAAAAATTTAATGAAAAGCACAATTAAAAGATTAGACCACTTTGAAGATAGATTTTTCAGATCTCAAAAACAAAATATGTGTGGTGAAGGCGTTACTGCACCCGCTGTCTGACAGGGTCACAGCGTGGGGAATGCTGTGGCAGGGCTGCACCATCTAGAAACTGGAACCATGGAGAATGATAAGTATTTTGTTTATGATTCTTATGATATGGATAAGAGGGCATATTTCAATCAATAATACAAATATGAGTAGCCTGAGATTCCAGGAAAATTCCCAGAATGAGACTAAAGATAAGACAAGCTCCAAGGTGTTTCAGTATCTCTCAGGAAACAAATAATAGTGTTATTACTCAAGAAATTCACAGGAAAAAGATTGCAAATTGAGGTTCCTCGGAAAAGCTTAACAATTTTCACTAAGCCTCCCTTTCTAAAGCCACAAACTGTGCAACATACATTTCCTCCCAAAACAGACCCTTCTTTTCCTTACACAGGAATTCATGATGAGAATGGAAAACACATAGTTAATATAAATGACAAATGGGTTGAGGTGCAAAGCCTTCCCTTTAGTTAAAAATTACAAAGACATAAGAATTGGTGTGCTTTGACCAAGGATCAAGGAAACTCTTTAAGAAAGAAGTTAAATGGGTTGATCATATGAAAAAAGGAAATTACCTTGGAAATTAAAAATAGAATAATATAAAATTAATATAGATGTATTTTAGAGGCACTTCAGAATAGTAGGCTTTTAAGTAATAGATTTTCACTATTTTAAGTGTGTTTTATTAGGACTTTAGTTTAGAAATAAGAAAGTTTACCAATAATCATAGGTATGCTTTAAAGTTAAAGGTTAATTAAATAATTATAGATATGCTTTAAAGTTAGAAGTTAATAATAGGTCCAGATACATGTAGTCTAGTTGCATAGCCTAGCACCTAGTGCTTGAGGTGAAAATATAAAAGCTTAATCATGATTGGCTAAGGTTATAGAGAAATATTTTAAACAATGTACTTAATATTTTAGGTAATCCATGTGTGTCAAAAAAAGATTGTAACTCTTGAAAATCATGTAAATCAAAGAAGTTTTTGGTTTGAGGCTATCCATTAACTACTTGAAAAGACACATTTAAAAATGGTACAAAAATAAAGGCCCCTCTAGGGGCAGCAGATTGTGGTGAGCCGCTTCTGCCGTTTCTGCAGATTATGGTCGCCATTACAAGATGGCGCTGGCTCCGCTGTGGTCTGTGACAAACAATTTCTTATCTGGGAAAGTTGGCACATGATTTTTCACCACCCTGTGAGAAAGTTCCACGCGGCAGCTTTGCATTGGGGCTTGGGATGCTTTATTAAGGCTGGGAGGGGCACCCGAGGGAGAAGAAGAAATATCCAGGGACCTGAATAAACTGTTGAGAGAAGATTCTCGAGAGTTGCGTCTTCCTTGCGGGCAAGGGGGTCGCGACAAGTGGCGCCGAGACCCGGGAACCAGAACTTTCAACAGTCAGGGGTGGTGCACCGGTTAGTCCCAGGTAAGTGGGATCCGCGATCAAAGCGGGGTTAGTCCCAATAAGTGGGATCCGCGATCAAAGCGGGGTTAGTCCCTAGTAAGTGGGATCCGCGACCAAAGCGGGACAGCTCCTCTGTAATGAAAGAGAGAGCCTTACATTTTATTGCAGCTGCACTGTGTACTTTCGCTCCTACTTTCGCTTTCTTTTTTTTGTGCTTCCTTTGTTGTTGTGTCATGGGTGCCGCATCTTCAAGTCCGCTTCTCCTGGCCCTAGATGGCCTGTTACGTTCCAAGGGACTGGAAGTGAAACATAGTACTTTACAGAGATTTTTACAGAAGATAGATATCGCTGCACCGTGGTTTGCATTTTCGGGCAGCCTTACTGTGCCTAGTTGGGATAAATTAGGCAAAGATCTTGACTTTGCTTCTGAGCAGGGCATATTAGAGGGTGGGGTGATACCCCTTTGGAAAATGGTCCGTGGTTGCCTTACAGATGGTAAATGCCAGGAAGCTGTGAGTGAGGGTCAAGCTATTCTTGAGCAACTGCATGAGGAAAAATCTGAAGGATCATGTAGTGGAGTGGCAGAGAGTATTAAAAGTAACAGTAGTGAGAAGGCAAAAGAGCCTGAAGATAAAAATAGGAGAAGGCTCTACCCAGACTTGACCGAATTAAAAACGCCTGAGAACACAAGCGACTCAGAGAGTTCTGAGGACCTTGATATATTGTTACAACAACTACATAAGATAAAAATGAAAAAGAAGAAAAAGGAGACACAGGGCACGCAGGCCTACTGTAAGAAGGGGAAGGGAGTTAACATTGGTCAACAAAACTCTGAGGAGGAGGAGGTAGAATATCTAGAAGAAGATATGGTGCCGATTGCCCCACCTCCGTATGTGGGGGGGAGCCAAGGTTCCGGGAGATCTTTTCATGCACAAGTTTGGAGGACAGTTAATACAGATATGGGACTTGCATACCCTGTATTTCAGGACAATAACAGGGGAAGATATCATGAGCCTTTAGACTTTAAGCTAATTAAAACCTTGGCAGAATCTGTCCGCACTTATGGCATAGATGCCGCTTTCACTCTCACTCAGGTGGAGGGACTTACTAGATTTTGCATGACTCCCTCAGATTGGGCTAGTCTAGTCCGCGCTTGTGTTTCCCCAGGGAAATATTAGGAGTCCAAAGTTGGCTGTTTAATGTTTCTGGCAGTACCCAAGACTCGGAGCGAGGTAGGAGGCTTAAAATTTCTGCAAATAATTCACAATTATCTAATGCTACATTACCCTCCGCAGCAGTCCGTCTCCAATCTCCGTTCCTGTTTCTTTTGGCTAATGTTACATTACAGGGGATGCTTAATTGCTCTAATATTACCTGTTATTTGTCTGAGTGTTGGAATGGCTCCTGGACTACGGCAGTGGTTATGAAAATTCCAACCTTTGTCCCGATTCCGGTTACTACAGATCCAGAGTCTTTTCCTATTGTTGAACTGATTAGAGCCCGTAGAGATTTTGGAATTACGGCAGCTATAGTGACAGCTGTGGCAGTGTCTGCTGCTGCAGCGGTTACGGCCGGAGTGGCCATGGCCAGTCAAGTACAAACTGCTGCCACCATTAATCAAGTTGTTCAACAAACTTCTACCATACTTGAGTCCCAAAATTCAATTAATCAACATATTTTGTCAGGGATTTTAGCTGCCAACCAAAGAATAGATTTACTCCAAGCTCAGGTAGAAGAATTGGCCGACTTGGTGCTTTTGGGTTGTGTTGACCAACGTGCACATTTATGTATAACCTCTGTCAGATTTAATGATTCCAGAAATGCCTCCCGCATCATCGGAGAGTATCTATCCGGAACCTGGTCCATGGAAGCAGAAAACTTGATCCAGTCTCAACTAACTCAGATTGCTGTTTTGAATAGTACCCGTGTCGAACCAGTGACTTTGGGTCAATTCACCGATTGGATATCTTCTGCTTTTTCCTTCTTCAAAGAGTGGGTGGGAGTAGGCATTTTTGGTGCAATGTGTTGCTTCAGTGTTGTGCTCTGTTTGTGGCTTCTCTGTCGCCTTAAGACTCGCCATGCACAAGAAAAGGCTATGATCATACAAGCTCTTGCAGCTTTAGAAAATGGCAACTCGCCTCAAGTCTGGCTTGCGCATCTTAAGCAGTAAACCTTTGTCATGGTCGTTACACCCCAAGTTATTATAACATTGCACTGGGATCGACATGACTTTCCTTGTTATTCTCTTAGTGTTGGAAAGCCCTTGCACTCTGCCGGTCTTACTGCCATTGCACGCAGATGGGTTTCCACACTAGTGCTTTTCTATCGCCTTGAAGTTCGTGCCTTTCTTTCAGGGTGCTGTCAACTTGTTTGTCATTATAAACAGCCACAGTTCAGCCTCAGCTATCCCCCTTCGTCCACCATCGTCACGATACAGGATGCGAGGCAAGGCACTGCACTTGAGTGATCCTTGAAGAGGACCTCAAGGAGAGCATGTCCTATTGCATGCGGGTTAGACGCGTTCACGCCCCGCCCCACGAAAAAAGGCGTCGGCTGATATGGCCTCAGATCTGGGGAAGGGCCCTCCTTGGGACTGAGCCATACTATGCAGCCACTTCTGCACAGTGGGATAGGACCTCTACTCTCGCCTGTATTGTTTTAATAAAATAGAAAAGGGGGAACTGTGGTGAGCCGCTTCTGCCGTTTCTGCAGATTATGGTCGCCATTACAAGATGGCGCTGGCTCCGCTGTGGTCTGTGACAAACAATTTCTTATCTGGGAAAGTTGGCACATGATTTTTCACCACCCTGTGAGAAAGTTCCACGCGGCAGCTTTGCATTGGGGCTTGGGATGCTTTATTAAGGCTGGGAGGGGCACCCGAGGGAGAAGAAGAAATATCCAGGGACCTGAATAAACTGTTGAGAGAAGATTCTCGAGAGTTGCGTCTTCCTTGCGGGCAAGGGGGTCGCGACAGCAGATTCTTTCTGGAGGCTGCTCATAACTTGCAACCTGTCGTCCCATCTCTTTTGCCAACACTGCTCCTCCTTCAGGACCACTGGATCCCTGCTGGGGCTGGATTCTGGCATCTGTAATCTCAAAAATAACATTGACCATAAATAAAACACTTTAAGACACTTTGAACACAATATTCACAAAATCTAGTGTAATATCAAGAGACCAAATTTAAGAATCATTGGAATAGATGAAGGCTTTGGAATGCAAAATAAAGGGATGCACAATCTTTTCCATGAAATAATATTAGAAAATGTTCCAAACCTTAGCAATAACATAGAAATTCAAATACAACAGGCCTATAGGACTCCAGATATACAAAATCACAATAGATCTAATCCATGACAAATTTTAATGAAAAAGCCTAACATACAGAGTAAAGATAGAATTCTAAAAGCTGCAAGAGAAAAATGGCTGGTCATATTTAGAAATAAAGTAATTCAGATTTCAACTAACTTTTCAACCCAGACAGACCCTAAAAACCAGGAAGGCTTGGGATAATACATGCCAACCTCTGAAAGAAAATGATGAGTGCCAACCAAGATTAATATTCCCAGAAAAATTAAGGTTAAGAATTGAAAATGAAATAAAAACTTACATAATAAACAGAAACTAAATGGATTCATAACCACAAAGCCTGCACTACACATATACTCAATGAAATAATTCATGATGAATAAATTAAAAATAAAAATGAAAGCCAGCCTAGGGATCATTACAGTAGAAAAATAGTTAATTAAAAGAAAACCAAGACTATATTAAACTTCAGAAACATTTCAAAGTGACAGGAATTTAAAAAAAAATCATAGTCTCTATAATAACATTGAATGTAAAGGGTCTATAATCTTTGATCAAAAGACATAAATTGGCAGGTGGATTAAAAAACAAGATCCAATAATATATTATTTGCAAGACACTCACTTTACAGGCAAGGACATTTACAGACTGAATGTGAAAGTATGGGGAGATATATCATGCAAATTGTAATGGAAAACAAGTAAGGATAGCAATTCTTATACCAGAAAGAATGGACTTCAAGACAAAATTAATCAAAAGATATGAAAAAATGGTCATTTCATTCTGGTTAAAGAAATCATCAAACAAGAAGAGGTAATGGTTGTAAATATTTGTGCTCCAAACAATGGTGCTTTTAATTATATAAATCAAACTCTTCCTTTCTCAATATTAAAAGTCAAGTAGACCAAAATGCAATAATATCAGATGACTTTAACCTACCTCTCAGACCACTTGCTAGATCGTCCAGATGTAAACTAAGTAAATATTCTTCATATCTGAAAAATACTATTAACCAAATGTTAATGGATATCTAGAGAATAGTTAATAGATAGCTATATAGAGAACTTTCATTTATCAATGACTGAATTCACCTTCTTCTCAGTACTAAAGGGAATAATTTCTAAAAGAAATCATATTTTAAGTCACAAAATAAATCTTAGCAAATAGAAAAAGAAAATTCCTTGTATCTTATTATATTATAATGAAGTTAGAAATCAATGACAAGATTTAAAAAAATACTGTAACATATGGAGACTAAATAATACATTTTTGAATAATTAATGGATAGCAGAACAAAATCAGGGAGGAAATTAAAAAATTCTTACAAATAATTGGGAATACAACATATCAAAATCTCTGGGGTGGTATAAAGGCAGTTCTAAGAGAAAAATTTATAGTACTGAGTTCACACATTAAAAAATCAGATGCCAAATAATTAATCTAAAACTATACCTCAAGGCTTTATAAAAATAACAAACCAACACCAAGGTCAGTACTAATTAAAAGCAGAACTAAATTAAATGAATGGAAAATTTTTAAAAATGCAAAACGGGTCAATGAAACAGTTATTTTTTGAAAGGATAAACAAGATTGATAAACCACTCATCAAATTAACCAAAATAAAGAAAATAATTAAATAAATCAAGTTAGAGTTCAAAGAGGAAATATCATCATAGACACCACTGAAATCTAGAGGATAATCAGAAACTATTTTGAAAATTTATACTCAAACAAATTATAAAATCTTAATGATGCTGACATATTCCCAGAGATATATGTCCTGTCTAAATTGAACCATGAAGTTTTAGAAAACCTTAAATCGATCAATATCAACTAATGAAATTGAAGCAGCTATTAAAAATCTTCCACAACAAAAATATCCAGGACAAGATGAATTGTCAGCTGAGTTGCACCAGACATTTAAATAAGAACTGATACAAATCCTCCTCAAATTCTGCTGTGAAATAGAAAAGGATGAGTCATCACCAAATTCATTCTGTGAAACCAGAATCACCTTGTTACCAAAACCAAATACACATGAAGAAAAGAAAACTTCAGGCCAGCTGGGCATGGTAGCTCATGCCTGTAATCCCAGGTGCTAGGGAGGCTGAGTCAGGAGGATCCCAAGTTCAAAGCCAGTCTCAGCAATTTAATGAGGCCCTAAGCAATTTAATAAGACCCTCTCTTTAAATAAAATATATTTTAAAAGGTCTAGGGTTGTGTCTCAGTGGCTAAGCAGCCCTAGGTTCAATCCCTAGTACTAAAAAAAAAAAAATAAAATAAGTCAATGTCCTTGGTGAATATAGACAAAAAAGTTCTTAATAAAATATTTGCAAACCATAAGCAAAAACATAAAAAGTGGGTTTCATTGCAGGGATGCAAAGATGGTTTAGCATATGCAAATCAATAAATGTAATTCATCACATAAAAAGACTCAAGGACAGGAATCACATAATTTTCTCAATAGATGCAGAAAAGCATTTGACAAAGTGTTTTTCCCATTCATGTCTGAACCACTAGAGAAACTAGGAATAGAAGGAACTTACTTCAACATTGTAAAAGCTGTTTATTACAAACAAAATCAACATTATACTGAGTGGAGAAAAACTGAAAGCATTTTCTCTACACGCAGGAATAAGACAAGGATACCTATACTCACCACTTCTATTCAACAGTCAAAATTCTTTTTTTTTTTTTTTTTTTTCAGAGTAGAAATTAGAAGTTTATTAAAGGACAGCAGAAAAGACTTCTCCCGGAGGAAGAAGGGGACCCAAGAGGTGGAATCCGTGGAAGTGTGGTTGTCTCCCCTTTTTATAGTTCTTTCAGTGATGGAATGTAGGTTGGAAGGCCTGAGGGGTGGGACACAGGTGGGCCAAACAAGTAATCTGGGCAGGAAGGATTTCATTATCACTTCTTTGGGATGGGCTATCTTCAAATCTGCTGGGGCTGTTCATTAACATTTCTTTGGGATGGACTTTGGGCCTAGGGGCTTTTCTGGGACTTCATTAACATTCCATGAGTTGTCCTGCATTTCCCGGAATCATTATCAGCATGGCCTCCATTTTAGATTTCACTCGATATGATATTAGACCCGATTTACCTAACTACACTGACTACCTAACTTTAAATCTGGCTTCATTCCCCCCTCTAATTTGGGGAACTCCTTACTGCTGTAAGGAAAGGGAACGAAGATCTTTCTGGCTTCTTCAGGCTGAAAAGGGATGATGTGGGGCAAGGAGTTTGGAGTCCCCTTTAAAAATTGGGTCTATCGAGTGGTCCATGATAGAAGTCCGATTGAGAAGTAATAGACTGGAAGGCCATTTGAGTGATGGGTGGTCTATAAGAGAAACAAGAATTCATTAGTACTGGAACCAGATTGATGCAGCAATAAATGCCACAGCACAGGACTATGCCAATGAGTATGATGACAAAGACAAAGACTAACACTGTTTTCCACCAGGAAGTACCAGAGAACCAGGAGCTAAGATATTGTTTCCATGACAAAGTTGCTGAGGACATGGCTTCTATCTGAGCATGTAAATCTTTAAGGATATTTGTCACATTGCCAGAATTGTCAGGGATGTAAACACAACATTTAACTTTTAGGGTTACAGATGTCCTTCCCCTTAAGATACAGTTTAATAATTTAATGTCATCTGTTCTTGCAAAATCCTTTTATTAGTATGACCTCTGTGTCTAATAGAGAGACCTGCAATTCTGTTATTAGGGCTGGATAATCATACTAGTAAACACCATGCCTACCTGTGTAGGTTAGAGATAAAAGCCTTAAACTAAAAACTGTTCTGGCAGTTCCTTTTGATAGTTATCAGGCATTCCTGTCTGAGAATCTCTGTTGTAGCCTCCAGTTTACTTATTCTTGGAAGTTACATTTAACTATTATTATTATTTAAAATGCCCAGGAATAGCTGTGTTTTGGTTTTAACTGTCTTTGCTAAGTGTTTAAGATGAAGCAGTCAAACTGACTTTTGTTTCTATCTATTGTTAACAGTCAGCTGAGTTTCCCTGGGAGTCCTGGGGGAACTTTACAGCAGCTTCTCAGTTCCGCTAGTGCCATTTGCACTAGGATGGGTCCAGGCCTTGCTTGACCATGTGGCTTCCCTTGGAAGCATCAGGGATGTCTCCCCTCTCTGATGACCCTCCTCTTCACAGAAAATGCACTGATTGGCTTTCTGTTCTCCAGTGGTCTCATTAACCTCCCTGATCGGGAGGTTATGCGGCCCATAGATGAAAGTAAAGATGCCTTAAAATTAAGCTTATAAGTTTTTCAAAAACTAATAAAATGTTGATGTCTATGAAATAATCTGCTTAAATTCAGAAATTTATAAGTATTGTTTCTAAATGTGAACAGAAGGAGATTAACAGATGGAAAAGAAAAACTAGAAGGTTCTAGGTATGGATTTAATAGAGGGAAAATGTGTTTCTGGATAAGAGAGTCTATTAAGTAATTAAGAGGGATTAAGTAAGTGATAAAGAAGGTCTGTGTAAGTTGGTTATATGTGTAAGTTTTTGGGCAAGTAATCTTAAAGAAATTAAAAATTATACAACTATGGTTAAACAACAACTGTTATTTTTCAATATTGTAATGTTATTTCTTTAAAAGCTAAACTTGGTTAATATAAAAACATCAATGTAATTGTGGTGCTATTAATGTGTTCTTATCTTCCAGGTATACAAGTCTATCTTTATATCAAGCTGGTGTTCTAAAGTTGTATGGTAATTTTAGGCTTAAAAGAAAAACATGTTGGAGATTTATTTATATCATTTGTGTTCTATAACTGGGCTTGTTATCAATAAGATATGTAAAGTTCTATGTTACTTTTTACACTGAGATACAATTTAAATTTTTAAGTTAATGAGAGCCTAATCTGTGTAAAGGTTTTATTGCAAAACACAAAAGTACTTTGCTACTTTTCTACAAAAGATTAAAAGCTTTCAGCCTTTAATTCATGTTTTAGATGTGATATTATATTGTGTTAGCTAATATTCATGTGAACTTGAGCAACAATTTATGTAGGCTTTGTAAAATGATGTTTAAAAAACACAGATCAGCTTCAGAACTACAGTACTTAAGATTTATGAAGAACCCCGCCTTACCTGAGATAAGGCTCTATGTCCCATCTCACTACATGTGAAAGTGACTATGAAAGAAGTAGGCCAGATTTCAGTACATTTAAAGTTGTGTCCAAAAGTTGGCTTTTGTCACGATTACCAGGATCTCAAACAGGGGATATAATGTATAACTCCACCAAAATTCAAGGTAGCTATTATATGAACTAAATATGTTTTTACTCTTGATAATTTTATTTTGCAGTTTTCTTATAAATGGTCTAAAGATTGCCTGTTAATGTTTTCCAGAGGTACTGCTTTAAGAACTCACAACCTGGGTTAATTTAAGATAATGAGTTATAATGAGTTATCACCTACAGGATAGAGAGATAGACATTAAAGCCCAGTACTCTTAATATAAGGCTGTTGAAATTTATTTGCTGGATGTTTGAGATTAAGTTTTAAAATTAAAGTTAAAAGGGCGAAGAAAACCAATATTTGGCTCTTGCCCTGAGTCAGTCTGAATCCAGGGAACAGGGGACATCTCTAAACAGTCAAAATTCTAACCAGAGCAATCAGGCAAGAGAAGAAAATTAAAGGATACAAATAGAAAAAGAAGAGCTCAAATTATCTCTGTTTGCTGCTGACATGATCCTATATAGAAAGGATTAAAAAAAAAATCCACTGGAAGACTTTTAGACTGATAAATTTAATAAAGTAGATGATAAAAGATGAACATAAGTTTATAGATTTCTTATATTCCAATAACAGGCCTATTGAAAAGGAAATTTGAAAATTTAACCCATTCATAATAGTGTCAAAAAAACCACTTGCAAATCTAACAAAGGATGTCAGGATTGCTACGATGAAAACTATAGAACAATGAAGGGAGAAATTGAAGAAGACCATAGAACATGGAAAGACCTCTCAAGTTCTTGGATAGGCAGTATTAATATTATTAAAATATTCACACTACCAAAAGCATTATATAGATTCAATGCAATTCACATCAAAATACCAATGATATTCTCCAAAGAACTAGAAAAATCAGTTCTAAAGTTCATTTTGAAAAACAAAAGAGATCCAGAATAGCCAAAGCAATCCTGAGCAAAAAAAAAAAAAAAAAAAAAGTAATGCTAGAGGCATCATGATGCCAGACCTCAAAATATAGTATAGAGCTATAGTAATGAAAACAGCATTGTATTGGCACCAAAACAGACATGAAGACCAATGGAATAGAATAAGAGATATAGAAATAAACCCACATAAATACAATTATCTAATACTAGATGGAAGTGTCAAAAACATTCATTGGAGAAAGATATCCTTTTCAACAAATGGCTCTGGGAAAATAGGATATCACTATGTAGAAAATGAAACTTTACCTCTATCTCCCTGCACAAAAGTGAACTCAAAGTAGATCAAAGACATAGGAATAAGATCAGAAAGTCTGCAACTGCTAAAAGAAAACATAGGCCCAACATTCCAACTAATGACACAGTAACCAACTTCCTTAAGACTCCTAAAGTGCTAGAAATAAAAACAAAAATCAATAAGTGGAATGGCATCAAATTAAAAAGCTTTTGTGCAAAAAAGAAAATAATTAAGAGCATAAAGACAAAGCCTATAGAATGGGAGAAGATCTTATCCACCTGCTCCTCCAATAAGGCCTTAATATCCAGAATATATGAAGAACTAAGAAAACACCAAATAATAATAATAATAACCCAATAGAACATATAAGAAAATTCTGCTGAATTCATAACTCATAAATGAACTTTCAGCTTATCCAGCCTTTTAGGGCACTACCTGAAAGACTTGCATTAGTTTTTCTCCACCCAGATCTCTGAGACTACTTGTACAGTAAAGACATCTGAAAGTAGCTAGGGAAGAAAAAAAAAAAAAAGCAGGTGCTACTGTGGTTTCAATTGACCTACTCTTCAAAGAACCCCGGGATCCTTCACCAATGAGGATTTCAAAACCCTTTTGCCCACTATGGACTTTCTTCAGTTTTTACAAGCAAGGGCTCTGCTATTTCTGCATTTATGTACCCCAGCTGCCTGAGCTGACACCCCCTAGCAGACCTACTCCGATCAGCAATATTGCAGATGATTCAGCCTAGAGTTCAGCACACATGTGAAGTCAAACTCTATAGATGCTTCCACTAGTCATGTCCCCCACTCTTTTAGGCATACTACTGTTGAATGCAGAGTGGCCACAGAGAACTCTAGCAACCTTTTCAGCCACAATGGAACTCTTATAGCTTCTATCACCAGGAGCTACCTAGTTGTTGATCACATACACCCTCACTACCTAAGTCACAAAACTAATGTTTTCTGTCTCTAAAACATCTCATGAACCAAAAAAAAAAAAAAAATGGCACCCCATGAAATAATTCTTAGTGTCACAATACACTTCAGCCTGCAATTCCAGTTGATGCTTCCATACATATTTCATCACCCAATACTGCGGGTCTTTCCTTAACAAAGCAAATCCAAAATATGTATAAAAATTATTTTTTCAAGTGGCAATAAATGCTTAGTAACTGAATCAAAAAAAAAAGAAAGAAAGAAATGGAGCCATGAGTTGTCTCACAAAATATTTTTTAAAGAAAATGAACTATAAGAGAACTCAGATCAATAATGAAATTGGGAAAGCAATATTGGACAAAATGAGAAGTTTAACAAAGATAAAAAAAACAAAATAGAGTCAAACATAAGTTTTGGAGTTTAAGACCCATTGACAGCTGGGAAAAATCAAAAGACAACTTCAGCAGGAAGCTTAAGCAGAAGAAAGAAATTCTCACTAAAATTTAATAGTACATTAAAATGATCACGTATCATATGCAAGTGGGATTAAACCCTGGGATGAAAGAATGATGCAAAATGTGAAAGTGAATCAATGATGTACCACATTAACAGATGAAAATTGAAAATGACATGATCATTTAACTTATGCAGAGAAAGAATTTGACAAAATTCAACATGTTTTCATCATTAAAAACCATTAACAAAATAGGTATGCATGGAAATTACCTCAACACAAAAAGAGACCATATAGGAAAAATACTTTGCTAAAATGATAATTCATGGGAGAAACCAACAGTGCTACCTATGAGATCTCCACTAAGGCAAGGGTGTTCACTATAACCAGTGCTATTCAACGTAGTAGTACAAGTCCCTACCAGAGCAATTAGACAAGAAAAGGAAATAAACATATCTAAATTGGAAAGGAAAACTAAATTTATTACTATTTACAGATGATATAATCATATCCATAGGAAATCCTAAAGATTTCTTAAACTGTCAGAAATAATAAATTCTGCAAAATCACAGAATACAAAACCAATATACAAAAACCTGGCATTTCTATACAAGTAACTAAAAGAGAAATTAACAAAACAATTCCACTTACATTTGTAACAAAAACCAAGTTAAAAAAATCTTAGAACTTAACCAAATTAACTATGCACTAAAAATTAGTAAACATTGGTAAAGTAAATTTAAAAATCTTCATGGAAAGACATCTGGTATTTATAGATTGGAATCATTAGAATTATTAATATGCCCATACTAGCCAAAGTGATCAATACATTTAACACAATCCCTATAATCTTTTCTCTTTCTTTTTCATTTTATTTTATATTATTATTATTATTATTATTATTAGTAGTAGTAGTAGTAGTAGTAGTAGTAGTAGTAGTAGTACTGGAGATTGAAACCAGAGGCACTTTACCATTGAGCCAAATCCCATTCCATTTTTTAATTTTGAGACAGAGTTAAGTTCCAGAGGGTATTAATAAGTTCTTCAGTCTGAGCTTGAATTTACAATTCTCCTTCCTCAGCTTGTCTAGTCTCTGGGATTATAGATGTGGTGCTGGAATCCATATTAAGATTTCAATAGTATTCTTTACAGAACAATTCTATTATTCATATGCAATTGGAATAGACCATGAGTAGCTAAAATGATACTGAATAAGAACAAAACTGGAAGTATCAAACTTACTAACTTTATAGTATTACACAACGCTTACTACTGGAGACAGTATGGTGCTGGAATAAAAATGAATACACAGATCAATTGAAGAGATTGGAGAATATAGAAACTAACAAATTTGTGGTCAACTGATATTCAACAAGATGCAAATAAAAAACGAGAGAAAGGTTAGTTTCTTCAATAAAAGTTGGGTGTCCAGGAAACTGTATATCCACTTGGAAAAAAAAAAAAAGAAATCAGATCCCATGTCACACCTACACAAAATCAATCAAAATGGCATAATGACTTAAATGTAAAAATTAAGCCAGGATATTCATAGAAAAAGAAATAAAAACAGAATAAAACCTTTTTCAACATTACTTTTATTTTTATTAATTTGTTATAATAGATATACATAGTATTGAGGTCCATTTTTCAAAAATTATGTAAGTATGGAATATAATTTGTCCCTTTTAAATCCCCAGTACTTCTCCTTTCTCTTCCCTCTTCCTTCTACCTGTTCCTATAACTTTACTGATTTTTCTTCAATTTATTATAGTCTCTTTAATTCATGCCTTGTGGATATACATAAACGCAAAATGTACTGTAGTATATCCATATATGTATATAGGAAAACTAGGTCAGATTCATTCCACCATTCTTCCTTTCCTGTCCCTTCTCCCTTCCCCTCAATCTTTTTCCTCTACTTCACTAAATGATCTTTTATTTTCATGGAATCCCCTGCAAACGTTTCTTTCTTTCCTTTTCTCTCCCTTCCCCAAACCCCTTATTTTGGTCTAACTTCCACCCTTCACTTTCAGGTCTGGTTTATCTCATTTAGCATAATATTCTCCAGTTCCATTCATTTGGCAGAATATTCTCCATTTCCATCCATTTACAAGTAAATGCCATAATTTTATTCTTCTTTATGACTGAGTAAAATTCAGTGTGTGTGCATGTGTGTGTGTGTGTGTGTGTGTGTACCTCATTTTGTTTATTTATTCATTTGTGGATGGGCACCTACATTGGTTTCATAACTTGCCTATTGTGAATTGTGCTGCTATAATTTATGTGGCTGCATTCCTACAGTATGCCTATTTGAGATCTTTTAAATTCATACCAAGGAGTGAGTTGAGTCATATGATGGTTCCAATTCTGAAATTTGAGGTATCTCCAAGCCATTTTCCAAAGTAGTTGTACTGATTTGCAGCACCACCAACAATGTATGAGTGTACATTTTTCCCCACATCCTCACTAGCATTGATCATTATTTTTATTCCTGATAATTGCCATTTTGTGTGGAGTGAGATGATAACTCAATGTAGTTTTGATCTGTTTGCTAGAAAGTTGAATATTTTTCTCATATATTTATTGGCCTTTTTTGAGAAGTTTCTGCTTAGTTCTGTGCATTTATTAATGTTTTTTTTTTTTTTTTGGGAGGTGAAGGTGTTAAGTTTTTTGAGTTCTTTTTATATTCTGTATATCAATTCAACATCTGAGAAGCAGGTAGCAAAGAACTTCCAATCTGTAGGCTGTCTCTTTATGCTCTTGTTTCCTTTGCTTTTTAATTTAATGTCATCCCACTTATTCATTTTTAGCTTTATTTATTGAGTTTTAGGAGTTTTGTTAAGGAAGTTAATGCCTGTTCCCATATAATGGAGCGTGAAGCCTACATTTTCGTCTAGCAGATGCAGAGATTCTGGTCTAATTCCTAGATCTTTGATCCACTTAGAATTGATATTACTCTTGACAATATTTTTTATTTGATCTCCCAAACACAAGTGACAAATGAAAAAATAAACAAATAGTACTACATTAAACTAAAAAGTACTGTACTGCAAAGGAAAATAGTGAACAGATTTTTATTGAAAAATTCATCTTCAATGGATAAATAAAAATGTGTGTGAAGAGGGCATTGGCATATATGTGTGTGTGTGAATGATTTATGTATGCAAATGATTTATGTACCCTAAAAAATGAAAACAATCCCACTATTTTTGACAACATTGGTTGAACCAAGGGACATTATGCTATATGAGACAAGCAAAACACAGAGTGATATCTATAATCTATAATCTCACTTATATGTCAAATCTAAAACAGTCAAACCCTTAGGAACAGATTTTTCATGGTTTGGGGGAATGGGAGAAGGGGAAAATAAGGCAATATTTGTCAAAGGGAACAAAGTTTTAGTTATACAAAATGAATAATTTTTGGATATATATTGTATAACATAAAGATGATAGTTAACAATATGGTATTGTGTACTTGAAATGTGCTAAAAAGATAGATCTTCATTCTTCTCACCGTGCACACATATTCACACATAGTAACTATGTAAAAGTGATAGACATGTTAATTTTCTGGAATATGGTCATCATTTCACAATGCATACTTATATGAAAACATTAAGTTGTATATCTTAAATATATGTACTTTTTATGTTAATGATATCACAATAAATCTTTAATATAGACACACAATCTGTAAAATAGGTCTCACTAATTCCTAGCAAAGCCTGCAGTTTGTTGAATTTATTATGGACAATTTGTGCTGAATTTTCTGCTGTCAACTCAGTGTTATGCTCCCACACTTTGAAGACTGTATCTGTGTTGCAAAAAAGAAGCCAGCAACTACATTTCCAACATAATATTGGGTCCAAATTTGCAAGTGTGAGGAACTGCATATTATTTTGGAGGCTGAAAGAAAGACGTGACTGTTTTTCTCTGAGACAGTTAACAGCCAGACTGTTGGCTTCCCACATGCTCCTGAGAATTACTCTTTGCTACTGCAGACTGACAGGTTTGATAGAAACTACACTGAGATTCTTAAAAGTTGAAATGGCTTGCTGAGACAGGCTCATATTTATAACCCTAACTTAGGTATTCCTTAGCAGAGTACCAGACCTGTACTCTTCCAACTCTTCCAGAACGGCCTACACTTCTATTTCTCTGTAATAAAACTAGCCACCTCTCATATACCTTGACTCCAAGTCCACGAGCAGCTTCTGTTTTCCTGAACAAACCTGATTAGACCACAATTGCCATCATCTAAACTTAAAACCGTAGTGCTTCTGAGAAGGGGATAATTTTGCCCCCAATCCCCCATCAGATCTTGGAGTTGAGCCAATGACACTGACTTTTGCTATCAAGTAAAATCAGAACATTTCTGAGACTCATGTTGCTCTACGATTTTTTTCTCTGTCCCCCCTGCAATTTTTCTTGAGCTCCCTCAACACAATCTCCCCTCACAGCTAAACTATTCATTGAGAATTTTCTACATGTGCAGAACATTGGACCATTGGTGAATTCACTAGGTCATTCGTAATCCCTTCACGAAGAGTAAGGATTCCATTAGAACTCGTTTTCCGAAAGGCTTAGTATTTCCTTTTGCTTCTAGATCATTTTCTTCTCAACCTAACATTGAAAAGTAAAACTACCAAGTGTTTTCATGATCTACTCTTCTTCCTTCTCTTTACACTTGTCACCAGGAAATTAATCCCCATAATCTATAGCTATATAAACCCTCATTCTAAAATATAAGTCATTTGGGGCACATATTCAAGACCCTGTAAATTTACTTCTACATTCTCTAAAATCCAAAAGATGTTTTATCTATGCATTGATCGGCCACAATCTCACAATGGTGAGAATTTCTCATATTTCAAGAGGTCTCCAACTGTGAAATCTTTCAGGGCCCTAATCTTTGACCAACATCATCAATAATGCCATATCTTTTACTCTTATACCCAGTTTGCCTCTGCTTTAATTTGTGAAAATATTTTCTCTCTGGAATCTTTTTTTTTCTTCCTCATTTTAATTTCATTCCAACTTAGCTGCTATCTTATTCTAGTTTTGGCTATGCTGTTCCATCACACCACACCAGTTTCCTGCACATTTTAACTTAGTGTACTTCCAAAATACTTCATAACACTTCAGATTGAGGCTCTTTCCAACATTCCATCACTTGGACTCCACAGATGGACTGCAGCAAGGATTATATTATCACAGTTTTGTAGAGTGCAAAAATCTAACAAGGTGTGGAAGCTACACATCAGTTTTGAGTCCACAGCCAGCCATTTGGCTCACTTCCCACACCAGAGTGGAGTTTGATCAAGGTCAGGGCTGTGGTGTTTTTCTTTTCAATATACCCAATACCTAGAACAATGATTAATGTGTACTAGGTGAATCTATCAGTTAACTGAATAAAGATTATTTTAATAGTTCTTCTAAAATTTTGTCATTTTCTCCTAAACCCACACTCACACAATTTTAGAAAGATGAGCTATCTTCCTCATTATACTGAAAAAAAAATGATTTGGCCAAAATTTCTAAACTCAGTAGCTACAAATTTACATGGCAAGTCTTATCTTAATTTTAAGAAATATGTGCAGAAAGCATTATTGTTTTCTTTATAAATCAAATTTTGAGTAACTGGGTGAGAAGGAACATAATTCTCAATCATTTTGAGGCTTCCCATCTCACTTGTTTGGTCTCATGTTCAAGGATGTCATTGAGGTCTCTATTGAGTTTGTCACTCCCCATGCTGGGTAACTCTAGACAGCCACATGTCTTCCATGTGGTTTGCTTACCCAGTGGTATGCACTACGTAGCATGCGTGTAGTAAGTGGAGGCTTGATGCATCTTCTCATGCCAGTAGAGGACATGAATTCCTGGTGATCACTGGACATTCTCTAGAGGTCCTAAATTATAGTTTCTCTGCTCACGGGTTCTCCGAGGTCTTCCATTTCCCCATCCTTGCAATATCTCTTACAATTATTAGGAACTCCATTTTTTCTCAAGTCTTCTTTCCTCAATGAATATAGACTTTATAAAATAAAACCAGAAACAACTTTCTTCTGAGTTTGGAAACAGTCAGTGTTACCTGAATAAACAGAGAAAATGAAGGGACAAATTCAGGGAGAAAGCACAAATGAGTATCTCACAAACAGTCCTATCCAATAGTTTGCAAGAAAATGACTACATCTGTCTTTTCCTTCCTTCCTGTTAGAGAATTCTATGGGCATTATCTATGACCAGGTCCTCACCCGGGCCCAGTATCCCCTTCGGAACCACACTCCATTTGCTCCATCATTATGAGCATTTCAAAACCTTTGCATCTAACTGCCTTTTAAAAAACATGCTTATATTTGCAGAAATACTTCCAATTTTAAAACAGCACTCTAAGATAATACCCATATAGTAATGTCCCTTCCTTTTACTGTTCTGTAACTACATATTTAACATGGTCTGAATGTTTGTGTTCCCTCCAAAAGTCATATGCTGAGATCCTGATCCTCAAAATGATGCTATTAGGAGGTGGGGCCTTTGGTAGGTGCTTAGATCAGGAGATGGGGTCCTTCTTGTGATATTGGTGCCCTCATAAAAGAGGACCCAGAGAAATCCCTCACCCCTTCCACCATGTGGGGGGACACAGTAAGAAGGCACTTTTCATGAGAAGGCAGGCTCCCACTGGACACTCCCTGACAGCACCTTTATTTTGAACTTCCAAGTCTTCAGAACTGTGAGAAATTAATTTCTATTGTTCAATCAGCTTTCTGTACCTTCTTCGCACTATTGCTGTGAACCTAAAACTGCTCTAATGTCAGAAATGAGTATGACATTCAAGGCCTTCTTCATTTCCTCGTAGCCCAGAGTTACAATGACCACAGTCCAGACCTCTGTTTCTTGTACTCCCATAACACCCACCACTTCCAGCATGGCACAGGTTGCTCTCAGCCTTCATCTGGGACTCTCCCCACAGAGGCACAGGTCAAAGGACATCTCCTTTTAAAGATTCACTCTGACCTGGATCTGAACCCACCCTTTTTCCCTCCTCTTACCTTTGTTAACACTGTGCTGCCTGCTGTTTTATTTTCTAGGAGGCATAATATATGACGTCTGGATCTGTCTCATCTATTTGTTTGATTATGTGTGAATGTACTTCTCTCCTTCACTGGTACAAACTAAAAAAAAAAAATAATAAATCAAAAGTTCTTTCTTATCAACCCCTGAAGTCCCCGTGGCTGCTTACAACAGGGTCTGTGAAGTGGCAGGTTGTTGTGTCTATGCAATGTGATGGACTGTCTCCTAACCCTTGATAGTACTCAGTACTTGGTCTGAAAAGGGCAATACTATATAATTTATCTATGATGGTTCTAAAAGTAAGACTACCTTTCTTCTGTAAACTTACTATGAACAAGTGAAGCAGAGGAAACCACCCTGATGGCAAAGAATACTATTTTATAGCCTTTGTTATTTTATAGGATATTATTTTATAACCTTTGTTGGTTATGTGGTGATTTTAAGTCCTACCTATAGCACAAGATAGCTTGGAAGAGACATAGAATAGAAAAAAAAATCCTTCAAATATGCCAAATCTTTCAGAATTCTTCCACACTGGCTGAATGAACTGCTAGTCCAAGTGGAGCAAACACCAGGTTTGTGAGAGAAAAAGGTCTTAATTCTAGTCCCGCCCCACTTACCAATCAGGAAGCCTGGAAATAGCGTCGTTTTGACCTTCAGTATTCTTATTAAATGATGCTCTGAACATGGCCTTGATGTGGGTTGAGAGGATTATGAGATTCAGTGTAATAAACGTCTAGCATCATATCTGCCTTGAAGGAAATTATCAACACAAAATCAGTAGCAGTCATAATTACCTGATCTATACTCACATCTACTTTAGTAGGTCAGAGGGTCAGGTGTTACAGTTGTTGGAGATACAGTACAATGCAGGAATGTTTCTCTGCAGAAGAACATAAAGTCAAATTCTATATTCAAACACCTATTCCAGAATGCCTTCTCTTAAATATAATATACAAGAACTTTTTTCTAAAAAAAAATTGTATGTACATCCCCACATGAATGTGGGGAACTGTTTTGATCCTTTTACACATTAAAAATTATATTTTAAAACCTCTGTAAGGTCTAAAGCTTAATAGTACAAATAGCAGAAATAAACATGCATCCACTATCCAGTTTAGGAAAGAGATTGTAATCATTGTTAAATTCTTCCTCATAAGCTTCTTCCCAAAGTTGCATGTCCTTCTCCATTCCCCCAAGAAAGACCACTATTCTCAAATATGTTTATAATAAATTGAATTTTGGATATAAGTAGTTTTCTTATATTTGTATTTATCTTCAAAATTATATTGTTTCATTTTGCCATTTTGAAATTTTAAGTAAGTGGTATTATCAAAAATGATAATTCATTCTATTTTTATGGTTTTATACCATTCCATTGTTAGAAAATAGCACTGTAAAATAACACCGTAAGTGTATTCTTTCTTCAAATGATATATTTTGTCATTTTCACTCTTAGTTTATTTTTTCTATTAAAAGCAATGTCATAATCTTCTTGAATGTATCTCCTAATAAAGCTATAAAAGAATTTCTTCAGGATATAAAACTGGTAGATCATAGGATATTTTTTTCAATTTCAATTCAACCATTTAGTCTTGAGAATTGTTCACTTAGGCACTGAAAATGGAGTGAGGAAGAGCAACATATGAAAATTTCTTTCCATATGATGCTTTTATTTGGGAAAGGCGAATAATAATTTTTGAAAATAAAATATTATGTTGTTCAGGAAAGGCGTGTTTATGCTCCTGTGACAAACAAATCTACAATCCAATCTAATTTTAAATAATTTAAAATATTATTTCTTGATCCTGTCATACATTCTTTATGTCATATTACACACTATATGTCCTTCAAAGTGTTAACAGGGAGCTTTCCCCATACTGTCTTCCTCCTCATTTTAGGATGTGGGATGATCAAAGTCTGACCCTATGGAAGGTGAAATGCACTGAGAATAAGGTAAATAGAATACGGCCAAGTCCATTCATGATCTTCAAGCTCCTGCACAGAATAGACACTTAACCATTACTATTCATACCTCACTCCTAAGACAATCATGATGACCTTGTTCCAACAGAAAGCAATTAACTCCTATCAGATACCTTTAAGAAAAGAGATGATCAAATATTTGCAAGCAGAATTGGTTAACTAGCACAGTTCGAATTTATTTATTGGATAAAGCAGCAATCAACCCAAGTTTTCACAGTTGGCTATTGGCAGTATGCTTGTTCCTCCCCATGTGGGCCTTTCCAAAAGACTGCTTGAGTGTTCTTACAACATGGCAGCTAGCTTCCCTTAAGGAAAGTCATCCAAGAGAGAGAACAGGAAAGCAATGGTCCTTATTGGAGGTAGTCAACCTTGGGTAATCAACCTTGTGTTGATTGCTGCTTCATCCAATAAATAAATTATAACTGTGCTAGTAACCAGGGCTTCTTGCAAATATCTGATTATCTCTTTTCTTCCAGGTACCTTGTAGGAGTTTGTTGCTTTCTGTTGGAGCATGGCCATCATCACTGTCTTTAGGCAATGAAAAGTGTCTTTTTTGACCTAATAGGAGTATGACTTGTTGGAAGGACGTTGTTAAGTCTAGCCTACATTTGATGGGAGACAGATTAGACTCTAGTTCTTGAAGGCAGAAATAGAAATTTAGGGGTATGCTTTAAATTCCACTTTAGTGATTTTGGTTGTCCATTCTGTTGTATTTTACACTTTTTTTTTTTTTTTTTACTTATTCTGTCACCAGTTCCACTGGTCTGCTTTTCTATTCTCTGCATCTATCTCCATTGTGGAACTTCTTTTGGACTTATGATAAATTTCATACATGGCAAAGCTAGACTCCTTCACATTGTTGTTATTGCCATAATTTTCATCATTGTTCTTTTTCTTTCCCTCACCCTCCTTCTTCTTTTTTTTTCTTTTCCTCTTCTTCGTTCTTAAATTTCTTTTCAAGATTTCTTTATTATTTGATCTTCTGTATATATTTTAGAACAATCAGCTTTCATGAACAAAACTTTGCAATTTTTAATTGAAACTATCAATAAATCTGGACAAAATTGCACCATGATATGATTTCCCTGTGTATGAATATAATATGTTTAATTTACTTAAGTCTATTTTAATATCTTTAAACATAATACTACAAATATCTTTATAGGATAATTCACATCATGTTTAGGTTTATTTCTAGCCACCTAATATTTTTAGCTTCTACATTTTCATTTAGTTATCTAACAACTACTGTTGGTATACTTGGTCTATCAACAAAGTTATCTACTTTTTAAAATTTGTTCTCTTTAGATATACATGAGTTGAGTGTATTTTGACATATTATATATACATGTAGTATAACATTCTAATTTGTATTACATTCTTGTGGTTGAACATGCTATGCAATTAATGCTGGTCATGTGTTCATATATGAATATGGGAAAGTTATGTTCAATTCATTCTACCGTCTTTGCTATTACCATTTCTCCACTCCTATTATTCCCTTTTGTCAAATCCAGTGAACTTATACTCTGTCCTACCCTCCTTATTGTGTGTTAGCATCTGCATATCAGAGAGAATATTTAGCCTTTGGTTTTGGGGGATTGGCTTATTTCACTTGGCATAATAGTCTTCCGTTCCATCCATTTACCAGCAAATGCCATAATTTCATTCTTCTTGAAGGCTGAGTAATATTCCACTGAAGGCTGGGTAATATTCCATCTGTTGAATGGCACCTAGGTTGGTTGCATAGCTTAGCTATGTGAATTGAGCTGCTATAAACATTGAGGTGGCTGCAACACTGTAGTATTCTGATTTTAAGCAAAGTTATCTTATTAATTCTAAAGCTCTTTCATATGTGTAGGGGTCTTATATTTATTAAATTTCATCTGTAGACATCAAAATTTACTTTCTTTTTGACAATTATTACAACATAATCTTAAAGTTTAACTATTGTAATATGTTCAAGTTTGACAATCCTCCTTGCACAATAACAATAACATTGATCATGCCTTTACTTGTGGTTGACTCCATCCCATGGAAGATGTCACAGTATTTAAGGTAAAGAATTATAGTTAATCCTAATTTAGCTACATGGCTGAGAGTTATTATTATTGTTAAGAGTATACCCACATTTAGCAGTAGGGGTAGTATAGCAGCATAGATAACATAATGCCTTTATGCCTCATAATGCCCTGAGCTAAGAATGAATCAAGAGAAAAGAAAAAAAGCACTATGAAATGGAAAAGAGGAAATGTTGAGAACTCCCTTCATTCTGAGAATGTATCTGTGTTGTCAACAAGTCTCTCAATCCTTTCTTTTCACCCATTTAATTCTCCACTACAAATTTCATAGGACTATTTTTGTAAGGGGGATAATCTGATATGTTCTTAATGTTTTCTTGCCCATGTTTATACATTAGTAGCATCAATGTACATGTTTTGGTGAGAAGAGTTATACCCAAGTAGATCTAATTGATGAAATTGTAACTGCTGTAGATGTATTTATATTTTCTTCTCATATTTTCTGTAGTTGCTTCTGTTTCTGTTGCAAAATGAGCAAATCTAGGTTACAGTGTATCAATTTGAGCAACAAATTTAAATTTTTGTAGCAAAACTGTCCTATTCATGCACATGAGTGTGCACATGCACACACACACACACACACACACACACACTTCTGTGTTCATTTGAATTCTCTTGCTAGCATGCATAGCTCTTTATCCTTAGGGGAATTATACCTAACACCATCTACAGTTAATTCATTTTCCATTGACATTTAATTCAATTTCTTAGTAAATTAGCTGTTTTGGTATATAGAAGAGAGCTGTACCATCAATTTTCCATCTCTGCACTCTTTGAGCACATACACACATACTCACTTAATGAGTCTTTTTGTATGTTTTGACTAATTTATCTGCATTAGCATTCCAATCCTCTTTGATATTGTACATGAATAATTTAATTTTTCTTCTAAATTCCTGTAGAATTTACTTTAGGCATATTTTATTGCTAAATTTTTTATTCCATCATACTGGTACATCTTTGGGCTACCATCTGTACATGAGCAAACACTTCCTGGGGTTCTAAGTCCTTTTTTTCTCTATCACTAAATGCATGATGTTCACTTCCATGTATTGTACAGATAAATCACTACCTTCATCAACTGGAATTAAAAGTGTGTGAAGCAAATTTCTGCTGGCTGAATTTTAGAGCAACATAATCTTCAATCCAAAATCTCTCATATAAAAAAAAAAGTACGCTGGTTTGTCTCAACAAGAAAGCATTAGAGCTTCATTCCAGCTGTAAGTAGGTCAGGGGGATCTATGTACAGCTCTACCATTGGCTCTGCAAGCCATGAATCTCCTTGTTCATGTCTCGCCTATGTCCTGAGCAGGCAGTAGAAATGGGGTTCCTCTTGGTAGAATGGGCTGGACGAGAAATAAAAGCTAGGAAAAATAGAGCAACGAAAAAGTCACAGAACACAGAAAGCAATTTCAAGGGTGGGAACAGGACAGGGAAACTGATCAAACGGATTGAGCTTCTAGACTATGGCAAAATGGAGCCTGCACACTTTATTTATATTGGGAAACATCAAAGGCCTTCCATAGAATGTTCTTCACCAAAAAAGGTTAAAGGTAGACTGTCCAGTTCCCAATGAGTTACGTTCATCTCTGGAGCTAATGTGAGGTATCTTCCTAGTGGAGCAGATATAAAGGTCACATGCATTGGGCAATCTATTGCCAGGGGACATCCATGGATAGTTTGCAATGCCAAACCTAAATATCCCTGGCTACCAAACTGAGAAGATCCTCATGTAATTCACGAGTGGCTTCTCACATTCTTGTATGAGATAGACTCTCCACGATGCTTCCCTTGTCTGAGATTTTGAATAAACCATTTCTATTTTATCAGTGAGGTGATATCTTCTAAGCTCCTCCCTCCCTATGCAAATGTTTTTCTAACCTGATAGTCACTTCTGGTCTCAAAAATTCTCTGATGTCTTTCTGTGTAAGGAATGGTTCCTAACACCCAGGAGCAAACCCCCAATTGTCTTCCAATAGTGCAGTATAAAGCATCTGCACCAGGCTAAGGCAGTGACTTTGCTGAGAAGTCCTCTTGGATCTCTGCCAGAGGCTCCTGTCAGCATGAATTCCAGTTACAGATGCTTCCGAAAGCATCTGAGTAATGGGATATTTACATCACTGTCACAAGGCCTCCTCAGCAGCTCTTGCAAACATCGAGTTGTGTATTTGCTCAGGGCTCAAAGTAAACTTAGATTTCTTTCTTGACTCTTTGTGAATGGGGCCCAATAAGGACTCCTGATGGCCATGATGTGGTTATGCCCAAACCCAAACAAGCCGACAAGTCTACTGACTTCCTGGTTGGAAGAAAATCAATTTATTTCTTACAGTTGGAAAGATAGTTCTGATTGTTTTGTCCCAAAGAATTCCCCAGATTGCTCAGACTATATTGGACATTGAGTTGTGTCAGGGTCTATTCTGAAGCTTCTATTTATCACATAGATGTCTATGGTTCTTATGTACTCCTGCTCTTTTTTCTCCAAGGAGGCAGCTTATAGAGACAAATGAAGCACACCGATTTATACTCAGCACACTAGCCTCTGAAACAATGCTTATGTATTTAAATATACTCATGATAAAGATGTAAAAGTGAACTTGACACCACATTGTATGAATCCAAATTGTTCTTGGATGGTTTCAAAATAGGATGATATAGAAGCAATTAGCTAAGTCTGCTGTGATTTGCTATAACACTTGACCTCTTGTATTCTTCATATTGGGCATGCAGCTGAGCTGGTCGTGCATTCAGAGTTATCCATCATCTGTATTCAACTATCAATTTTAGTGATATCTCTACATTAATCCCTAAAAAAGTAGTTTTATAAACGTGAAATCTGTGGAAACCAATCCTCCACATGCAACCATATTTTTTCAGCACAAAAGTGATATCTTATTTCTTGTTTCCATCCTAAACTTCTATTTTGCTTAGTTTTTCAATAGAAGAAAACGTAGATAATTCTAAAGGTCCCAGGTACTGGGAAAAGGGTTCACTTGTTATTAACCATGTTGACAGAACTGTAGATGTAGAGCTCCAGGATATTAATTCAAACTGTTTTCAGGAAACAGTGAAGCAACTACACTTTTAGTTTATTTTCTATTTTTCTCTTGAATCATGACCATTTTGCCCTCAATCATATCATTGTACTGTTCAAGTATCACATTTCGGTCACTCAGAATGCCTGTTTTATCCCCTATACCTTATCTAGAAAGCTACCAAATTCTTTTCTTTCCATAGTTCTGTTTTCTCATGCATAACATTGTAGCCAGCCTTGGGTCCCCCAACAAGGTTTAGGCAAGCCGTTATTTAATCCTCTATCAATAATTTTAAGATTACATGAATTAAACTGAGGGAGAAAATTCTAGCTCCTCTTCAAATATCTTCCTTTTTAAATTATAGTTTTTCCATAAAAGGATATGAATTCACATAAACTGAGTTATATGATGCAAGCTTGCTGAATTCTTTAAGAGGCACAAGTGTTGTGTCCAGTGTTGAAAGCTCTTTCTTTCTCCCAACCCTCACTATCAGTAATAAACACCATTTCTTCAGCAGAATTCTATTCACTTCCTTCATTTTTTCCTTAAAAGTATTTTGTAGTAAAAAAAAAAACATATAATATAAAATGTTCCATTTCAACTTTTCCTAACCATTCTAAGGATATGAAATAGTGGCCCCAATTACACTCACAATGTTTTGTAAACAACCATGCTCACTATTCTAGAACTTTCTGTCACCCAAATGGAACTCTGTACCCAGTAAGCCATAAATTTCTAGTCCCTTTTCTCCCCAGATTCCTAGTATCATCTATTCTACTTATGTTCTCTATGATTATGTCTAGCCTACATAACTCGCTTTCTATCCATTTTCCAGAAGGTCATCTAAGCTACTATACTAACTAAGCTGATTATCTTTCCTTTTCCCTATTTTTTTTTTTTTGGCATATTTTTGTGCCATTTATCTTTTGGATAAAGCAAATCTTCTCCCATTCTTTAGCCCTATTAATGATAATTGACCAGTCAGATCAGTTGCTGGCTCCTGAATATTTTGAAGTTCTTCAAAGATCAAAGCTATATAAGATACCCAAAATGTGGAGTGATCAAAGCATCTGCCATGGACAGTATCAATGGAATTAAATTGACTGTGTCCCCTTATAATCCTAGACACAATATTGAGTTTGCTGTATTGTTAGCATCCCTGCATTTCAGAAGGAGCATTCCATCTGTTAGTTCTGAAGGGAGCTTCACAGTTCATCTTTTAGTGTAGTCTGCTAAATTTCATCCTTACCCACTTCAATGAGTTAGCTATTGCAGCATTTGGAAAAGTTTGTTTCAACTTGAAAATCTGTTATGAACTCAAATTCTCACTTCTGCTCACTAGTTTGAAAATAAGTAGGCCATGTATCACCTGGTAATTTACTCTAAGAATTTATTGTGAAATGAATGTAACAGGTTTTCACTGACCTTTCTCAGAAAATGGACCATTTAACAACAGCAACCTCTACTTCAAATGGTAATATTGCAGCTCTAGGTACCTCAGATGATCACTAGCTGTGAATTATTTTGCAAATGAATGTTTTTCTGCTGTAATACCTAGAGAGGCAACACCACACCTTCCACAGTTGGGAAGGAATGGAATTGCTTTATTCTCTTCTACTTTTTTCTACTGTCCTCCTTTAGATTTAGTTCCCACCTAATTTCCTAATTTAGATTGTTCCTGACAATGCCAAAAGCATTTAGGGAGTATTGTTTACTACTAAGTCCTATGCTTGGAATTCTGTCTCCATCCACTGGTTCAGACCTCTTAGGCTTTATTTCTTCCCAGTTCCATTAGTTAAGACTGGGCACTATCATCAACCCCAAGGTTTTCATCATCTCATAGCAAGGACACATAGGAATCATTCGCAGCACCATTAGACTCTCATGATGCTTTTCCCTCTTCCTCATAACTTTAACAAAATGTTCCTCTGCCTCTTCTTTGTAGAACTGATGGACACCTCAGGTACCCATCAGCACCATAAATGGTTGAAGTGTCAAAGTAAACTCACAGACACCAATGTGCCTCAACCTCAAATTTAATTAGTGATTCAAAGCACTAGCAAAAATGTTTCTCAGTAGTAGCATTCCTTGTCAGGTAAACTCAAAATAGTCAAAAATAGCTTTAAAGCTCTTGCCTTTGCTGAACTGGGATTCATTTTTTTTTTTTTTTGGAATAACAAGAGTTAACAAAGCCTGCAGTACAAGAGCCCAAGATGATAATCTCTACCTGGCTGTCTAGAAACATTATTATTCAGAAAATGAATATCTAGATATGATCTCTCCACCTAACTGATTTGGGTATTTGGTAAGAGAAGTCAGGATTAAATTTCTTTTGCGGCTTGATCCACTGTCATTTATTAAACAAATTCTCTTTCCTCCTTCTTCTCTAAAGTATCATGTATGTCAATAATAAAAATGTCCACAGGGTAGATCTGTTTTGGCAATTTTATGAGTCTATTGGTCCATTTCCTAAACATAGTTCAATAGGCAATGTTTTGATTAAGGTCATTTTGTAATATGTTTTGATATTAAGAAGTATCTATACTTGAGCTATACTTTTCTTCAACAAGAATTTGGCTATTTATTTTTTGCATTTTCATTTGATTTTAGAATATGCTTTTCATTACCCAAAAACAAAAATATCTAAGAGGTTCTTTATTAGGATTTTACTGAAAATATCCATTGAAAGGAGACAACTGATATCTTTGTAATATCAGTCATCCAATTTATGAAAATGGCACATCCTTTACTTTAGGACTTTAAATATAGTAATATTATATATGATTATGTAGGATATATATACTATATTATATAATTCTGTTAATATTATAAATATATTAATGTACAATAAGCAATATATTTAATATGATTTAACATAGTTTATTATATAATTCAAAATACTTTCATAGAATAAATACATTAATGTATATAATATTTAATAAAATGTCATATATTTTTCTGTATAGAAATTTTTGGGGGAAGGGAGATACTAGGTGTTGAACTCAGGGGTACTCAACCACTGAGCCACGTCCCCAGCCCTATTTTGTATTTTATTTAGAGACAGAGTCTCGCTGAGTTGCTTAGCACCTCGCTTTTGCTGAGGCTGGCTTTGAACTCATGATTCTCCTGTCTCAGCCTTCACAGGCACTGGGATTACGGGTGTGCACCACCATGCCCAGTTTCTGTAGAGAAATATTGTACTCTTCTGTAGATTTACTTCTAGGCATATGATGTTTCTTGACATAATTGCAAATACATATAAAACTTATTTTGTAATTGCCAAAATTTAATAACAATACTTCTAGTTATATCAATAACTGTATTTATTGATTCTCATAGTTTATCCATACATATTTAATGAGGTGGATTCATGTTATTTGATTATAATTAACTAACAATTTTATTTCTCTAATTAAAATCCTTATCAACTTAGTTTGAATTTCTTATAGCACTAAGATTTTCAGTAAAATGTTTAAATTATGCTTATAATAAGTTTTAGTATCTCATTCCTGATTTCAAGGATCAAGCTATCCATACTTAACCATTACTTACAATTATTCAAAAATATTTTTAATAACTATCTTTGTGGCAGACAGATTTCCAGGATGCCCCACCCCCAGCCCACAGATTATTACCCTATAATAGAAAAGCATGACATGTTCCCCTGAAGTATTGGCCAAGACCTGTGACTGTGATGAATTCTTGTTCATGTCTTTTCCTTAATCATGTGCATTTACTATACCTATGCATTCTCATTAATATGTTCCATCCTGGCCCACATGTAAAGTAGTTTTTCAATCCTTAACTTTATCCTTTTAACAAATAATTTTACAGGTCAGAGTACAATATTTCTATGTAGATTTTTTTACTTTAGATTCAGAGTACACATGTAGAAATTTTGTTTTGCAGTTACTTAGGCTAGTTCCTTTTCTCTGCCCTTCAGTCTAGCTAATCTATTATTTTGTAATAAAGTTGTTAATATTTTCACCATTGCTTTTAGTTTTGTTTGTTGCTGTGATTCCTCATGACATTTGAGTGTTGATTTGAAACCAAAATTGAGGGTCAAAAGATAAAACCAGAGTGTGTTATTTCTGGAGATATACTGTTTAATGAAACAGTGAACTATTAAAATGTAGGCAGCATTTATAATCACAGCAGAAATAAATAAGTGCAAAATTAAAATTGATTGGAAAGAGTTAACAGAACAGATGTTCAGTATTTCATATATAACCATTGGTGCTTTAAAGATTCTCATACATTAGCATTTTTTGTATAATGTAGTTGCTAAGCATGCACAATTGCAAAATATTCCTGACAGGCTGCATCAGAGAGGCCATCTAGAAAAGCTGGGTAACTCTACATGTTTACTGCAGCTTTCTGAAAGTATAGATACGCTCATATAGCTGTTTGGGAGTATGTGTTATTTTAACACAGTGGTGAAATGAAGGAAATTTATTTTTCTCCAGCTTTGATTCTGAGGAACACTACAAACTTTGAAATGCATAAAACTACAAAGTATCATATTATCAAATTTAGATTTTAAGTATTATGGAGGTATATGTTCAAATAACCTAAATCAATATTTTGATTACAGAATCTATATCAGAGATTAAAGGATGCAGATTACAGAGTATATACAAAATGTAAATAAAAATAGAAGCTGCTTATCAAGAAAGTCTTGGACCACACCCCAAAATGAGCAGAGCTAAGGAGTGTGAATTGCATCATAGTAAAATTCATTAATTTTGTGAAGTCTACTACCTTTAATTTGAGATTATCCTTATCATCCTTTGATAATGTAGAAACTTATTTAAACAATGATTATTGAATGCTAAGGCACGATAGTTATCACTGGAAAAAATTCTGTCTAGAATATTTAAACTGTAACTGATTCTCAGAGTTCCTGTAAGATAACAAATGTAAAAATGAATATTGCATGCAAGATATTACTGATATCATTGTTATTTATGTTTTAAAATAATATATATATACATATATATATTATTTTTAAATATAAATATATGTATATATATATATATGTGTGTATATGTATATATATGTGTGTGTGTGTGTATATATATATATATATATATATATATATATATATATATATATATATCCATGCCCAGAAAGAACTAAAATTTTTAAATTAAAAATACAATAGAAGTTTAGATTAAAGTTTATAATAAAATACAATAAAGTTTAAAACTTTTGAATAATAATGTTTCTACAGATTTTTATGACAAGTTTTATAATTTAATACAAATTTTAGATCAATTAAGTGATGATCTTCATGTTACATGTCTATGGAAAACATTAATTTTATAGACCGCTTTGAAAATACTTTTCCATCAGAAGAAAATCCATGGGCAGGAAATTCATGGATGCAGAATACATTTCTTTCATTGCAAGATCATTTAAATTTAAGAATAATTTTGCAGAATAATTTGTTTTAACAAATTACTATTAATGTATTAAAATAAAATTTTAAATTTCAGCATTTTTTAAATTTATTTTGAATAGAAGTTAAAAATAAAGATACTGGTCTTGCAGCAATTGTTTTAGATTTTAGTTCCTTTTCCATTGCTCTCAACATACTCCTGAAAAATCATGACAAACTTTTCTGTACCAATTTATTAAAAATAAAACACAAAGAGATTTGGTATATTTTACTTTGTGTTAATACCTGTGAATCAAATCCAGACTATATTGATTAACAAGTGAGAAGTTCATTGACCATATGAAAAACTTTATATATTGAAATATCAGTGTTTATTTAAAATCCATATATATGTTTTGAACTAAATAATCAAAATGTGTTATAATTTTTTTAGTTAATATTTCACAATAACTCTAAAAGGTTTCAGATATCTATACACTTCCATATATTGATCACTTAGCATACTTCAAAGAAAAAAAAATATGTGCCTTTTTGTAATTCAAAAAAGTTTTCATAGTTGGGACACATTACATTTAACAAAAAGTAAACATATTTTTGTTAAATGAAGTCATTAAACTAACTGGATATGGTTTATATGTGTTTAGGATTTAAAACTTTCCTCTATTTTAGTCTAGTAAATCATTTATACTGTATTTCACAAACTATTAGTCTAACGTGCAATGGAGATAAAAGAGACCATTGAAATTTTTTTAAAAAACAACAGCAAGGAAAAATGGCACAGCATTTCATATCAGACCTAATAACCTGGTTTCAGCATTACTCTCAGCAGAGGTGTGGGATGAGGTCTGAGTAGACCCTCCCAAAAATATGGCTCCTGGGCTGGTGAACCTGTCTTTTTACCAGTACCCCCATGGCTCTGCCTTAGTTCTGGTTTCAGGGAAAACCTCAGTGAGTGGTCCAGGCAAGAGGAAGTGAACAGCAAGAAGATGGCCATCATTCAGCTCAGCTGAGTTCTGGCTG
This sequence comes from Marmota monax, assembly GCF_021218885.2. Taxonomy (NCBI): domain Eukaryota; kingdom Metazoa; phylum Chordata; class Mammalia; order Rodentia; family Sciuridae; genus Marmota; species Marmota monax. The sequence continues at coordinate 225,826 of NW_026694892.1, read as the reverse complement.
AAGGCTCCCAGACCTACTGTGGCCACTTATTTTCCACTGGACTTGTGAACCATTCCCACTGTTCTTGCCTCTGTGTTTCCATCTGTGTACATTTTTCAAGTTTGCTGTCACTGAACTGGTATTCTGAGTTCACCAAAGATAGAATTTATTCTGGAAAAGCAGAAAGAAAGAGGTGGGGACAGAATGAATGATAGAATCTAACTAAGGAGGACAAATTTACTGTTTGGAAGTAAGAAAGTCAGGATGGATTCCTGCCTATTTATCTAAACACAGTTTTCCTAGAAATGAACAGATTAAATATCTGTGGCAGATTGACTTATAACAAGCCTTAACCTCCAACCAGTAATACTTGAACCATATGTATAGAAAAAATATATTACAATTAGTATACGGATAAAAGACCCTAAACCTATTTTCTCTCCCTTTGCTCATTTCAGTACTTTTATTCAGCCATTTCACAATATAGTATTGTTGCTTTAGTATTAATGACAGTGAAAAGTAGACTATGACACACCTAATATGTAAAGTTAATTTAGTTGAAAACCATATAATGCAAATACCCCTGAATTTATTCTTTACTTCTGGTGAAAAATCTACTCTTCATTTTAATTTCTGCCTTCAGAAATGCTTTTAAGCTTGGCTGTGATTCATTTTATTGTGCCTTTTATATACTTCCAAGAATTGCATCTTCATGTAGTACTTGAAATGGTAACTGATAGAGGAAATCATTCAAGATAACATGCTCCAAAAGGAAAATGTATGCTGTTATTGTTCCAACTCCTTAAATCATGTTTTATCTAGTCTGATAAGAAGGCTAATTTACCTTGGAAAGAGCTAATGGGTTGACTTCAGAGTGGGTTTTCTATTTCCAGGTAAGATAAATGTCAGGCCATGGAATAAAGCATAGATTTCCTGTTTTTTAATATCTAAATAGAGAAATCTGAAATGATTGACACTTCATAAGATGTGACAATTCCTTTGAGAATAACATTCATTAAAATAGTATACAGGTAAGTCACTGAATGTTAATTGAAAACCTAGTACTTGTCAGAGACTGATCTTGGAGTAAGGGTTGCAAAAAAGAAAAAAAGAAAAAGAAAAAATAATCTTTTCCCCTGGTTTATGTTTAACCTAAATAACCATGTCTCTGCCATAAGAATCTGAGGAGACATTTGCATCTTCTACCTCGATGCTAAGGAGAATACATAGTGTGTCCCTCCTGGATTCCAAATCCATGGGACGTGACTTACATGCTGAACATCTGCTATGAGTAATGCTGTCTCACCTCTTCTGATGATAACTTCACCAGGTAGAAATGACTATTTCCCTCTTGTAGGTTGGTGTAGTTCAAAAAGAGGAAAATGATTTCATCAAATCACGTAGCTTGTAATAGAGGGTTTCACTTGGATGCGAGAGTGATTTTGGAAAAGTCTGCCATGGAAACAGTAGTCTTTAAAACATGAGGTAGAAATACCTGGCACTTATTTGTAGCAGTAGCTCTAGAAGGTTGAAAAGTTTCTATAAAACTTTTGTCAATTGGCAACTTCAGAGCTGAGAAATCATTCAATTTAGCTCACTGTCTAGAACAAATACACTTGCAGGTTGAAAAAAAGAGCATTTATTCATGAGAATGGTATTTTTAAATATAATTCTTGCTTCTGATTTATATTTGTTAAATTTCCTGATGGTATTTTATTTTAAAATACAGTATTTATTGTTTCCATGACTCACTGACCAAACAGAAAGCAAGAGAAGATTTGATTTCTTAATTAAATCTCAGGAAGTTTGTTCATTTAAATATTCTCTTTTGTTGAAATGTCCTTCAATTCCTCCTTGTTTTGTATAGTTTAAATATTTGAGATTTGTTTATATTATAGGATTAGTGAATTAACAAATATCCATGCATTTTGGTACAGAAAAAATTAATTCTAAACAGATTCAATTCTAAATGACATGTTTCCTCTAAAGATTATAATGTTAAGAAGGTAGAAATTTAGGCTTATGTCTTTATTCTGCTTTAATCATCTTATGAAGTGTCAATAAAATAATTATCAATAAGGGAAAATTAAATTTCTCAAATATCCTATTGGAGGATGATATAACTCATAGTAACTATCAATTATTATAATAATGAATGCTAGATACTAGTATAATACTATATTATAGGATGTGATTGCAATATTGTTACTAAACAGCATTACTACTAAGTAAAAATAAAATAAAAATATAATATAATGATGATTGAATACTTAGCAACCAAAACAGAAACTTTAATATTATTACAGAACAGTATGATTGAGTCAATAGTAATCATATTTTTTCTAATCATAACATTGAGAAAAAGATAAATGGAAGAGAAATATGGAAAATATGTCATTTCTGTCATATTGAGATTGGCAGTATAAGGCAAGTAATCATTCTAAATGAAGCATTATTTTAATAACAATGTAAAGATTTAATAAAGAGCTTTGTGGACTTTGTGTGAAATAAGCAACCTGAGATTTGGCAACATAGTTTCAATTTGAAGCCTACACAGCTGATATATGCTTATTTTCCACTGGTGTTAACACACTGGTGCTGAGGGACATCAATATGAGAAATCAAAGTTCTCCTTTCATGCATTGCCTACTATTGTGTGAACTTCACAGTATGCAGCATCCCTACATTTGTCAAAAATGGTGTCTTTTAAACTATTAAGGAAATTTCATTTAAAGCATAGCTGAAATTGCCTCTGTTTTAATGTGCTTTTCCTCTATATCGTTCTTCCCTGTGTATTTGCCAATCTTGTAAATAAAAACTGATCTTCATACAACAGATATGTGTGTGCACAAATGCTTCTATATGAACACAATTTGTGAATACAACAAGGATTATCAATCAAAAGCTGAGTGGTGATTTTTCTTTAGCATTTTTAGTTCTGGTGTGATTAGATTCTCAGTTATACGGTTTGACAATTAGTTTCTTTGATAGAGTATAACAAACACATTTTGGAGGGAAATATGAGAGAAAATGGAATCTATAATCATTGGACATCTCTTTATGTTCCATGCACTTTGCAATGTCCTTCATAATCATTTATTAGAATGATTTCATGCGGTAATTATTAATACTCATAGATGAGTAAACTAAGCTCAGAGAGGTTAAATGACTTGTATTAATCAATTTTCCATTGATGCAATAACATATATAAGGCTTGGTGCTTTATAAAGGAAAATGATTTACTTAGCTCAAAGTTCTGTTGGTTGAAGAACATGGTACCTGTTGGCTTGCTTCTAGCAAGGATCCCAAAGTGGATGGCATCACAATGTTGGGAATAGATATGAGAAGGAGAAATCAAAAGGTGAAACAGGAATCCCGAAAGCAGTGGGAAAGGCAATCCTTATCTCTTGAAGGTTCCACACCATTGCTGACTACCACACACTGAGGACCAACCTTCCAATGCATGAACCCTTGGAGACACAGTCAAGCCATATAACTATGTGAAGTGATTCACAAGTGACTATTCTTGTGATAGTCACTTATCTAATAATAGATAAAATTATTACTGATATAGCCTTTTTGGGTTGTTACTATGTGTCCTCATATAGCCTCAAGTATTGTAGAGCTTTAAAGCAATTGCTATTTGCAGTTATCCCCCATTATTTATTATTTAACAATTAGTAAAGTGATCATTACATAGCTATATGTATCATCCAGGGATGATTCTTCCTGTGGAAATAAAACAAACAATAAAGTAAAACAAAGCAACATCTGAGTAAAAAAAAAAAAAAAAAAAAATTGATCATCCCCTGCTGTCACTCATAGCAAGCTTTCAGGATACTAAGGCAGTAGCAATCACTATCCTTGCTTGCTCCTGTTTGAAAGTTCTTTAAAGTTCATTCCCAATACCTGCTTTTGTTGTGCTATGGCGCCTCAAATTCTCAGGGCACTTGATAAGTCATCAGCAATCACTTTTCTATGGACAAACCAGATAATGACTTTGAAAGATATTCTAGATATTCCATCTAAAATGACTTGGATCAGAGATCTTTATCTCCTTTTGTGGTGATAAATACATTTGATTAATTGAGTTTACAGTCATAGGATCTCTAAAAGAAAACCCATTGCAAGCTATATAATATGAAAATCATGCAAGTAGGAAACATCATGTCAGTTTGTAGGTACCATAATTATCAGCCTAATTAGATGTATATCTAATAAAATCTACATCAGGGGCTTAAAACCTCTTTATATATTTTAACTGCATGGTTGAAAACCAAGAAAAGGTTAAGCTTATAATGTTAACACAGTCATTTTCAAGTCATTAACTCCTCTAGGTTTTGCGATAGCAATATATTATATTTGTTGTTTTTGGTCTAATCTTTATCCTCCACTATATATGCAAATAGTTTTAGGAACTTTATGTGGAAATTTATAATGTTTTGCCTCTATTTGACTACCTAACTATCTAGTAATTGTAATGATCCCCTTCCTCCTCCATAGTTATTAATTGAGAACTCTGTGACTGAATGCAGATGCTAGTTGAAATATTGTCTCTTCCTTGGCCCATTTATTGATTGGGTTATTTGATTTTTTTGGTGTTTAGTTTTTTGAGTTCTTGATATACCCTAGAGATTAGTGCTCTATCTGATGTGTGTGGGGTAAAATTTGCTCCCAAGATGTAGGCTCTCTATTCACCTCACAGATTGTTTCTTTTTCTGAGAAGAACATTTTTAGTTTGAGTCCATCCAATTTATTGATTCTTGCTTTTAATTCTTATGCTATAAGAGTCTTATTAAGGAAGTTTGGGCATAATTCCACATGATGGAGATTAGGACATACTTTTTCTTCTATTAGACGCATGGTCTCTGGTTGTATTCCTAAGTCCTTAATCCATTTTGAGTTGAGTTTTGTGAGAGATAGGGGTTTAATTTCATTTTGTTGCATATGGATTTCCAGTTTTTCCAGCCCCATTTGTTGAAGAGGCTATCTTTTATCCAATGCTTTTTTTTTTTTTTTTTGGCGCCTTTGTCTAATATAAAATAATTGTAATTTTGTGGGTTAGTCTCTGTGTCCTCTTTTCTGTACCATTGGTCTACCAGTCTGTTTTGGTGCCAATACCATGCTGTTTTTCACATTTCTCAGAAGAGGATATTCAATCAACCAACAAATACATGAAAAAAAGTTCATCAACTCTAGCAATTAGAGAAATGCAAATCAAAGCTACTCTAAAATACCATCTCACTCCAGTAAGAAAGACAGCTATTATGAAGACAAACAACAACATGTGTTGGCGAGGATGTGGGGAAAAAGGCACATTCGTACATTGTTGGTGGGAACTGCAAATTGGTTCAGCCAATATGGAAAGTGATATGGACATTTCTTGGAAAACTGGGAATGGAACCACCATTTGACCCAGCTATCCCTCTCCTTGGTCTATACCCAAAGGACTTAAAAACAGCATACTACAGGAACACAGCCACATCACTGTTTATAGCAGTACAATTCACAATAGCTAAACCATGGAATCAACCTAAATTTCCTTCAGTAGATGAATGGATTAAAAAATGTGGGATATATACATGAGGGAATATTACTCAGCAATAAAAGAAAATAAAATCATGGCATTTGCAGGTAAATGGATGCAGTTGGAGAAGATAATGCTAAGTGAAGTTAGCCAATCCCCCAGAAACTAATGGTGAATGTTGTCTCTGATATAAGGTGACTGACACATAGTTGGGTAGGGAGCAGGAGCATAGGAGGAATTGACGAATCTAGATAGGGCAGAGGGGTGGGAAGAAAAGGGAGGGGGTAGGGGGTTAGCAATGATTGGTGGAATGTGATGGTCATCATTATCCAAGTACATGTATGAAAACATGAATTGATGTCAACATACTTTATATACAGATATGAAAAATTGTACTATATGTGTAATAAGAATTATGATACACTTTAAAAATAAAATGTATTTAAAAATAAAAACGATATAAAAAAGCTTTAAACTCTATACCATAAAAAAATAAGTTGAGACCCAGAGAAAAAAGAAAAGCTTTAATTAATGAAGCATGAACATAAACACATATAAAAAGTTTACAAAAGAAAGCTGTAGCTGACCTTGTATACTTTTATCTAGGAAATTTAAATTTCTGTCAGGCCCTGGGAATACCTGGAAATAAACATTTGCTGAAATAGAAAAAGAAAAGAAATATTGTCTCTTCAAGTTTGGGCATACCTTGAAGAACTAGTGGACATGCATGCACTGCATTGGCAGTGGTTTTGAAAAACAGCCATCCTTATGTTGTGCTCAGGATAAGATTAAATGGCACTCTTAAATTTACAAGTGGGATGGGGGACAGCACTTTCTAGCCTTTTGTACACATCATCTCACATACTATAATTTTCCTGCCTCTGATTATCTACCTTCTCTAGTGACATGGAACTTGCTCCTACTGTATATTTGTAGACATTAATATGTTAACTTTAGTTTCTGATTTTATAACCTCTTCTAGAATTTGGACCAGTCTACTAATGGCTGATCCAAAGGTGACAGTTCCAAGTCAATATTGTTCTTTGCATTCATATATTCTTTTTTTTAAATTTTTTATTGTTGGTTGTTCAAAACATTACATTTACATAGTTCTTGATATATCATATTTCACACTTTGATTCAAGTGGGTTATGAACTCCCATTTTTACCCCATATACAGATTGCAGAATCACATCAGTTACACATCCATTGATTTACATATTGCCATACTAGTGTATGTTGTGTTCTGCTGCCTTTCCTGTCCTCTACTATCCCCCCTCCCCTCCCCTCCCCTCCCCTCTTCTCTCTCTACCCCCTCTACTGTCATTCATTGCTCCCCCTTGTATTATTTTTCCCTTTCCCCTTACTTCCTCTTGTATGTACTTTTGTATAACCCTGAGGGTCTCCTTCCATTTCCATGCAATTTCCCTTCTCTCTCCCTTTCCCTCCCACCTCTCATCCCTGTTTAATGTTAATCTTCTTCTCATGCTCTTCGTCCCTACTCTGTTCTTAGTTACTCTCCTTATATCAAAGAAGACATTTGGCATTTGTTTTTTAGGGATTGGCTAGCTTCACTTAGCATAATCTGCTCTAATGCCATCCATTTCCCTGTAAATTCTATGATTTTGTCATTTTTAAATGCAGAGTAATACTCCATTGTGTATAAATGCCACATTTTTTTTATCCATTCGTCTATTGAAGGGCATCTAGGTTGGTTCCACAGTCTTGCTATTGTGAATTGTGCTGCTATGAACATCGATGTAGCAGTGTCCCTGTAGCATGCTCTTTTTAGGTCTTTAGAGAATAGACCGAGAAGGGGAATAGCTGGGTCAAATGGTGGTTCCATTCCCAGCTTTCCAAGAAATCTCCATACTGCTTTCCAAATTGGCTGCACCAATTTGCAGTCCCACCAGCAATGTACAAGTGTACCCTTTTCCCCACATCCTCGCCAGCACTTGTTGTTGTTTGACTTCATAATGGCTGCCAATCTTACTGGAGTGAGATGGTATCTTAGGGTGGTTTTGATTTGCATTTCTCTGACTGCTAGAGATGGTGAGCATTTTTTCATGTACTTGTTGATTGACTGTATGTCCTCCTCTGAGAAGTGTCTGTTCAGGTCCTTGGCCCATTTGTTGATTGGGTTGTTTGTTCTCTTATTGTCTAATTTTTTGAGTTCTTTGTATACTCTGGATATTAGGGCTCTATCTGAAGTGTGAGGAGTAAAGATTTGTTCCCAGGATGTAGGCTCCCTATTTACCTCTCTTATTGTTTCTTTTGCTGAGAAAAAACTTTTTAGTTTGAGTAAGTCCCATTTGTTGATTCTAGTTATTAACTTTTGTGCTATGGGTGTCCTATTGAGGAATTTGGAGCCCGACCCCACCGAATATAGATCGTAGCCAACTTTTTCTTCTATCAGACGGCATGTCTCTGATTTGATATCAAGCTCCTTGATCCATTTTGAATTAACTTTTGTGCATGGCGAGAGAAAGGGATTCAGTTTCATTTTGTTGCATATGGATTTCCAGTTTTCCCAGCACCATTTGTTGAAGATGCTATCCTTCCTCCATTGCATGCTTTTAGCCCCTTTATCAAATATAAGATAGTTGTAGTTTTGTGGATTGGTTTCTGTGTCCTCTATTCTGTACCATTGGTCCACCCGCCTGTTTTGGTACCAGTACCATGCTGTTTTTGTTACTATTGCTCTGTAGTATAGTTTGAAGTCTGGTATCGCTATACCACCTGATTCACACTTCCTGCTTAGCATTGTTTTTGCTATTCTGGGTCTTTTATTTTTCCATATGAATTTCATGATTGCTTTCTCTATTTCTACAAGAAATGCCGTTGGGATTTTGATTGGCATTGCATTAAACCTATAGAGAACTTTTGGTAATATCGCCATTTTGATGATGTTATTTCTGCCTATCCATGAACAGGGTATATTTTTCCATCTTCTAAGATCTTCTTCTATTTCTCTCTTTAGGGTTCTGTAGTTTTCATTGTATAAGTCTTTCACCTCTTTTGTTAGGTTGATTCCCAAGTATTTTATTTTTTTTTTTTTTTGAAGATATTGTGAATGGAGTGGTTGTCCTCATTTCCATTTCAGAGGATTTGTCGCTGATATACAGGATGCATTCGTATATTCTATAGGAGAAAATTGAAATTTAATATGTATCAATCTGAGTTTGGAAATGCCCTCTCACCTTGTTTTTCTTTTTTCTGTTTTGTTTTGGGTTTTTAAACAAACACTGCTTCTAATTTCATCTGTATTGCCCTGTGGCTAAAAAGCTTAACATATGTATACATACACATACACACACACACAGAAACACACAGACACAGACACAGACACACACACACGTGCACACGTGTGCATGCACACACACACACACACACACATATATATATTTATATGTTCTTTTTTTAATTCCAGGAATTGATCCCAGGACATTGTGTATTCCAGGCAAGTGCTCTACCCCTGAACTACACCTCACAGCACTGTTTTTATTTATTTAGGAATGGTTTCCTATGTTATTTATGCTGGCCTCCAGCTCCTGAGCTCAAGCTCAGTGATCCCTGTCTCAGCTTTCATAGTAGCTGGCAATAGGCACATGGCATCCTTCCCAGCCGGCTTTTTATTTTCGGAGTCATGGTGTTTGTGATCATCATGATTGCTTCTAGCCCTGACTATATTATTCTCCAACACTGAGAAACTGAAAGGTTTGCAGGGATGCCTGCCCAACACATCTTAAGGGTTCCCCTATCCTTGGGTGGCCAGGACAAAGTCAGGAGGCAAGAGGGGAATCTCACCCAGGCATGGTTCTGAGAAAATCCTGCTCATCTGATTCTTTTTTTGGCCCAGCTCTGCCGCACAGTGGTACCATCTTAAGACTTGTCCACTGGCTAAAATGCTTCTGTTGCATTGTTCTCCTAACAAAATGATATAAAACTGAAGTTGGTAGTTTTGGTGCTATTATCATCTTATTCATACGCTAGTGGACCAGTACTAATTTAAAGGGAAGAAGAATAGTGCCAAATCCTACCAGGTTTGGGGAAGACCAATGTTTCTAAAGAATACTTGATTGTGAAAAGTTATGCATAAGAACATCCATACATAAATAGATCTGTAATCTCCCCATGCAAACCCTCCCAGGCATTGAAATGTGCCTGTAGCAGGAAGGGTTTCCAGATTTTATCATGTTTTCACAATTAAGGACAGTTTCAGCTGAGAGCACTGCATGTGGTTATGAGCCAGATAAAAGTACATCATTAAGTGTTCTAGTTAAATTGGGTACTTGCATGTTTGAATAATTTATAAATTTCTTGAGAGAGCTAGTTATGGACAGATACTCTACTTCATGCTTCATCTTCTAATGCTTTGCCCTATATTGTGAGACTAAGTAATTTCTGTCTCCATAAGAAGCTTTAGCAGAGCAATTAAAAGTACCTCTTCAGCTTCCAGATGTGATGGGTGATGAAGACCAGACAATAACAGGTGGCATTTTCACAGGTGCTTGAAAGAGGGAAGTCTTGTTTATACACTAGATACACTGACTATTGAACTGGGAGCTTATCTGGACATCTGTATTGCCCCAATTAGCTTGTGAGTCAGTTTAATTTTGCACGGAGTTAATAAGAGAAAGGTCATTTGTTTTTCCCCTCTGCAAGTGAGAGTTTTGAGGTAAATTTAGAAGTAGAATCCCTGAATTTTATTTATTGGATTAAAGATTCATTTAAATTTCAGCTATATTAAAGTACCTAGATACAAAATTTATATTTTTCTTCTTCATTGGTATGGGAATTGTAGGGAAAGACAATTAACATTAACTATATTTTCTGATGAATCTTCTAAACCTAATTTTCTGATGAATCTTCTATACTAGTTTTGTCTTTTGAGTTCCCCTTCTGAGAGGACAGTCCCCTCTGGTCTGGGCAACATGAGAGTCATGGAGTGGCTGGGTGTTGTGGCAACCCCCTCTCCATTACCTGCTGCCCCTGCAGCTTTGTTGGACCAGTGTGTATAGCTGGTATTGGTGGGACAAGTGGCTTTCTCTTGCTTTTATTTCTGTTTCTTTGTTTATTGATTTTGTTGTTATTAGAAACACAGACCATCAAAGTCAGCTTTCTGTGGGTGATATACAAGGAGAGAGGAAAATCTTGGGAGCCATTGGCATCAGAGCTCCTGCAAGGTGGAGAAGGCAAGTCAGGCAGGGCAAGAGGCTGGGTGCCCAGCGAGGAGCAGAGTGCATGCATGCTTATGCACATAGTGCCAGCATCTGCCTGGACATCACAGCATGCGACTCTCCTCAAAAGGCAATGTTGGCCACTCTATGGAATAAAATTCAGGAATAATACAAAAATAGGTACAAAACAAAACTTTCAAGAATATACTCTGCCTGGTATCATGCTCATAAGAATATCTAGAAAACAAGAGCAAGCAGAGAGAAAATAGAATGGAGAAAATTCATTACAGAAAGTCTGAGGGAACAAGGATGGAGCTTTGGGCAAAGTATGTGCAGCAGCGGCTGTCCCTGCAGTGGTGAGAGGGGCTTCTAACTGGGCTTCTCCAGGGGCGGTGGTTTGGGTGAGGTGCATGGGATGGGTCCCAGTGAAGCCCAACAGTACAGAGTGCCACATTTCTTCTCCTGCTGGACACATTTGGTTGGTTATATATTGGGATTAGTACTCTTGGTGCCAGGTAATTGCTGCAATGAGTCATGAGAAATAGGGTCATGAGAATTAGGACCATCAGAAACAGGGACTCTGGAGCATCACCCCAGAGCTTGGGGTATCACAGGACTTGGTGGCACTATAGATCTTAAGTGACAGTGGTCAGGAACTGCTGAACTTGCCTGTGAAGCACATGGTTAATAGGCACACAGCTTTAACAAACATATTTTGAGACACCAGGGTTTCCACTTAACCTGGAGGGGACTCTGAGAGAGTGGGGATCTGGAGGTCACATTAGGGAAAGTCACATACAATTTTTCTCAATTGTGTCTGTCCATTGTAAATGTATGCATAGACTTGTATGTTTACCCACTTGAGCTAGTGAACCTTATGGCTAAAACTGCAGCACATGTATTTTCCCTCCTTCCTTCCCCTACACTATTTTCTTCTGGCTCCTACTGAACAGCTATCTTAAAATGTTACTCTAAGGGGGGGGGGGGGGAATAAGACTGAGTTATTATCTGAATCGTGTTACAGATCCAATTGCATTTTCTATTGAGGCAGATACAGTTAAACAAAAGAACAATTAACTTCAGCATAATCATGATGTTGCAAGAAAGAGAAATTTGTTCAGCAGTAGAAAATTGATTTAACAGACTGTGCCTAACCTGATGTTCCTGATCTCTGTTTTCCTCAAAAGTCTGGCTACTGATTTAGCATCTTTGTTCTGTTCACTGACTTTTCCACACACCCTGAAGCATACAAGGTACTTAGTTGTCATGCTGGAGCAGGATGAGGGTGAGGCATTGTATTCAGAATGAGGTTTATTCTAACAGGCAGGACCTCTTACATGACTGAAGGAGTGTCAGGATATTTATACACCTTCTGACCCAGGAAGAGGTTTATATCTGGGGTATAAGTTTCAGTGAAACCTTGTCGCATGACCTGTCATTTCTCTCTCTCCCTTCAGCTTGTTATAAGTATGTGAATTGGGGACTGGGTACTCCGAACTGTACGCTCATAAGAATATCAAGAAGACAAGAAAAAGCAGAGAAAAAAATCGACTAGAGGATCCATGACAACGGGAGGGACCAAGGATGGGTCTCTGGGATGAGGATGTGTAGCAGCATCTGCCCTTGGAGCACGGAGGGGCTCCTATCTGGGCTTCTCCAGGGATGATTTCAGTCAGGAGTATAGATTCAGGGAGGCAGCCACATGATCTAGTGGAATTCTAGTTCTATTCTAGTTCCTAACTGGATACAAAACTGTATCAACAGCTTTCTTACAACTATGCTCCTAAATAGACTTGTGGAATCAAGTACCATTATGGTGCCCCTGCATAATTATGCCAAGACTACCTGGAATGCTAAGTTATAACAGCTTTGCCACGGCACCCAAGTCAACTGAATGTGAACACATAATTCTGAGTTATTTTCTCCCCTAATATTGGAGACTGAATCATAGTTCCTTGGCTAAGGTAGTCATCATTTTTTTCATTAATTTAGCCAATAAACAACTATTGACATTTTATGGCTTTGACTTTATGTTAGGTGAGGGTGATAAAATGTTGAGAAAATAAATTAAGCTTTCTTTCCCAGAAGCTTGATCTAAAGTGAAAAGCTCAATCTAATGGACAATATGTTGATTCCAGTAGAGAAATCACAAGACATCATAGTGTAGTACATAATTAAGCAGTTCATTCTTGATTTTATTAAGCCTAATAATTTAATGGATCATTTTTAACCTGGTGGTATGTTGCCTGTTTCATTTTTTTTGTTTTATAATTCCAATACAATTCACTTAAAAGATGATTTAGTGATTGATATAGAATGTGTTATTCCTGGTGTGCCAAATATCTTTGATTTATCCCAGCTGTTCAAGCTCGGGGCCATAAAGACTCCAGTATGCTGTTTACCAATTCCCCACCACCACTCCACCCTGCCAAAACAAACAAACAAACAAACACTTAGAGGACTCAATGGAGAGATCTTGTATATTTTCTTAATCATGTGCTGCTTGGTGACATCAGACCAAGATACAGTGGAGGTCTGCACCATGCCTACAGGCAGAAGAATACATAGAATAGGTCTTCCTTCACTACCCAGAACAAAAAAGGATCCAAGGCACTGACTATGTTTACTCCAACACTAGTATACCCACTCTCCAATCCTCCCCCACTTGTTCTCTGTCTCAAGAGGCTGGCCCATGGGAAGTATATCACCATTTGTCTCAGCCAATGAAAGTCTTCAAAAGTGCTCAAAGGGTAAGGGATGAGGAAACACAGGTGATTCTTTCAGTTCTCTCCCTGTGGGTTCTAATCAGATTCTAGTAATTTCTCCCTTATCTCTTTAGATAGCTATATGGAATTCCAATAAAGTGTGATTGTTTTCTTAGCCTAAGTCAGAAAATAATCCTAGGTGGATTGCATATTCAGTGGTGGAAAAGAAGTGACTTTTAGAAGATAAAGTTTTTAAAAATGGTCATAAATTTTGGAAAAACAAGATTTCTTAAATGGGGTACAAAAAGGATAACTCAGAAGGAAACAAACTGATGGATGGCTACGTTAAAACTATGACCCTTTATTTAGTAATGAGCACGAGAGACAAAAAATCAAGACACAACATGGTTAAAGATATTTGCAAAATATAGACCAGTCTGAGGACTGGGGTCCAGAATATAAAAATAATCAATACTTACAACAACAAAAAACAGACAATGAAAGTGGGGACTAGAAAAGAGACATTTCATAAGTAAGAACATCCACATATCCAAATTTTTCTCTAAAACTTTTGCTTCATTTTTTTTACTGATGTATAAAATTAAAATTAAGATGACACGATAAGGTTCGCTGACATGATTAAGAAAAAATAACCTGACAGGAGCAAATGTTTGGTAAGTACTTAGAACAATAAGAACCCAGAATACTATTTTTAGGACTTGGACTCTCACAATGACTTTGCATACTGGTCATTATCTATTAGCATTTACCCAATAATTTCAACTAATATTTTTTGAACAGAAATGCTTATAATATCTTCACATAAAAATATATGCATATGTATGACTATGAATAGTAATTAAATCATATTATATACCAGCTTTAAAAATCCTCAAGAAACCCATATATGCATGAACAGATGCATTCATTAATAGAATATTATGTAGTAATGAAGACTAAGCAATAGAGAGCTTGAAAACTAGAACAATCTCACAATTTTGAGTTAAAGGAGCTGGACAAAAATCAATACATGCTGAGCTATTCTAATTATACTACTTCAAAACAGGTTGAGATGTTAGCCATGAGATAGTGGTTACATTTGGAAGGAGCACAAATGATACTTTTTTTACCAGATGGTGTCCACAAAATATTTGTTTCCTCATGATAATTTAACTTAATATTATATTCTGTAAAGTTAAACACAAGTATAAAAATCTTGTATGGAGTTTTTCACTTGGAGGAGGTTTGGGGAGCTGGTAAGGATTTCACTTGGTTTTCAGTGAAACTCTGTATAAAGATCAGAATGCCCCCCTGATTTACACACACACATACACACACACACATACAATGGAAATTGCTGAGAAAGCATCAGCAGACTCCACCCTTTGTCTATTTAGTTTCCACTACCCTCACCCTCCCTGAATTCAGAACAAACCATGATTCTCAAGAGCTGTCAACATGTTGAGCTTTGCCTCTACTAGCTTTGTCACAAAGTTATGAAGTTTTGTTTCATTTCTTCAGGCAACAAGGGAGTCACACTGCCTATGGTAATTCTTCTCTTCTGAAATATACCCACTCATTATTCAATATTACATCAAACTCTTTCCATGAAACATCTCCTCTCTATTCCAGTACAGCATTCATGTTAAGTACATCACTCACTTCTAAGACCTATAATGTTTGTCTTCATCCTATGGGTGAATCCCTAGGGAAGGGTCTTCATTATGTAAAGTCTTGCATGGGTCACATTTCAACATCTGTGATGCACAGACAGCAGATATGAGCAAACAGAAGATGTTCAGTGAGAATATGTTTGAGATTTATTGATGAGGAGATGTTTTTAGATTTCTGATAACACTTGTCAAATGTGACAACGAGTTTCCTCAATTTTCCTCAGTGAATTTTCTTCCAATTATATATCACTAAGTTCACATCCGGCTGTTTGGAAATAGAAGTCCACTATGTGTTAAAAATAAAAAAAAAAATGAGAAATGGTTTCATAGTGCTCATTACAGAGTAATTCTTACAGTAACATTATGTGGTTTTAAAAATCTTAACTACTTCCTATTTCCACTAAGTTGTTATTGAAAAAAAAATCAGCATATTTTAAGTAATATATTCTCTCCTTTGCTCCTGCCAAACTTCCTATAAATAGAAAACTCAAAATATTTCTGCCTATTTCCTATGCCAATGCTTTCTACTGGCAAACTTCTATTGCAAGGATAGATTAAACTATTTTTCTTAAGTGTTGGCATTTGAGATTGAGTCAGTGTATTTACTTGGAATTTTCCCCCAAATAACCTTTCCTTTCAAAAGCAATCTCAAAGCATGTAATCTGTTCAAGTCAATGTTAGACTATATCCTCTACCCAATCCATGTCCATCTTCCTGTCAGCCAGGAACAGGAGGCATCATGGCATAGCTTTGAACTCTACTGGAGTCAGCTTTCCATGCCAGGAGTATTTACACCAAATGCTTCCTCAGGCATCCTTTCTGCTGGTAGTGACTGATGATAGTTGCATTCACCTCCACCATGCAAGACAACATGGCCATATTTGCAGTGCAGGTGACATATAACTGACCCTGTCCTCATGGGAGTTCCTTGACCATTAAAGGAGCTGTCTCTGCTTTGTTTCCACAAAACAATAGCTATATTCATACACTTCTACTCTCTGCTATACAACTCCCCCACAGCAAGCCACACCTAATATTTAGATAAAAAATAAGACTATTTCAGTGACACTTCTCTGAAAAGAACAGGCGTCTTTCAAAGATGTACTAACCCATTGTTTTATATTCATCCACTAAAAATATTCAGTTTTATCTCCTCACTCATTCTTCTAGAATGATCACCAGTGAGAGAAATTTAAGAGAGAAACAATTTGAAGTGAAAATAGGGCTACCATTTGTTAAGCATAATCCCCATTACAAGCCAATTAAGAAATGTCTTATCCATTTTAACTGATCAACAAAATAAGATGCAAGGAAATAAATACATTTAAAAAATGTTACTTAATAACTTGTATAATTTAAATACAAACCTCTTATTATCTGAAGTGAATGCTTGAGTTCCCTCCTGCATTCCTCTCCTAAGAGAAGATAACAAATGATTTATTGAATATTATACTGGGAAAGAGAAGGGAAAATAATGAAGAGTACATGGTGGGGGGGTGTTTCAGAAAATAAATAGTAAAAATATTTTTAAGTTATGATTTTCAAAATAATAGGAATTCCTGAGATACCTGTGATCTGTTAAAAAAAGAAACAGTAATTTGGGCACATTGGGAAAGCAAGATAAAAGTATGTTTGGCAACAGAAAAAGATAAAACTTTGGAATAATTGTTGTAGAGTAGAAATTTACAATCATTGTAAACAAAGCCAAAAAAGAACAAAAGACATAGCAAAGAATGAGGATTTGTAAAAATATAAATAATTGAATAATTAGAAGTAGTCGAAATTTCAAGCTATAATAATGAATATGAATGAGTTAAAGTATAACTGAAATATAAGGGCTGGAAAACAACACCAATATAAATATAAATACTTTATATTAAAAGAATCTTAATAGGAACTTAGTAGCAAAACTTTATCCCAAACTAAAAAGAAGTAGGTTGAAAGCAAGGATGTTCTGTGTAATTATTAGGTGATCACCCTTTATTTGTGATCATACAAATGAAAAATTGTTTAGTTCATCCAATGCACATGCTCTCCTTTTAAAAGAGCTTTTTTCTCATAACACAATGACAGAATGTAGGGAAACAGAAGATGACCTCTACAAATGAAATACCCTTCTCTTAGCATGGTCTGGGACACAGTGGGGAATTTAGAGTGGAATGAACTTTGTCAGTTGCATCAAATCTCGGGAAAAGATGTTTCATTTCCTTTAAGGACTCTGATTTCATCTTTGCTTGCCTATTCTCTCTGCAAAAGAGATAATATTCTCTGAGCCTAGGAAGGGAAATCAAAATCCTAAGAGGCCATTGTGCTGAGAATCAAAACTTTGCTTTGTGTCTTACACAAGGCTCAGACAGTGTTTAAGGGCACCCTAGTGAGGTGTGGATCTGTTGGTCTTTTATTCTCAGTTTGTCCCTTCAGAATCATGCTTTGCTCTATAAAGAAGAGGCTGATACTTATGGGCTGCATAAACCAAGCCTCCTAGAAGGAAGGTCTGTTACTGAGCATGGGCATGAGACTAGAGGGAGGAAACAGGAGGAGAGTGAGGGATATTAATCTACTGGTCACCTTCCCAATAGAAGGATACTCAGCAGTCTTCTTTCCTCTACAAAAGTCAGCACAGTTGAAAGGTATTTCTTGCTTATAGCTACAGCTCCTGCCCTGTTCTGGTAACCAGCTCTTTTCTTTGGATCTTCACTCCTGAAGAACATAAACGTTTCTACCGTAGCTTGTCCCTGTGTACTTTGTCATCTACTGTTGGTTTCTCATGCTCCTGACCTTGCTAAATCCTGTTTTCATTGACACCCTCTCCATTTACAAGTGTGTTTTCTCTTTCCTGGCAGAGTCCTGTTACCTCTGGTAATGAATTGAATTGCCATGTATTCATTAATTCATTAGTTGATGTAATGCACATTTCTTAGCCAAAACCTATAAAGGACACTATGGATTAAAAAATAGGAATAAGAAGAATAAAAATATCAATAGCTAATAGATACTTCTCTAAGTCCACTTTATGTGTCACTTAATGAGTCATCCAACAACCCAATGTGCATATCAGTCAGAATAGGTGGGGGAATGTTGTGATACAAAAAGTTCCAAATCTCAGAGACTTTATAACAACAAGATTTATTTCTGAAGGACATCATAGTTAGATTTGAAACAAAGACTCTCCTCAACACAGAGGCACACATCATTTCTATACACATATATAAATGAGAGTACTCACACACACTCACACTTTAGCACACACATACAGAGACTCTTAATGCCATAAGCACCATCTGCACTCTTACGGCAAATTTTCAACTTAGGTTAAAAAATAAATGTGATGCAATCTGTGTAAAGAATATATATATATATATATATATATATATATATATATATATATTAACCACAAGATTTCTTAAGTATACTATGAGAGAATACAATCATAGATGTGATTTCTGTAATATGTCCAGAAGACTGCATTACCCTGAGCCTGTGTTGGAATATGTCTATTGACATCTGATTTAATGATTGCTGATCTTAAGGCAATTTCCTAAAAACAAAACTATAACCATACCTCCAGGTTGCATAGGCATTAATTTAATGATATACTTTCTTCACACATTAGGTTGATTTAAAGTTGGAAATAAAATATAGCCTAAAGCAAATACTTAAAATCAATCTTATGAATGATCCACCCTCAGTGCTCATAAGACACAGGAAATTGAAGAGGGGACAAATTGGAGATGGACAGTGTGAATAAAAGGTTTTAAAATGGGTTTGGGGTTCAAATAGACTGAAATAAAGCCAGGGAATAAGAAACCAAAATGTTCACACAGGAACTTAAAATATATTCACTCATATAAAACTGCTAGATCCAATAAACATGTTTATTGCCAGATTCAAAACATAGGGGGGAAAATGAGACTAATTTAGAAGAAATGCAGTTTTGTCTATAATAGTAATGGAAAGTCATTCAACTATCTATAGGAATATTACATTTGGGCTATGAAATGGCCATGAATTTTTTTAAAATTTTGCTACTATACAAAATAAGATTTTAGAAAGTAATCAATCGTATCAATTAGAATTTTGATGCATGTTGTCAAACTTCCACTCTCTGGAAAATTAGTGGAAGAGATTCACCAAATAAATTTTTGTTGAAAGACAAAATCCATTTTTATTTATCAGGATGAAGTCATCTACAACTAAAACATCTTTGTAATAAAAATGGTTCAACAGATGTTTTTATTTTTAGACTTAAATGATGATTTAAGAACAGTGGTCTTTATGCTGAGACAATCAACAGAAGTGATTAGTTTCATTATTACCACCACTACCAGAACTGCTGTCATCATCATTGTCTTTGTTGGCATTATCACTGCCATCACTACATTCCTCAGGACCACCATAATCAACTATCATCAACACTACCACCATCATCATCATCATCACTATCATCACCATCATCATCATCATTATCACTACCATCAACACCACCACCATCACAGTCAGTATTCTATCATAATGTTAGCAAACATTGGAGAAATGTTAATGTTAGCAAACTTCGAGAAAAGACATAAAGTATCCTTTGTGTCTCATTTCCAGTTTGGAACTGGTGCTGAGTAGTTGCCATAAACCGTCTTCCTATTAATTGTAAAAAAATAAAATAAAGCCTCACTTTCTTGACTTGGAAGATCCCATGCTATCAATGATCAATGGAATCTTTTTATAATTTGGTATAAAGATAATTTATTTTGGAAAAAAAAAAAAACAGGGATATGATTTCTAGCCCCTCAGTCTTTTCCCTGGTGTTCCATCTGTCTAAATCTACTTCCCCATTCAGTTTACCTTCTGAATTTCCATTCAATATCAGGATGGACTGCATTCAATTTCCGGATATTCCTCTTACACTAACTAAAGTCATTCCCCTGCCCATGCTCACAACTGACTACACTTGCCTCTAAATCTGTGCTAAATGTTGCACATTGAAATTTCACCTATGTATTTGTCTACCCTGCTGTCCTTACACGTATTTTGAAAAGGTTAGAGAGGTGTATTTTTGCCTCTTTATCTTTAGTGTATAATTCAGCAAATAATCACAGTAGATATTCATTGTAGCAATTGTTTTAAGTGCTTAGCTATTAACACAAAGTGAAAACCAATTTACTATTTTCTAATTGAAGTCATAATTTTATTTCTACAGACACCACACTTTTATTTATTTATTTTTTAACCTAAAAATACTCTCCAACCTTCAGAATATAAAGTAGATCTTATTGGCAAATACCACCCTGCACCTTATATTACTTGTCATGTCCTTTTGATTACACTCATGAAATATCTCACATTTATACCCTCCTCTCAATTTTTACAACACAGATTTGATAAAAGAGCTTAGAACCTCTTTTCATTTTTTCCTAAAATTCCCCCAAATTAGTCTTTAAACTCAAATTTTCCCATTTCCATTTCTGCTACTGGAGTGATTTTTCAGAGTAACAATATAATCCTACCATTAGAATTATGTTCTAGAAACACAGTGATTTTGTAGGACCTCATTGACTTTGGAGTAAAGTTCAAAGTCTTTCCAGCCTCACTAGCATTTTAACTGAAACACCAGCAATTCTTGTCAGTATCCCAATATGCTAGTCATTGGCAGGCAGTGGGCAAGGTGTTTTGAATGTTATTTTCTCAGGACTTATCACAACCACCATATGGAATAGGTACAATTGTTATCCTGGAATTGTTTCTCTGTAATAAATGTTTCATTGAAGAAGTCCAATTACTTTTCCTTTGTAGAGTAACTCCTAATTTGTTGACTGAATGGCTATAGAATTTGAAAACCCATTTTTTTAAACAATTAATTTCACTTAGTAATATTCTAACTCTTGATTTAAAGATCTAAAACTTACTTTTCAATCTTTACCTCCTACCATATATTTAAGGATTTCTTCTCTCTGCTTTGCTTCAGATATGTATCTCTATAATATATATCTGCTATATCTGTTTACTTTCATACTTTGTTATTTAATTTTCTTCAGCAAGTTTTGAAGCATCTATTTTCATATAATGAATAGAATTTCTTCAGTGTCTAACCAGGTCATCATTGCTGCCATTATGTAATTTCCTTGGTGACCTAGTTTTTTTGCGGGGGGATGATTTTACTAAGAACATTGTTTTTGTTTGTTTGTTTGTTTTTTAACTTTTCAAATTCCCTTCAGAGCTTTCTCCTCTTTTTATGAAGAAATCCAATATCTTATTTAATCCTACTGATAACAGATTTTTATGGTGCAATGTAAAGATTTTTATTCATCTATTCTT
Source organism: Marmota monax (assembly GCF_021218885.2). Taxonomy (NCBI): domain Eukaryota; kingdom Metazoa; phylum Chordata; class Mammalia; order Rodentia; family Sciuridae; genus Marmota; species Marmota monax. Next base: position 204,456 of record NW_026694892.1, on the reverse strand, counting down.
CAGCTACTCGTTTTTGCATTTGGTTTTTGTAGAAGTCTTTATGGAAGGATTTCTCTAGAGCAATGTTTCCCCACCTCAACTCCATGGAATATTGGGCTTGATAATTCTGTGCTGTGGTGGCTGTCCTTGGCATTACAGGATACTCTGCAGCATCCTTGGCCTTAAACAACTACATTACAGGATACTCTGCAGCATCCTTGGCCTTAAACAACTACATGTCTGTAGTGGTCCCCAACTATGTATCTACATGTTGCCATATGTTGGGAGACATGCAAAATCACCCAGTTGAAAACTTGTCTTCAAGAGTGATTTTAGTTTTAACTGTATCCTTATTAAGGTAATTTTTACTTTATTTGAAAGAATATTGTGGGTTCAGGGCAGAAACATGCAACTTTTGAGGAATCCCTGAGGCAGAAATGTTCTTTTTCAATCATAAGGTATCCCAGCAGACCAGCTCCCAACCAGGAGACCAGCACATTGGGTACTATATTGCAACATTTCAGCCAAATTCTTCACTAAAGCCTTCATGATATGTGATTTTCTATATATCTGACTGATCCCTGCATCACTAACAATCTCTGCTTAGAACTGTTGTATTTTTTGCATATACTAGGCTTTTGTTTTTCCATCATTAATGAACTACTTTTATTTTTGGCCAATATCATACTTGAAAAAATGTTCATTAGATTATTGTGGCTCTTGATTAAAATATTTTAGCTCTTTGAAGGCAGGAAATCAATGGTTTGACTAATTGCATTGTTCTTCACTTCTAGAGTCTGAGATTGGTCAAAGGGTTTAGCCTTGTAGTTCACTAAATCAAATATTGTATAAAATGTTTTCCTTTGGGGATTTCTGTGGTAGCTCAGCATTTTTTTAAATAATTCATCTACAGTCAATTCTTCTGAAAAAGAGTCCATCTAAGGATTTAGTTTCTTAATAATTAGTCGTCCTAAAATCTAATGGTTTAAAACAATTGTGTGTTCTTCTTGAAAGATAGTTGTCTTATGTTTTGTGGAAGTGTGTTTAATGTTTTCTTTTTAACTTTTGAATTATTTGCACTTGAATATTTTAATCTTTTGATTTTAAAATATTTTCTTAATATTATCATGTTCTTGCTTTATGATTAACTGACAATGATGTTTTGAAATATCAGTTTGCTTTATCATCTAGTTTTAATTTTTCACATTACAAACATGAAAAATGAAGAGAGTGACATTTAATAAAATTATGGCTGAGACATCACACTGATTATTTTTTGTCATCAAACATTCAGTGTCTCACTAAATAAAAGCAACTCACAATCTACCAACAAATATGTGATCTGAGAATAGTTACAGAAGGGGAAAAAACAGTAAAAGCAGAGAAAGAGAGAGAGAGAGAGAAAGAGAGAGAGATTTGTGCATTTGGTGAAGGCATTTATTATAATCCCTGTCTAAAATTATTAGCTATATTATCTCTTATTTTAAAATATATTTTATAGTAGTTATATATTTTATATACTCTGTAGTCGTAAATACTAATAAAATACTATTTTATAACTTTTATAACCAATAAGACAATAATTAATTATTTTTCATTAGCAAAAAAATGGGTTATTACAAAGAGTTTAAGTCATACATTTAGTGACTACATAATAACATGAATATTGCATTTAAACCTCTTCTTGCAACAAATCAGAGTATAGTGGTACCCAAAGCCTGAGAACAGTATCATAATTTGCTCAGAGAACCTAAAGATTATCCAGCAGTGTGAGGAGCTGTACAGTTCTCTGTAAATGGCAAGAGAGTCATCATAACACAGGACAGTAAAACAGAGCTGTGAAACTATAAGGAAAGACACAGATGCATTCCATCAAAAGAGTCAATGTGATCTAAATTCCAAATTACAGCCAAAGCAGTTGTGAAGCAAAGTAAGGGAGAGGGATGTGGCTGCAAAAGGAGGTAACGATTTCAGGATTTACAGTGAAGCCACAATAATTTAGACCATATGCAACTGGCACAGAGATGATCTGATAGATAATGAAACATAAGTTAAAACCCCAGAAACATACACAGATGCACGTACTCAAATGGCTCACCATCCTCTCAACCTACTCTTTAACCATATCCTTCTCAGAATTCTTCTCTTTTGTTTCTGTCTAAATGTTAAAATCTTTAAGACCTAAACATCTTTTGTTCTTTATCTATAATTACTCTCTGCACCTTATAGTCCCCTTGCTTTAAATTCAATTTCCATGCTAATGTCTCTCTCCCTTATTGCCCCAATTCTTCTCTTCCCCTCACCTCAACTTCCCTGTGCAGTTGACTATTCCAGTCATTATATGTGTATTTAATAAGGACATAAAACATATGCAAATAAACTCCTGATCTCTATGCCCATACTCCCTTTTCAAACCCATAGCTAGTCTTCTTAATGAATAGCTACATTATTTATCCATATGCACAAGCCAAAATCCCTAGGAATTTGTCCACAGATTTAATATTATGGAGTTATAAGCAATCACTAAATTGAATGAATTAGATCAGCATATACCTCAACCTATAAAAAGCTTAAATAAATAACTTGAATTTTTAAAAGACAGAAGGAATACACTAACATGGATATAATTTTAAAGGTACACTTTTAACAAGAGATGGTATCTATGAGAATGAATATGCATCTTAAAACAATTTAAATCTTGTGATTTCCTCAGTCAAAAGAGAAAATGGAGGTTGATTCTGAATGAAACTTCAAATGTACCTTTGTTTTTTCTTGTTAAGCAACATCTAAATAAAATATAGCAAATAAAATTATGTATTCAACTCACATAGTTTGTAATGCTTTCAGTTCTTTTACTTAGCTTTAAGTTATATATTGCATGATGTAAATAAAGAATGAGGAGCAAAGAAAGGGCACCATCACCAGAACCCCATCCTCTGGGTCATATGAGGTCTACCAAGGAATGAACTTTGCAGAACTAAAAGGTTTGCTGAGGGCAGACAAATAAACTCAGAATGGAATCGCTTGTTTGTTTAATGGTCTGCAATGTTATAAATATTTCATTGAACTACACTCAGAGAGGAATCGTTCTGAATGCACAATAAAAATCAAACAAGAAATACTATGCAGGAAAACACTGCACTGGGCAAGCCAATGTCTGCCATATAGTACAAGCAATATATCAAGAGTGGCTATGGCAGTGAGCAGTATGCCACAGAGCAGGGTGCACTCTTATGTTAGATAAATGTGCACCGTATCTTAGAGTTTGCTCAAGGTAAGTCATTGTACTATTTTAACCCTCAGGGCTTACATTTACTGGACACTTTTAAATTTTATATGAGCACAGTACCTCCACAGTAGCAGGTCTGAGATTTTTGTTTGTTTCTGAGAGTTTTCTTTTTAAATGCAATTCCATCTATGCTATTTCATTTATTAAGTAACAATAGGGTACTGTTAATTTTGAAAAATCTGACATGATAGTCAATAGGGTTTAATTTTTCTATTAAAAATAACATGTTATGAGACATAGCTGAAAGTATACTGCATATCCAATATCGTAAAATATGTATTCATTCTTCAGAAATTATACTTGTATTATGTAACACTTCCAAATTCACATATATCTGGCTCAGGTGGCATCCAATTAAGGGTGTTTAGTTGTTCTCACTCACTGTGATGGGCTGATAAATAGATATTTATTTCAACTCTAGGATGTATAGGAAGATGATTGAAGTTTTGTGTCACTAAATGAAATTTTTGCATAGAATATCATAGAAATTACTAAGAAATAAACATATAAACATGGGTTATATCTTATTCTATATTTCAAAATAGACATTACTGTCATATATAACTAAAAAGAAGAAACAAAAATAAACTAAATTATGAACCCAAAAAAGAAAGAAATATATAAAAATAATTGAAAAAGTTGTTTGTCAGGAATTTACTGTAAACTTCTTGCTTAGTATTTGAATCAAAGCAATTGTCATTAGCTAATATAATAATCTAAAAACTTAATAGCTTAATGTAGCCAAGTTTCTATCTTACTCATCTCATATCGGATATGGTCAGAGTCAGTGGGTGACCCTGGGACCCAGCTCTTTCTACTCTGTGGTAAGAATCGTTCTGGAATATACTTTCACCCTCTGGCCCAACCTTCCACATTAGATATGAAGGTACACAGGGTGAAAGTGGAGCAAGAGGGTGGAAGTACATTTTACCCAGAGCTGCATGTAGGTTCCATTCTCCTCTGGCTTCCAGGTGGGTCTAGCTAATGGGATGCCCTGGACAATATCAGAGGGCATGGAGAGAGGGAAATTGGGTTAACTATTCATTTGTCTCACTACTCTCCCTCCATGTAGGGTGTGCTTTTTTTTTGTTTGTTTGTTTTTTTGTTTTTTTCAGTGGCAGCTCTATCCTGGCTACAGTCTACACCAAGTTCTGGTGTGGCTGCTGCTTTTGCTCATGGTGATGTATGTAATAATGGCTCCCTGCTCACTATGTCCCCAGCATGATTACCCAAGGGCAAATTTCTCAGCATCACACACATATCTAAAAGTGGTCATTCTATTCCACTATTCTCAACTGAAGGTTTGAAATTCACTCACTGTCCTTCTGGATACACCCATTGTCCAGAATTAGCCGGTCCTTGCTTTTCAAATGTCCTCCTGAGGATACTTGTGTCCCAGTGTATTAATATAATTTACCTCTTAAATAACTTGGTGACTAAATACATTTAGATAAGTGTTGAACCAAAGAAACTTGAAGTTATTTATAATGTTTCAATTATAGTCCTGATAAATGCAATGTGCTTATGTGCTAGAGTTACTCTCGGGGATGTTGTCTGCAGAATTTCCCCCTTTGAAATGTGTTATTTTTCATGTGGCAGCTGATATGACAGAAGTTCTTTCCTGGGAAGTCAATTTTTGAACATGTTATAGTTACTTTTCAATAAACAGCTGGTGGGTCTATCAGTAACTTTGTCTAAGGAATGTTTGCTGGTTTCATCAAATCAAATCTCTTTTTCTTTTATCTGCTGAACTTCCTATGTGGATTCTATGCTATTCCAACTTTAAATCATCTTTATTGCAACAAATTGCTTCGGTTTACAGCATATGCAAAATGAATTTTTGTTTTATTTGCAAATTTTAATATTTACCACAAAATCTTTACTAACAATATTTACTTATTTATTTTTGAGATGGGGTCTCACTATCTTACCCATTCTAGTCTTAAGCTCCTGGGCTAGTCTTGAACTCCTATGTTCAAGCATCCCTCCCAACTCTTTCTTGCAAGTATCTGGGAACTACAGTAGTGAGTCACTGTGACATGTTCTTGCCAATTCTAATACATGTTTGGATTATTCCACTATGTTCAGCAAATCATGCCTCTCTCCTTTAATCTCTAGGCCATAATTTCTAGGCCACTAAGCCTACAAAGAAAATAGGGTAAACATAATAATTTTTAAATAATGTCTGTGTGTAACCCAATATTATCTAAGAAAAATCATTTCCTTCAAAGCCTGTCTGAATAGATTAGAAAGTAAAAAATGAGGGCCATTAAAAAAAAAATCAGAACTACCTACATTTATTCTTTTTTCTAATATTTTTTAGACGTTGATGGACCTTTATTTTATTCATTTATTTTTGTGTGCCTCACACATGCTAGGCAAGTGCTCTACCACTGAGCCACAGTCACAGCCCCTTAAACACTTATTTGGATAAGGTAATTCGTATCATTATGCCACTTACTTCCCAAAACAACTTTATGGGATAGGTTCTATAATTACCTCCATGTACAGAGTCACTAATCAAGCTTGTTAGTATTGAAAAAAGTTTCCTAGCAACATAGCTAATTGTGATGGTTTATTTGAATTGTCAAGTGGAGTGGATTAGGAGATGCCAATGATTAAGAGGCTGATGGGGTGTCAATGAGGGTGTGTCTAGGAATGACTAGCATTTGGGATAGTGAGCTGAAATGGAGACCCTTCCTAAGCATGGGCAGAACCATCCAATAGAATGATGGCTTGAATGGAATAAATGTTGGGGGAATGAGAAAACAGCAACAGATGCAAGCTTATTTCTTGAATGGGTTCTTGATTGCTGCTGTGATCATCTGAGGTTATTGGACTCTTGCTTCTTCACTATTCCAAAGTAGATTCTGCCAGTGATTTTCCAGAAACTTTTTGTGTTGGACTAGGGTAGCACCATTGAACCCTTTTGTTCTGGGGCTTCAGCCTCTTGGTCTGTGAAGCTACTGGTTCTTCCAGTTCTCCAGCCTGCAGATGGCCATTGTGGACTATCCAGCTTCTGGTCACTTAAGCCAACCTAAAATCCCCTTTTTATAATCAGACTTCCTATTGATTCTGTTCCTCTAGAGAACCCTGACTAATACACTAATAAATGGCAAATAGGAACTTAACAAAGGCAATGATTGCTTACATCATTACTGCTATGGGAAAGGGACTGGATGTGCAATCAGTAGGACATAGGGAATTTTTTTTTAATAAGTAAACACAGGAGAAAATATTGGTATCTCAGGATTAAAAGGACAATGTGACAAACAAGTCACAGGAAGAAAATGAACTGATACAACAGAAAAATAAATCTTCAAGATTATTCTAAATACTATTCATGAAGAAACAGAAGCAGAAATAAGCAGTTATATAGAAGAACCAATTAAGGATACACAGTTGGATAAATATAAATATGGAAACAAATTGCTCAGAGTATGGCTTGAACACAAAACATTTTAACTGACATAAAATTAGTGAGCTAATAGACAAGGTCAAAAACTCTGACAGAAATCACCAGTAATGGATAAAGGACAGAGAAAGAACAGCTCAGAGCTGGAGGAAATGAAGATAGAAGTATCTTATGCATTTTAAAGCAATTATAGGATGGACAAAATATTTAAAAAATCAAATGGGAAGGGCATATGAAGTTCAAAAAGAAGAGATAAAGAAACAAAACCAGATATAATTACATTCTAAAATATCAGGTATATAAAAATTCAGGGAAAACTATCATAAAAGTTTTTTTTTTTAATCACTAAAAGCTTAGAATAGACACAGAGAAAAATGTTTCAGTACAAGCAGTTTATATGGGACGTTTTTTAGGAAAAAGGGAAGGGTTATAGTAAAGAGAACACTATTTATATTACATTTTCTTATAAAGTTAGATATAATCTTACCCAATGACCAAGCAATTCTACTCCTAGGTGTTTCTCTCTATGAAATGATAGGATTATTTACAAATGCTATCATTTGTAGGAATATTTATGGTCTCTTTCTTTGCAATAGCCCAAACTGGAAATGAGCAAATGTTTCATAGGAGAAGGAATACCCGCTATGGTCTATTAAACAATGGAAGGAAATAAAGAAGAGCCAGCTGCTGATTCACAGGACAATATGGAACCAAGTCAAAAACATTATGCTAAGGTAAAGGAGTCAGGAACAAAAGAGTTTATACTGTGCAATTCTCTTTATATGAAATTCAACAGAAAACTAATTTACAGTGATAGAAGTGTAACTCTGAATGCCTCTGGTAAGAGTGGGGTGAAGACTGAATGAAAAGAGACACAAAAGACTTCCTATGCTAATGGAAGCAGGTTATGTTTCATCTCGTATATAATTGCAGAATGATCTATGAAGAAAATGCACTTGAGTGAACCTTTGAACAAGCAAGGGGCCCTAATGCAGTGGAGGCACCAACTCTGGGTTCTGGTCTACTCAGGATGGCACACATAGACAAGGCCCACCTGGAGGCCCAGGGAGGCAGTACAGGGAAGCCACAGCCTTGAGAAACAGACAGATGGTTAGATTCCTGGCTGGGTCAGTTTTCAGCCACATTACTTCAGGCAATACTTAATTTTTCAGGTAATTAACTTTCTAATCTTGATTTATACCTAAAAATCAATTATACATATGCATGTATATATTTAGGCTTATTCTAAAGCTAAAAATGATGTATATAAAGCACATAACACAGACTCTCAAGCATAGAAAAAGCTGACAATAACAGCTAATATTCTCTCCCTTCCAGCCTGTGTAAGCATTTTTATTGTATTAATTTATATAATAATCACAGCAATTGTAAAAGAATGTGATCATTCTCTAGAAAAACATTGTTTCCATAATTCCATTTTCTCTCTCCATATATTCTATGTATTTATTCTCTATAGAACTTCTCTAAGATCTATTTCTACATTTTACGGAAATAACTGAAGCAAAGAGAGATTGAAACATTTGCCTGTGGGCATGTACCGGTATTAGGTTTTTGTCACAGATAGCATGGCACTCAGGCTGTCTGTCTCCAGAGCCTGTGCTTTAAACAATAGCTATATAAGAAAGAGTTCTGGAAGGCTCTCTGGGACCAAGAAGGAGAAAGAACTCTATTCTACCAACAAATAGAAGACAAGATTTCAGAGAAGTAGTGGCCTGTGAGTATTGTTTTAATAGTAAGTGTATTATCAAGCTAAGTGAATCTTCTATAGCCAGTGCTCTCTAAGACTCCAGGGATTCAATAAAGTATCTATGTGATGGATTGGGAAAAGGGGATCCCTAATGTAAGAGGGTGGATAACAGGGAGTGGGGTATGGGTGAGCACTTCAACCAGAACATTCTCCGTACCTGGTTTATTCACAGTGATTCCATTAAAATTCACTTTGGAAAATGGCTTTCAAATTTATTTCTGAAATAATTTTTGTGACTTGAAAACATTTTTATTTTGAAAATGTAAAGAGGTTAAGTCATCTTGTAATGGAAAGCTTGGTCCTGTCCCCAATGCCAATTATCTCCAGTTTAATAATGAGGACACAGTTTGGGAACAAAGGAAAAAGTTTCTTTATTGCTTTGCTAGCAAAGGAGAAACACAGGGGACTCCAGTCCCAGAGACTGTGGTTCTGACTATCAAGAGGAACAGAGATTTTAAAAGAGCTATTCAAAGGCGAGGTTCCAGGTGTGCCCTGAGAATGGGTGGATTAGGATTCACTTGTTAATTTGGGAGATGTTTACTTCCTAGATACCTCCTTCCTCTGGAGCATAGATGATGCAAAATAATCCCCTCCACCAGGTTAGGGAGCTGGGGAGAAGGAGAAGAGAAAAAGGAAAACAGGTCCCTTTTAAAAATAAGCCTCAGAACTATATATAAAAGGTGAAGTGGACACTGGTACAATCTAAGTAAACACCATCACTTCAAAATTAAGACAGTTCAGATAAAATAAAAATTCAGTGTTTTTCCTATATATGTGTGTCAAAATACATTCTCCTGTCATGTACAATAAAAATAACAAAAAAATTCAGTGTTTTCATTCAAGCCGTATTGAGTAATGTTTAAAAACATGTCTCTTTTGAATGTACCATTTAATTTCTACTATCTTTCCAATTTTAGGATAAATAACAAAACATATACTTGTGATCCAGGGAAATATTCAATTCTGAACTATTAAATTTATTTGAAGAGATTTTCAGATTGATGAATGGTAATTTAAGGCAACTAAATAGCTAGAGGGTAAAAAACTACCTAGTATAATAATATTTATATAGTATTTTTTTCCTCTACACTTGTATAGCTCATTTTAATTCATGAAATATTTTTTCTTAGCTGATTTCAATTTAAAATTTACACCAAATTTTAACACCTGGAAATCTCTACTTGTATTTCAAATACTAGAAAAATAAAATTTAAAAAAAAAATGATAACTAATTTAAGGTTCAATAGCCATCAAGTTGGGGATCTGAGCTCATTTAAACTATGAGATTCATATTCATGATGCCTTAATCTGATTATTGCCACTATTCTACAAACCATAGTTTCTAAATCTGAGATGACACATTGAAAGAGACACATTTATTCCCCATTTTAAACATGAGAAAGCGAAACGCAGAGAGTTAAAGTGATTTCCCTTGGAAACTCCCATAAGTGGTAGAATTGGGATTTAACCTCTGGTTTATTTGAACATAAAGTCAATTTCCTGAAGAGTTGGCTCTACTTTTTACTTTCAAATCAGTCTGGCATTATCATTCTTATTTTGCTCTGAATGCACTGTTCAGAGTCTTGGTGTTAATACAGAGTTCATTATGTGTGTATGTGTGTGTGTATGTGTGTGGTGGGGGTGATGTTCCAAGTTTGAAGTTGAGAAAGGAAAGGAAATTTTTTTTTTTTTAAAAAAATGCAGTTAGGATTCAAGACAGCCTCTGTACATGAGCAACTATGTGTGCCATTCACCCTGCAGGTCCAGCTGAGCCCACAGTTGACCCATGAGTTAGTCAGGTGGAACTTATCCACATGCCACTTAACTCAGCTGCTTTTAAGATACCAGCAGTTTACCTGGAGGGGCCATAAAAAGCATTAAGGTAGAGATGCTGCTGTCACATCCCCTGAATCTTCCCAAGCATTGTGGATGTTCCACTGTAGCCAGGACTTAATGGTTTAGAAAACCCCAAGCCACTTAGAAAACATCATATATACCTGTTTTCATCCAGGACAGTCAGTTGGGACAGAAAAAGATTGGATTTTTTTTCTGGTTCAATTCTCAGTAATTTCTCTCTCTCTCTCTTTCTTTTATAATACTAATCATGCTTCAAGGCCAAACTCAAAGTCTCCTTCTTTTTGATGTCCTCCTTGATCCCCTGCAGCAGAATTAATTGATCCCTCTGTGTTTTTATAGTTCTTTGTTTATATCTCTATAACAAAAGCTTCAAAGGGAATCCCAAGTCTTTGAGTCAAAGCTGCTGACAGGGCTATGAGGAAAGCGATGGAGGATGGGAGAGGAGATTTGAGGAGGGAAGATGGGCTTCCTTCCAAAAGGGAGCAGTTCTGGGGAAAGAACAGGAGCTATGTGACCCCAGGTCTTTTACCTTAAGTGTGCAGTATGCAGAGTAAAAGAGGAATGGCAAAAAAAAAAAAGAAAGAAAGTGGTGGGAGTGTTGGAATACAATTTGGCTTCCCCCAAGTAAGTAGTTGTTTCCTAGAGGGTTTCTCGTTACATGGAGATTTTGAACCAAAGCAGGTATGAAGATAGATGTCATGATTCTAGAGAAATGGAGTGAAGGTATGGAACAAGACCTCAGACACATTAGATGCACCTGTGGGTACAGAGAGTAGAATTCAGCAAGATAAGGGACTCCAGGCAAGGGCAAGGTTAAAATTATTCATGCATCCTGGGAACACCATGAGGCTGTGCAGGAACCTGAGATGCAAAGTCAGGAGCCATTTGTCCTGCACATCATGTGCATTCCAAGATAAAGAACTCAGTAATATCAATGCTTCATCCAGAGGGATCTGTCATGTACAACAGGGTATCCACACCTGAAAAGCATATTAATTGCAATTATAAAAAATGTGAATAGTGAGTATGGTTTTTAGAGCCAGATTGTCTTTGTTTTTAACTGCAGCCTTATTAGCTGTGTGATTGGAAATTCATATTAATGAGCTTCTGTGGATAACCATTTTATCATTTGTAAAGTTAAGATGAAAGTTTGTATAGACCATTTCTTTTGGAACATAAAATGAGGAAGCATCTGAGACTTCCATGTAGAGTTTCTATAGTATGATCTTCAATTATACATGTTAGACTCAACCTTTGGCTGATATCCTAGGCATTTGTCCCACTTCTCTCCATGTCTTCTGTTTTTCTTTGTCCCAGTGAAGAAGAAAAAAAAAACCTATTTAATTCCCTGTGTGAGGGTTGTAAACACAGAAGGAATCCATTTGATAGAGCATTAGATATGCCCTGGCTTGACAATAAAATAAGTTCATAAGGCTTAGATATTCTACATATGACTAACCATATACAAGGCCAATGAGCCCTATGCAGATTTGTTGAGAAAGTGGAGTGTGAGTGAAACAGAATGGAAAAATCTGATCCAAATGAGAACAGATTCATTCATTCAAAATCAGGTATAAAAACCTAAAGAAATTACTCTTGAAAAAAAAATATTAAGTGATTGAAAAATCTTTGAACGTTTGTTAATGTTACTGAATCTATAGATTTCTTTTTTCCTACTCCATGCCATTTGCAAATATCCAAACAGTTGAAAAGGTAAACAGGAAAATTTATTCAATGTCCAATGAATGGAGAAGGGGAGCTCACAAGCTATAGGCACCTGCTCCCCAGTGGGTGTGGGGTTTGGATTTTTAATGGGACTGGGTTCTGAGGGGTTGTGATGCCCTCATCAGCTTTTCATGGGATGGAAAGGGCATATCAGGAATTAGGAGGCCACCTCTTTTCTTCCTAAGATCTATGCTGGGATCATATTTTTTTTATTATTATAATGAGAATATAATGAGATGAAGGTTGTTTGGAATGTCAACATGGCATTGGAACCATACTGAGCAACTATGAATTCCCCACCCTCTGTGGTTGGGACTGTGATGGTTCTTGGTACATAGCTGGGGACACATGGTTATCAGCATTTTGTTTGTTAACTTTTGCAAGCAAACAAATCTGACGGACAGGACACAGGCTATCAGTAATTCAGGTATTCAGGTTGGTGCCATCAATGTTTGAAATATATTTGTATCATAATATATAATTGTGTAACAAATATCTACAATAAGTATTTTAGTATTTATAATGAAAAAAAAAAAAACTATGTCCACATAGCTTTCCATTTTTGAAAGTTATGGGCATCTTTAACATATAGAAGAGAATGTTGTATATCAGACACTTCTCTAAGTAGCACTTGTTTACTTTTAATATTTTAATATTTTGCTTCAGTTTTCCAACCTTTTTATTTTTTTGCAGATCCAGCCAAGGCCTTGCCACCATTACTTTGTTAGACCCCATAGATATCCCCATCTGTAAACTGTTCTCTTTCCCATGTATGGGTAACTTGTACAAAATGCTACTGTTTTATGGATTTTAATTTTCACATAAACATCACTGAATATAATAAAGTAATATTGGGATAGTTTGCAACTTGCTTCTGTCGATATTATGTTTTGAGATTTATTAATGTTTATATATGTAAAGCAAGTTTATGCACTTTATTTTGGGTGTAGATTTCCATTGCCAGGGGCAACAAAATTAACTCCTCATACTTATATCAAGAGGTCAGTAACATTTGATCTATACTTTTGTTTCTACATATAGTACTATATTGAACATCTTTATAAATGCATTTGTTAAAAGAAATTTAAAATGAAATGAGAGAGGAAAAGTGTATGCTTATTTCAACTTGTCTAAATAAACACAGTTGTCTCTTAAAAATGTTCATGTAGTTTCTTCTCTGACACATAAAGAGCTTAAAAGTTTTCACTCCCAAATTTACAAGAAAAAAAGCTGAACAAACAGAAAATCAATGGCTATTCTTACAACTATAAGAAAATTGAGATTTCTGGGCAAAGAGCTACCCTGAAATCTGAAGAGGAAGGTAAATACAGAGAATCACAGCCAATATCAGCTTTCCTGGAGAAAAACTAGGGATAACAGGAACTTACCTCAACATTCTAAAGGCTATCTATGCTAAACCTCAGGCCAACATCATTCTAAATGGAGAAAAACTGAAGGCATTACCACTAAAATCTGGAACAAGACAGGGATGCCCTCTCTTACCACTTCTATTCAACATAGTTCTTGAGACACTAGCCAGAGCAATTAGACAGATGAAAGAAATTAAAGGAATAATTATAGGAAAAGAAGAACTCAAACTAGCACTATTTGCTGATGATATGATTCTATACCTAGAAGACCCAAAAAACTCCACCAGGAAACTTCCAGAACTAGTAAATAAATTTCATCAAAGTGGCAGGATATAAAATCAACACCCATAAATCAAAAGCATTTCTGTATATTAGTGACAAATCCGCTGAAAAGGAATTGAGGAAAGGACTACCCTATTCACAATATCCTCAAAATAAAATAAAATAAGATACTTGGGAATCAACTTAATAAAAGCGGTTAAAGATCTATACAATGAAAACTACAGAACCCTAAAGAGAGAAATAGAAGAAGACCTTAGAAGATGGAAAGATCTACCTTGCTCATGGATAGGCAGAGTTAATATTTGGCATTCCTCATAGAAATAGAAAAATCAATCATGAAATTCATCTAGAAAAATAAGAGACCCAGAATAGCTAAAGCAATTCTAAACAGGAAGAGTGAAATAGGTGATATCTCTATATCAGACCTTAAACTATACTACAGAGAAATAATAACAAAAACAGCATGGTACTGGCACCAAAACAGGTTGGTAGACCAATGGTACAGAATAGAGGACACAGAGACTAACCCACAAAATTACAACTATCTTATATTAGACAAAGTTTCCAAAAGTGTGCACTGGAGAAAGGATAGCATCTTCAACAAATGGTACTGGGAAAACTGGAAATCCATATGCAACAAAATGAAATTGAATCCCTATCTCTCACCATGCACAAAAGATAACTCAAAATGGATCAAGGACCTAGGAAATAGATCAGAGACTCTGCGTCTAATAGAAGAAAAAGTAGGCCCTAATCTTCATCATGTGGGTTTAGGCCCCAATTTCCTTAATAAGACTCCTATAGCACAAGAATTAAAACCAAGAATCAACAAATGGGATGGATTCAAACGAAAAAGTTTCTTCTCAACCAAAGAAACAATCTGTGAGGTGAATAGAGAGCCTACATCCTGGGAACAATTTTTTACCCCTCACACATCAGATAGAGCTGTAATCTCTAGGGTATATAAAGGGCTCAACAAGATAAGCACCAAAAAAAAAAAAAAACAGGTAATCTGATCAATAAATGGGCCAAGGACCCAAACAGACACTTCTCAGAAGAGGATATACAATCAATGAATCAACAAATATACAAAAAAATGCTTGTCATCTCTAGCAATCAGAGAAATGCAAATCAAAACGACTCTAAGGTACCATCTCACTCTAGTCAGAATGGAAGCCATTATGAAGATAAACAACAACAAGTGTTGGTGAGGATGCAGGGAAAAAGGTACACTCATAAACTGCTGGTGGGACTGCAAATTAGTGCATCCAATATGGAAAGCAGTATGGAGATTCCTTGGAAAGCTGGGAATGGAACCACCATTTGACCCAGCTATTCCTCTTCTCGGACTATACCCATAGGGCCTAAAAACAGCATACTACAGGGACACAGCCACATCAATGTTTATAGCAGCACAATTCACAATAGCTAAACTGTGGTGCCAACCTAGATGTCTTTCAGTGGATGAATGGATAAAAAAATGTGGCATTTATACACAATGGAATATTACTCAGCACTAAAAAACAATAAGATCATGGCATTTGCAGGGAAATGGATGGCATTATAGAAGATTATGCTAAGTTAGCCAATCACCCCAAAATTAATGCCGAATATCTTCTCTGATATAAGGGGGGTGACTCAAAATGGGGTTGGGAGGGAGAGCAATGGAGGAAGGTTACCTCTAGATAGGAAATAGGGGTGGGAGGGTAAGGGAGGGATAACGGGAATAGCAAGGGTAGTGGAAGGAGACGGTCATCATTATACAAAATTCATGTATGAAGTTGTGAATTTGGTGTCAACATACCTTATATACAAACAGAGATTTAATAAATGATGGTATAAAGGTGTACTAAGAATTGCATTGCAAAAATGATGAATGTAATGCACTCCTCTATTGTGATGTATGTAAGAAATAATTTTAAAAAATTAATTAATTAAAAAATAATAATAAAAAATAAAATGAAATGATAGAGGAAAAGTGTATGCTTATTTCAATTTGTCTAAATAAACACAATTGTCTCTTAAAAATGTGTATGTAGTTTCTTCTCTGACACATAAAGAGCTTAAAAGTTTTCATTCCCAACTTTACAAGAAAAAAAAAAAGCTGAACAAACAGAAAATCAATGGCTATTCTTACAACTATAAGAAAATTGAGATTTCTGGGAAAAGAGCTACCCTGAAATCTGAAGAGGAAGGTAAATACAGAGAATCACAGCCAATATCAGCTCCCCTGGAGAAGCTGCAGAAGCCAGAAACGGGTCACAACCCATAAACGGTCAGTTTGGTGACTAGCTGGAGGCTGCAGGCAATCCTCACACTTCCTGGGCTTTACTTCCAGACCCCACACTAGGCCCTCACAGTAAAGAGCCATAAACACTGTAAACCACAGACTGTCTTGCATCTGGCAGAGTGAGGGTAAAGTAACCATTCTGAATGCTGGAGTGTACTGTGTAACAAGGGCCAATTGTCCTGTAGAAAACTGCATACTTGAACCTATTTCACTAAGAGATTAGGACGTTTACCCAGGTCCAGACCCTCTAGCCTTCCTTTCTGACACAGACACCAAAAGCCTGAGACTCTATCATAAGGTGATGTAGCAGTTCCTTTCCCACCACATGTTATGACCACATCTACCCCTAGGTATACACACAAGAGAAATGAAAACACATCTCCAAACTAAACGAATCACTCATGGTAGCCAGAAGGTGGAAATAACCAAAATGTTGATCACCTTGTAAGTAGATAATGGAAACGTGGTATAGCCTACAATGGAATATTGTATAGCCATGACAAGAAATGAAATACTGACCATGCTACAACACAGAGGAAACTTGAAGTTCCTCTCAAGTGAAATAAGCCATTATAAAAGACTCAATTCTCATGAACTGTCCATAATGGAAATCCATAGAGACAGAAATTCAATTTTTATTACTAGAGCAGGAGGAGGGTTTGAGGGGGTAGGGGAGCAAATGTTGAAGCACGTGTGTGTGTGTGTCTGTGTGTCTGTGTGTGTGTGTATGTGTGTGTTTAATATGGTGAGGAATTGTAGAATTGACTGGTAGTGACTGCATATAGTTGTGAATATAGTAAAAACCATTGAACTGTACATGTGAATGATAGAGTTGTAGGTTACAGGAATTATACCTCAATAAACTTGTTAAAAATAAAGGCTATTTTTTAAAATGTTTGTATCAGTTTATTTACACATTATTAATGTAGAAACATATTCATTTCTTCACAGCCTTTCGACAGTAAGCTTTCCTAAGGGTTTAGCATGGCCTGGGTGTAGAAAGACTCCCAATTAAATTTCACATAGTAATTTTCAATTCAGCAGCCTTGTTGATATCTATCTCCCTCCAATACCCTCTCTCTCTTTGTCTCCCAGTGTGACTTGTGGTCACACTGCAGCAAAGTGATGAACAGAAGCATTTTTACATTCAAAATGTACAAAATTTGTTGCTTCTGAAGACATTATTTAATGTTTTGTTTAATGTATGTTTTGGCAGAAACACTCAAATATCCCTTTCTCAGTGAAAATTTCTCTTTTGAAAGATTTCTCTTTTGAAAATTGCAGTGTTGTCCCCAACACATTTCATTCTAATTTTTTATTGTCCTTTATTATTTTCATACTCATAGTTTTAATGTATTTGATTTTTTGTTAACTTTTAACCTATGCTGGCCTTTTGTGGTAGTTAACCCTCTGTGCCAGCTTTGCATAAATAGAAATGAACACCATCACTGCCTCTATTGGCAAATCTAAAGGCCATTTATGTGGCTCTGGCCAGTATTTCCCTAGACAAATGTTGTCACAGTTTAACTAACTCTTGGGCTTCCAACCCTCTTAACCTAGCTATTTGACTTGACATTTGGGAAGGCATAGACTGGCTGATTAAAGATGTTAATCTTCAGTTGCTTCCTGAGTAATTATCAGGATAAAAGGAATCTCAAATTTATATAGAAGTATGTTAAGAATTTAGGATTCTAACCTGACAAATCCCAGCTGTGATACATCTTTCTTCTGAAAAGGTTTGCCCTTTGGATAAAACCAGGCCATAGGAGCTTAAATATTTAATCTTAATCCTGGTTAAGTTTTATAAAAATGTCCCTGTCTTCTTGCCTGTAAACCTTCTAGATGAAATATCTAGGTGGAGCTGGAGAATTATTCAGGAAAAAATAATGAAGCAATGGCTACTAGAACAGGGCATTCCCGTTTTGTAGTGAATTAACAGCCCAGTATCTGGGGAAGGAGTACTTTATTTATTTATTTAATTTAATTTAATTTTTTTTTTTTTTTAACAAATGGAGCACAACCGTTCATTCCTCTGGTTGTACATGATGTAGAGTCACACCATTCATACAATCACAACCATACACAGGGGCAATAATGTCCATATTATTCTACCATCTTCCCCCACACATACTCTCTCTGCCCTCCTTCTCCTCTGCTCAATCCAAAGTTCCTTCCTTCTTCCCTTGCCCCCCTTCCCATTATGGATCAGCATCCACCCATCAGAGAAAACATTCGGCCTTTGGTTTAAGGGGATTTACTTACCTCAGTTAGCATGCTATTCTCCAATTCCATCCATTTATCTGTAAATGCCATAATTTCATTCTTCTTTAAGGTTAAGTAGTATTCTATTGTATATGTATACCACAGTTTCTTTATCCATTCATCTATTGAAGAGCATCTAGGCTGTTTCCACAGGTTAGCTATTGTGAATTCAGCCGCTATAAACATTGAGGTGGTTGCATTACTGTAGTGTGATGATTTTAAGTCCTTTGGGTATAGACCAAGGAGTGGGATAGCTGGGTCAGATGGTGGTTCCATTCCAAGTTTTCTGAGGTAAAGGGGAAGGAGTACTTTACACCCCAAGATTTCAAGGAAGGAGAGATACTCATGAGCCACAATTTCATAATTTTCCTCTAGAGATTTTCTCACAAAAGAAAATCTCGTGTACTACTCTCTTGAATTATTATGTACATCCCCACCAACTATTGGATTTGCCATACCTGCCAGTGCCTGACAGTGCATCAAACCAAGGTTTGACCCATATCTCCCTTAACCCTGTTGGAAATTTTACTGGAAACAGCAGGAAATGGCCTCAGAACCTGTACCTGTGAATATATCTGCATGTTTACACCCTGTCCCTAGAGTGGTCCTTTGGTTACTCTATGGGCTGGTGAATGCCACCTGGCTGAGGGCATGGGTGCACAGGATGGGACAGACTGGATTAATTTCCTTCTGCTAATTCCTTCAAAGACAAGGACAAGTCTCAATTATTAAAAACAAACAGGGAACTAAAATTTAGCTGCTCAAGTGAATACTTGAATCTATGCCCACCCCAGATGGGCACATTAGTCTTGTGATTTTTCTGGGAGACTAATAAGCTCCCTATAGTTTTATTCTGTGTGGAAGAACCAGTGTGTAAGAGAGATGTTTATATGCTTAAGTAAATACTGCCACTAGGTCATACAGTCCTCTGATATCTACAGAGATCTACTCAAAGTGAAATCTTCATGTTAAATGAGGTTGAGAAAGGCTTTTAGGAACAGATTTTTCTGGTAATTTATGCACAGCCTGTGGACAATTGTTTCTATAATGATAGTCACACAAGTGATGAATGGTTTCATTTTGGCCCTGTCAAATATTGAGGTCAACCTCACCTCACTATCGAGAGTCTGAAGACCAATTGCCTTGGAGCCCAAGGCTGAATCTATACATGCACCAGTATATCCTGTTCCCAGACCACAAGAAAATGTCTTCCAGACATCAAAAGTCAAGGCCCCCTGGTTTTCTAATGTGGATACTTGATGATCTGAAGACTTATTTATCCTGGGGACATAGTAGAGCTTAATATTGTAGAATGGCCTTATCCTGAATGAAACTTTTGGTAGTATGGCCATTTGGGGTGAGGGGTACTCGGTATTGAACTCAGGGGTTCTCCAACACAGAGCCACATCCCCAGCCCTATTTTGTATTTTATTTAGAGACAGGGTCTCACTGAGTTGCTTAACACCCTGCTTTTGCTGAAGCTGGCTTTGAACTTGCAATCCTCCTGCCTCAGCCCCCTCCAGTCGCTGGATTACTGGTGTGTCCCACTGCGCCTGGCTTGTATGGCCATTTTGACAATATTAATTCTGCTTATCCAAGAGTATGGGAGATCTTTCCATCTTCTAAGGTTTCAATTTTCTTTCCTTAGTGTTCTGTAGTTTTCATTGTAGACGTCTTTCACCTCTTTTGTTGAATTGATTCCCAAGTTTATTTTTGTTTGTTTTGTTTTGAGTCTACTATTGTGAACAGAATAGTTTCCTTAATTTCTCTTTCCGTGTATCCACTACTGATGTATAAGAATTTGTTTGATTTATGTGTGTTGATTTTATGCCCTACTAATTGCTGAATTGATTTATTACTTCTAGAAGTTTTCTACTGGAATTTTTTTGATCTTCTAAATACAGAATCATGTCGTTGGCAAATAGTGATAGTTTGAGTTCTTCTTTTCCTATTTGTATCCCTTTAATTTCTTTTATCTGTCTAATTACTCTGGCTAGAGTTTCCAGGACTGTGTTGAATAGAAGTGATGGGAAAGGCCAACCTTGTCTTATTCTAGTTTTTAGAGGGAATGCTTTCAATTTTTCTCTGTTTAGAATGAGGTTGCCCTCAGGTTTAGCTTTTACGATGCTGAGGTATGTTCCTACTATCCCTAGTTCTTTTAGTGTTTTTAAGGGGTATTATACTTTGTCAAATGCTTTTTCTGCATCTACTGAGATGTGTCAGGAGCTGCCATGTAGGAATCAGAGCCCCTGAGAGTGTGGAGATGTGGCAAGCCAGCCATGGGCTTTGTGTGTGAGAACTATGAGCATTGAGCGCACAGGGTGGACTGAATGGACATTGCCCCTCTCTTTGGGTGGGCAATGTAAATGTCTTTTTGCTTGCTTTGCCTATGATCCCCACACAGCACATGAGATGGGCGTGGCCTTCCTAGATGTCAGTCAACGTGCTGACAGCAAGACATCAGGAAGCTAGACTCCACTCCCTGAACCCTGGCCTTTTGCCTCATTTGAGTGCCTTCTCCCCAACATAAGGGTTCAGCATGTGCTCCTCTTTCTCTTTCTTACTCCCCCTTGTGGGAGCTGCGACTGTGGAGTAGTTACTGAACCCAAAGAAAAGGTACTTTTGTCTCTGTGTCTTTATTCCCCAAATTCACTTGGAGTGACCCCTGATGGGTTTAGTCATGTGACGTGACAGAGATGATCATATTCTTGTCTTCAAGTAAACTGATATGATGAATTTTATTTCTTGATTTCCATATGTTGAACCAATCTTGCATCCCTGGGATGAACCCCACTTGATCATGGTGCACTACCTTTTTAGTATTTTTTATGCAATTTGGCAGAATTTTATAATACATTTTGTGTCTATGTTAATCAGGGATATTAATCTGAAATTTTTTTTTCCTTGATACATTTGTCTGGTTTTGGAATCAGGGTAATACTAGCCTCATAGAATAGTTTGGAAGGGTTCCCTCCTATTCTATTTCATGGAATAATTTGAGGAATATCTCTGTCTTCTTTAAAGGTCTTCTATGTCTGAAATCCATCTATCCTTGGTTTTTGTTTGTTGATAGGCTTCTTTTCTGATGTTAGCTGTAAATTTCATATATGTCCCTTATCAGCTTGAGAAAGTTCTTATCTATACCTATTTTATTTAGTGATTTTTATTACGAAAAAAAGAAAATGGCTTTATCCTTGCTGTTCAAATCCCTGCTGCATGTTTCCTTGAATGAAGACTATATGAAACACATTTATTAGATTTTTGTCCTAGCCTACATTGTTCCCAAGAATGAGTGTCAGAGAAAATGGAAAAATCACCAAAAACTAAGAATGTGTGAAAATGTGTGGTGATTTTTGGATGTGATTCTTCCTGGGTCTCTCATATTTTTAGATATGTTTTGAGCAGAGGATCTGGCAGCCTTTTGGAGATTGTTTATTTAGTGGATAGCCTTGGAAGACAGAGTATGTCTCCTTCTGAAGAAGGGAGGAGATTTGATAGTGTACAGTACAATAAAAAAATAGCATATCTTTCTGAGACAAAATTTACTCAATTCTGTTTAGTAAAAGAATTAGGCTCACTGAGCTAGAGATTGCTTACATTAAGAGGAAAAAAAAAAAAACAGTTAATGCACAATATCTACCTAGGCATTGCACATGTTCAACCCCAGGGACGGGCACTGGCAGGGATGTGAAATCATCAATGCCTACAGTGTTATATAGAAAAGTCCTTAGTGTGTGACTCAGGAATTGGGCATCTCCTTATAACATCCACAGAACTTTGACAGTCTAACTGATTGAGTTAGATGTAGGGAGACTTCTCAGGTCCTTCTTGATTGTAGCCAGCATATGCTTTCTCAGCTGAAGAAATATGTTTGGAGAGTTAACTTTCTTGCTTAAGGTAAGCAGAATTCATAGCCACAGTGGCTTGGGAAGCTCCAGGTTCAGCAGCTTGTTTAAATGACACACTTAGTTTACAGCTATTCCTGATTACCATTCCTGGCCCCACATCATTAGCCTAACTTTGCCTTCCTTATTTTTAGTCCATTATAAAACTTATAAAAAATGTAGTATATGTTTTCATATTGTAACCACTTTGATGTCATTTATTTTTCTGTTTTTAATAGTAACATACATTGTTTCATTAGAATTGAATTTTCATAACTTGTTATATTGATGATGGATGAATAAATTTAAACCAATAATAACTCTGTTGTCTTGACCCTATAAAATAGACTTGAAGGTATCTCCTAGCCAGTTTCTGAGGTGACATTTTACCTGGTGAGTTTGAAATGTGTCCAAATGGGGAGTGCCTTGTGTTCTTCTCAAGGTTTAACTCCCTGGTCTTTAATTTATTGATTTTAAGATACTCTGACTCTTGCTGTCCAGGTTTGAAAAGTTAGTATCTGATTTGCAAACATGTAACTTAGGAATGTTTTATATGTATATATATATATATATATATATATATATATATATATACTCAGTAGAAGGTGTTATATAATAAAAATGCTATTTTGTTTCAATAAGAAATGATTAATAAAATCTACTTTTGAGTTTATGACACACCAAAAGCTGTATTTTTCTGCTGGGCATCCTCATGGTATATTTCTCAAATTTATCATGTGAAAAACAAAGTCCTTGCTTTTTACTATAAATTTAAGGCACCTTTTGTGTTCTTTAGTATTTTACTCAAATTTTTCATCACTGGGACCGAAAGATCTGACAAGAACAATTAGAGGAGGAAAAGATGTTTCACACTCAGAGCTTTAGAGGTCTCACTCTGTTGAAGGACTACTCCATGGGTCTGGGCCCAAGGTGAGGCGGAATATCTTGGAGGAAGGATGTGATGAACAAAAGCAGCTCAGGACAAAAGCAAAGAGAGCTCTCCTCATCAGAAACAAAATATATACCCCAAGGCATGTCCGTAATGACCTACCTCCTCCAGCCACACACTATCTCTGTGCCCTTACTACTTAGTTAATCCCTCCCTGTTAGTAGATTAATGGACTGATGAGGATGAGGCTCTTGCAGCCCAATTTTTTTTTAAGAGAGAGAGAGAGAGTTTTTAATATTTATTTTGTAGTTTTCGGTGGACACAACATCTTTATTTTTTATTTTTATGTGGTGCTGAGGATTGAACCCAGTGCCCCGCACAGGCCAGGCGAGCGCGTTACCACTTGAGCCACATCCCCAGCCCTAGCCCAATTTTTTCACCTCTGAACTCTCTTTCCTCATAACACACCTATATATCTAAATCATAACATTTAATGACCCGCTTTACAAAAATTAAAAGCCTGTTCATTTCACTTAACTCTTTCCTTTTCTTCCATCAGAATTATTGATGTCCTGATGAATTTATCCCATATCCATGTTAGGAGGCAGGCAGCTTAGGATGGTGGGAACATGAAGTTAAGAGAATAATTCTATAAAATTGACCCACTGTGATGACACACACATGCTTTCTTTTCGAAGAAGCAGTTTACCTGCAGCCTTGCCTGCCCTAAGGGGACAGGATATGTCACATTCCTCAGCAAACTGCTTGTTACTGCAGGAGAAATGCAGAACCGAGATGATGGTGATAGAAGGATAAGGGGGAGACTTTAGTGATGAGATCCTAAAACTCTGAGAGATAAGGATAGTTCCGCCTAACCATAAAATCTCTAAGAACCAGTCAACATGGGCCAAGATGACCTAGAGTTGCCATACAGTGGTGATTTGAAAGTCTGAGTCATCTTGTTGTCAGTCAAAAGTCAAGTGGTACAACTTACTCTCTAGAAACTTCTCTGGGATCCACAATGAAACCGGAGTATAGGAGAGACACATTGTTCCTTTTTTCTCTGAGAGAATATGAATATACTCTCTCCCTTGAGAGTCCCCCCTTCTCCGGTGTCTTATCCCTTCAAAAACTCATTACTGTTACTCTGAGTGACATGTCTGAAATCTTTCTCACTTGACCACAAGAATCAGGATATGAAGGGGGCATCTCCATGCTGCCTCAGTTTCTCAAAAGATCCCACCTTTGTAACATTTGGTGTTTCCACCTGGTATTCATCAGTTATCATTGGTTATCTTCATTTACCCCCCATTCTTTTCTGGTTGCTTTCTCTGTTCAGCCTTTTCTGAAACTCTGTCCCCGATTCTTGGTACTTTGTTCACTCTTCCCTTTCACCATTGTCCATGGATTTTATTCTTCAAATTTGTGAGACAAGAATCTAGAAGAAAATCGGTGGGGCCTGCAACCTGCACTGTATGGGGATCTACAAAAGAGTGAGTTATTTGGACAAGAGAGCTCTCATTTTTCTATGTGCTTTTTTTTTCCCTTAGTGGACAAACTCTTTTTAACACAGGGCACCTGTCAATCATTTAAAAGTGACTAGCATGGTTACTGGACTTAAGACTCAGGAGACAGGTTTGCTAGGCAGGTGGGTATAATCCCCTGAGACCCAGGTGTTGATAATGTTGGTCCTGACTTGCTTCCATTTCTTTTCTGTGGGAGAAAGTTAGTATATGGGACAGAAGAAGACTTGAGACAACTGAAGGTTGTATCTTGGATCCTGAGATGAAGTCTTTGTCTGACCTGTGTCTTTGGGAAAGAGGTACCCATTAATCCCCAGAGTGTAATCCAAATAGTCTCTCCCTCTTAGAAATGTTTCTACCCCAAGTCTGTCCCTGCTGACAACCTTTTAAACAGGGACCCATTATGAGAAATTACAATGATAGCTCTCCTCTTGCTTTTAAATTTGACTGCCTAACAGAGTCTCACAAGTTACCTTTTCTTTTGTGCTCCCCTCATGGCAGGAAAAAGACCAAAAGTTCTGTCTTAGAGTAAAATACCCCTTATCTTTTCTAGTTCAGGATACCAAATTATTTATTTTATTTTTCTCTAGTAGGGATATCAGCCAGAGCATTAACAAGCTTGCCTCTCACTTCAAAATGAGGAGCATGATATGAAATCATGGTCCAGTGACTATGAGGACACAAAAGGACAAAAGGGACATAAAATATAAATTTTAAAGGCACATCTAGCTGGAAGATGTCCTCCCTTAAGTTAAATAGTTATCAAGAAGTTGGTATCTTTCATTCTGAGTGAGGCCCAATTCTCCCCACCAAGAAAGTTTATTAACTAATGATAGGCTCAGCACAGACAGATCAGCACAGAAAGGGTTTCATCAGGTCTAAGGGTTTCATGGTCTCCCAGAGTTACCAGTAATGGTGGATAGTCTGGAAGCTTGCACCTTTTTCATGGCCACCCATAAAGGAGCAGAGAAGTCATGACCATGCTGGTAAGGCACCAGTTAAAACCCAGGTCATGGAAGGAGGGTGGGAGCTGCTGACCACTAGAGGCTCCAGGAAAGGGAAGACATTTCCTAGACAAAGAGACAGTTTTCTTGGTGCAGGTTCCCATGTTCTCTTCTCTTTCATTCATTTGTTTTTGTTCAGAGGGGGGCCTCATCCTCAAAAGTAATAACAGGGGATAACCTAATCACAATTGAGTTAAAGGAGATGCCTAATAATTTTCTGCATCCACCTAGCCTGATTACCAACTAGGAGAACAGAAAAACAGTCTCTAAAGGGAAACATAAACTATAATACCATACTTTAAGAGACTGCTGTTATATGAAGGAAAAGGGGACACTCTCAAGGGAGAGTGGATTCTCTCAGAGAAAAGAAAGACAATGGACCTCTACTGAACTCCAGTTTTATTGAAGATCCCAAAGAGATTTTCAGAGAGTCCCATCCAAGTCTACCTCTTGACTTTTGACTGATAGCAGGATGACATAAGACTTAATTCACCACTGCTATAGGAACTCTAGGTACCTTGGCCCATGCTGACGGGTTCTTACATATTTTATGATTAGGAAGAACTATCTTCATCTCCCAGAGTTGCAGGATCTGGTCCCAAATGTCTCCTCTTTTGGGGGGTAACTTAGCTTCTTCTTATTAATATTATCTTGGTCCTGCATTCTTGTGAAGTTAATAGGCAGTTTGCTGAGGAATGTGACATACACTGTCCACTAAGGCCAGGCAGGGCTACAGGTAAATTGCTTCTTGGAAAAGAAAGAATGTGGGTGTCATCACAGTGGATTCATTTTATAGAATTATTGCCTTAATCTGTGTTCCCACCATCTTTATCTGTCTATCCCATAAAACCTTTTCTTTTTTTCTTTCTACTCAACCCCCTTTCTGTCTGGCTACTACTTTCTTCTTGATTCTACTCCTTATCATTCACCTAGGACATGGCACTGCAGCCCTGCCTGGCCTAAGTGAATGGAATATGTCACATTCCTCAGCAAACTACCTGTTTTTCTACCTCCTCTCTACTACATTTTCCAAACAAAACAAGGCTGACAGATCTGAAATCTAACCCCCCTTATCTGCAAATGGCATGTTATAGACCTTCAGGGAATGCCTGAAACTAGATAATGGCAAACCCTATACATAGTGAGCCTTATCCAATACATAGATATAGCTATGACTTCAAAGTAGTCACTGCAATATCAAACAGTTGATCCATCGTGACCAATCCCAATCAAAATGGCTACGAAGTAACTAATTGGTGGGTAGTGTATACAGTGTGGATATGATGAATGAAGGGATGATTCACATCCTCTGTGGGCTGAGTGGAACAGTGCAAGATTTAATTATGTTACTCAGAATGCAGTGAAATTTAATTTGATTTATTTTTTTCTGGAATTTCCATTTAACATTTTTTCACCATGGTTTACTATGATAACTGACAGTACTGAAAGGTAAAATTGCAAGTAAGGAAGAACTATTAATACTCCTCTAATTATATTATTCCTTTTACATTAACAATGTCTCTCCATAGCTCATCATTGGAGTCCAAAATGCTTAGTTTTAATTGTGGGACATTCATCTGCTTTTTTATTTGTTTTTCTAAAGATTTCTTGTCCAAACTGAATGCCCAGCAACAGGGGTCTGCAGTGCCTCTGTATTCCTACCCTCCTACCCTGTGTGTGTGTGTGTGTGTGTGTGTCTTTCCTCTATTCTATTTTATTCTTATTTATACATTTTTATCAATACTATCCTGGTAAATGGTTCCCACTCTTTCTCAAAGAGGTGGGAGACACAAATCTCACTATGCAGTCTTTTTTTTTTTTTTTTCCACAACAATGCTATACATATTCCCTATATGGCTTACTTCAACTCACCAATGTGACTTCTCTGGGGGTAGGTAGAGTTGGCTTCAAAAAAATTGAAATCTGTCTCTAGAAAACCACTGATATAATTAAATTAGACATCACTTCCTTCGGGAACCCTTCGCCATAGAGGCTACTTCATCACCCTCTTAATAACCGGTATATATCCTTATAAATTGTATCATGCATGTGCTCCATTTCCTGTTTTCCTAATTAAAAAAAAAAAAAATTAAAAGCATTTGAGACATCTTTGAATCAAGAACCATGCTCTTTTCATTTTTGCATAGCCAATATTAAGCCAAGTACATCATATAGAGAAAATATTTAACATTCTTATACAAACACAAATGAATGATATTATAAATATTTTATGAATCCATATTATTTATGGGTACTCCATTAAAACTGAGGTTATAAAAGTAAACAAGATTTTGAAACTTTCTTTAAGAACTTTAAAAATTTAGACGGGAAGACTTAAGTCAAGGAAAAGCCTATGGGAGGTAAAGGAATACATTTGTGTGTGTGTGAGATGAGCAGGTGAAAGATAAAAGAACAATGGGCAAGGTTATAATTCAGAAAGCCTAATATATCATGACCAAGAATTTGGGCTTCATGTGGTTGGCAGTATAAATCACTAAACATTAAATGACAATGACATGTTATATAGGATATATGATTACATGCTGCCACACATCAGGTAGTCTAAATTATTTTCTCTTATGCTTTATTGCCTGACATATAGGACATAAAATTGGTGTAGAAGGTTGGGAAACAATTTTAAGTGAATCATACATTTATGCATAAAAATGATCACACCTGGGAATGACTTACTTTTCATTTAAATAATTCTAGCATATATAGAACTATTATTTCTGAAAGAGAAGGTCAGGATGAGTAGAGTTTTAGGAAATAGGGATTGTTAAGTGAACAGTTATTAAAACATCTGCACTGGGGTCTGGTGACCTAGAAAAGAAGAGAAACCTACACTCTCAGTTCAAATCTTGGATTCTTATATGTCCCCAACCACAGTCAACTCTATGTATATTTTCATAATAAGGTTATCACATGCATGGGAAAGAATCGTGAAGTGTGAAAATAGACTTAATGTTCATTTAAACTTTGTCACACAGAGTGCTTGTTTTTAATTTCATCTTTAAAATGGGAATAATAATACCTACCCCCATAGAACAGTAATGCTAATTAAGTAAAGACATAAAAGCACATGGTACATGTTAAAGTGCTTTAAATTCTAAGCTATTTTATTTATTATTAAGAACATCTATATATATTTCTTCACCCATAGATGTTGCTACATAATATGCCTGAAGTCAGGAGTTTCTAAATTGGTTCTAACTTTGAATTAGGTGTAGGGTTCTAGAGCTTTCTTTGAACATCTCCCCTGATTCATTCACTTTTTAAAAAATATATGACAGTGGAATGCATTACAATTCTTATTACACATATAGAGCACAATTTTTCATATCTCTGGATGTATACAAAGAATATTCACACCAATTTGTGTCTTCATACATGTACTCTGGATAATAATGGTCATAAATTTCCACCATCATTTTTAACCCCATGCCCCCTCCCTTGCCCTCCAACCCCTCTGCCCTATCTAGAGTTCTTCTATTCCTCCCATGCTCCCTCTCCCTATCCCGCTGAGAGCCATAGCCAAGTAGGAATTACGCATGGCAATTTCCTTGTCAGCCTACCCAATGTTGCTTAGAGGGAGGACTCTCCATTGTGGAAATGGGCTTGCCTTGGACCCAGGTCATTTGCAGTGACATTGCATGAATGTTTGAGAAAGGTGACCCTGCTCAAGGACCAGGGTGGATCCGGGTTTAGGGTGGATCTGGGTTTAGGGTGGATCCTGCTGGGAATAGGGCATATCCTGCTGCCTCAGGCGCCCGCTCCTTGAGTTCCCCTTGAGTTCTCCCGGGATTCAGAGGGTATTTATTTGGTATGCAGAGCCCAGTGGAGTGTGTGGATTTTCCCAGAACGTGCATGGAGACTGCCGGTGGGAGTTCGGGAATAAAGAATTGCTGTTTGAATCTACAAGGCGGTGTGGTGGCCCTGTTATTTTGTGCCCAGCCAGACTGCGGCACTATCCCACTATGAATCACCCTCCTTATATCAAAGAAAACATTTGGCATTTGTTTTTTTGGGATTGGCTAACTTCATTTAGCATTATCTTCTCCAAGTCCATCCATTTACCTGCAAATACCATGATTTTATTCTCTTTTATTGCTGAGTAATATTCCATTGTGTATATATGCCACTTTTCTTATCCATTCATCTATTGAAGGTCATCTAAGTTGGTTCCACACTTTTAACTATTGTGAATTGTGCTGCTATAAACACTAATGTGGCTATGTCCCTGAAGTATGCTGTTTTTAAGTTCTTTGGATATAGACTGAGGAGAGAGAGAGCTGGGTCAAATGGTGGTTCCATTTTCAGTTTTCCAAGGACTCTTCATATTGATTTCCATATTGGCTGCACCAATTTGCAGTCCTAGCACCAGTGTGTGAGTGTATCTTTTCCCCCACATTCTCTCCAACACTTATTGCTGTTTGTCTTCATAATAGTTGCCATTCTGACTGAAATGAGATGAAATCTTAGAGTAGTTTTGATTTGCATTTCTCTAATTCCTAGCGATGATGAACATTATTTCATATATTTGTTGATTGATTGTACATCCTCTTCTGAGAAGCGTCTGTTCAGGTCCTTGGCCCATTTATTGAATGGGTTATTTGTTTTTCTGGTGCTTAGCTTTTTGAGTTCTTTATATACCCTAAAGATTAGTACTCTATATGATGGGTGAGGGGTTAAGATTTGCTACCAAGATGTAGGCTCTCTACTTACCTCACAGATTGTTTCTTTTGCTGAGAAGAACCTTTTTAGTTTGAGTCCATCCCATTTATTGATTCTTGGTTTTAATTCTTGTGTCAAAGGAATCTTATTAAGGAAGTTGGGGCCTAATCCTACATGATGGAGATTAGGGCTTACTTTTTCTTCTATGACATGCAGGGTTTCTGGTTTCAGTTCTAAATCCTTGATCCATTTTGAGTTGAGTTTTGTGAATGGTGAGAGATAGGGGTTTAATTTCATTTTGTTGCATATGGATTTCCAGTTTTCCCAGCACCATTTGTTGAAGAAGCTATGTATGTTTTGGGTGACTTTGTCTAGTATAAAATAACTGTAATTTTGTGGATTAGTCTCTGTGTCCTCTATTCTGTACCATTTGTCTACCAGCCTATTTTGGTGCCAATACCATGCTGTTTTTGTTACTATTGCTCTGTAGTAGTTTAAGGTCTGGTATAGTGATGCCACCTGCTTTATTCTTCCTGCTAAGTATTGCTTTAGCTATTCTGGGTCTCTTATTTTTCCAGATGAATTTCATGATTGATTTTTTTTTTTATTTCTGTGAGGAATGTCATTTGAATTTTTATTGAAATTTGCATTAAATCTGCATAGTGCTTTTGGAAGTGTGGTCATTTTAATAATATTAATTCTGCCTAGCCAAGAACAATGTAGGTCTTTCCATATTCTAAGGTCTTTTTTGACTTCTTTCTTTAGGTTCTGTAATTTTCATCATAGAGATCTTTCACCTGTTTTGTTGATTCCCAAGTTTATTTGTTTGTTTATTTATTTATTTGAAGCTATTTTAAATGGGGTAGTTTTCCTTGTTTCCCTTTCTGAGGATTTTTCACTGATATACAGAAATGCAATTGATTTATGGGTGTTGATTTTATATCCTGCTACTTTGCTGAATTCATTTACTAGTTCTAGCAGTTTTCTGGTGGAACTTTTAGGGTCTTATAGGTATAGAATATCATCAACAAATAGTGCCAATTTGAATTCTTCTTTTCCTACGTGTATCCCTTTAATTTTTTAATCTGTCAAAATTCTCTGGCCAGTGTTTCAAGAACTATGCTAAATAGAAGTGGTGAAAGAGGGCATCCCTGTCTATTTCCAGTTTTTAGAGGGAATGCCTCCAATTTTTCTCCATTTAGAATGATGTTGGCCCAAGGATTAGCATAGATAGTCTTTATGATGTTGAGATATGTTCCTATTATTCCTAATTTTTCTAGTGTTTTGAAAATAAAGAGGTGTTGTATTTTGTCAATTTTTTTTGCATCTATTGAGATGATCATATGATTCTTATTTTTAAGTCTATTGATGTGATGAATTACATTTATTGATTTCTGTATGTTGAACAAACCTTGCATCCTTGTGATGAATCCCACTTGATCATGGTACACAATCTTTTTGATATGATTTGCATTTGATTTTCCAGAATTTTATTGAGAATTTTTTGCATCTATGTTCATTAGAAATATTGGTCTGAAGTTTTCTTTCTTTATGTGTCTTTGCTTGGTTTTTGAATCCGGGTGATAGTGACCTCATAGAATGCATTTGGAAGTGCAGCCTCTTTTTATGTTTCTTGAAATAAATTGAAGAGTATTGGTATTAGTTCTTCTTTAAGGTCTTATAAAACTCAGCTGTGTATCCATCTGGTCCGGGCTTTTCTTTGTTGGTAGATTTTGATGGTGTCTTCTATTTTGTTCCTTGAATTTGATCTGTTTAAATTGTGTATATTATCCTGATTCAATTTGGGCAGATTATATGATTTTAGAATTTGTTGATGTCTTTGATATTTTCTATTTTGTTGGAGTACACATTTTCAAAATAATTTCTAATTATCTTCTGCATTTCTGTAGTGTCTATTGTGATATTTCCTTTTTCATCATGGATGTTAATTTGAGTTTTCTCTCTCCTTCTCTTCATTTATCATGGCTAAGAGCCTGTCAAATTAATTTATTTAAAAAAAAAAAAACACTTTTTGTTCTGTCAATTTTTTCAACTGTTTCTTTTGTTTTAATTTCATTGATTTCAGCTCTGATTTTAATTATCTCCTGCCTTCTACTATTTTTGTTGTTATTTGTTCTTTTTTTCCTACAGTTTTGAAGTGTAATGTTAAGTCATTTATTTGTTGAATTTTTTTTTTTCTTTAAGGAACGAACTCCATGCAATGAACTTTCCTCTTAAAACTGCTTTCATAATGTCCCGGAGATTTTGATATGTTTTATCTGTGTTCTCATTCACCTCTAAAAATTTTTTAATCTCCTCCTTGATGTCTTCTGTAATCCATTTTCCATTCAGTAGCATATATTTAGTCTCCAGGTGTTGGAGTGGATTTTAGTTATTATTTTATCATTGATTTCTAATTTAATTTGATTATTATCTGATAGAATGCAAAGTAGTATCTCTAGTTTTTATATTTGCTAAGAGTTTCTTTGTGGCAAATATATGGTCTATTTTAGACCAGGATCCATGTGCTGCTGAGAAGAAAGTGTATTCTCTTTTTGAAGGATGAAATATTCTATATATGTCAGTTAAGCCTAAGTTACTAATTGTATTATTGAGTTCTATAGTTTCTTTGTTCAGCTTTTGTTTGGAAGATGTATCTAGTAATGAAAGAGGTGTGTTAAAGTCACCCAAAATTATTGTGTTGTGGTCTATTTGACTCTTGAACTTGAAAAGAGTTTGTTTGATGAATGTAGATGCTCCATTGTTTGGGGCATATATATTTATAATTGTTAAGTCTTATAGGTGTATGTTTCCCTTGAGCAGTATGTACTTTCCTTCTTTATACCTTCTGATTAACTTTAGTTTGAAGTCTACTTTTTTTGATATGATGGAAACCCCTACTTGCTTCCGCAGTCCCTGTGAGTAGTATGATTTTTCCCCAATCCTGAACCTTCAGTCTGTAGATGTCTTTCTCTATGAGACAAGTATCCTGGAGGAAGTATATTATTGTGTTTTTTTTAATTCAATTTTCTAGTCTATATCTTTTGATTGGTGAGTTTAGACCATTAACATTCAGGGTTATTATTGAGACATGATTTGTATTCCCAGCCATTTTTGTTTATTTTTGCTATTTAATGTGAATTGGTTTCTCCTCTGATTAGATTTTCCTTTAGTTCAATTCCTCCCTCTGCTGATTTTCATCATTGTTTTTTCATTTTTTCTTCATAGAATATTTTGCTGAGGATGTTCTGTAGTGCAGACTTTCTCGTAAATTCTTTTAACTTTTGTTTATCATGGAAGGTTTTTATTGCATCATGAAATCTAAAGCTTAATTTTGCTGGATATAAGATTCTTGGTTGGCATCCATTTTCTTTCAGAGTTTGGTATAGGTTGTTCCATGATCTCCTGGCTTTGAGGGTCTGGGTTGAAAAATCTGCTGAGATACAAATTGGTCTCCTCCATGTGTGATCTGATTCCTCCCTCTTGTGGCTTTTAAGATTCTATCCTTATTCTGTATACTAGGCATTTTCATTATAATGTGGCTTGGTGTAGATCTGTTGTGATTTTGTACATTTGGTGTCCTGTAAGCCTCTTGTATTTGGTTTTCTAATTCATTCTTCATGCTTTGGAAATTTTCCGATATTATCTCATTGAAGAGATTGTGCATTCCTTTGGTTTGAAACTCTGTGCCTTCCTCTATCCCAATAACTCTTAGATTTGGTCTTTTGATGCTGTCCCATAATTCTTGGGTGTTCTATTCATGGTTTCTTACTATCTTTACTGTTTGATCAACTTTATTTTCCAGATTATATACTTTGTCTTTATTATTTGATGTTCTTTCTTCTAACTAATCTAGTCTGTTGGTTATGCTTTCTATTGAGTTTTTTATTTGATTTATTGTATCCTTCACTTAAAGGATTTTTTGATTTTTTTTTTCAGTCTCTATCTCTCTTTTGAAGTAATCTTTTGCTACCTGTACTTTCTCTCTTAACTCTTTGTTGGAGTGATCAATTTTTGCCTGTATTTGCTCATTTACGTCATTCCTTAATTCACAGATTATTTTAATTATGAATCTTCTGAACTCCTTCTCTGACATTTCATCAACTTCACTGTCCATGGGTTCTGTTATTATAATGTCCTGGTTTGTTTGGGGCACTTTCCTCCCTTGTTTTTCATGTTGTCTATGTGTCTTCCTTTCTTGCAGTATGGATCTGATATATTACACTTTCCTCCCTATATTATTGTAGTACCCATGTAGTTGTCTATACCTTACCTTAATGTTATGTTTCCATACCCTGCTGATGTCTCTCAATGTATGCTATTGATTCCTGGACCTAGGTTCTGTGCAAGTCAGTGTGGATAGATCTGGGCGGAGCCTGAACTCCCACAGTAGTCTGCTGGTCAGAAGCGGTTGGTCCTGTGCCAGAGGCTAGACTCTGGCAGGTGTCTGCCCTGACAGTGAAGGGGTGGACCTGAGCCTACTGTGAGCCTGGGTCCTGCACAGGTTGTTTTGGGTGGATCTGGGCCACAGGGCTTGACCTCCTGCAGTAGTCTGCTGGTTGGAAGGGACAGTCCTGTTCCAGAGGCTCTGTCAGGGTTCTGCCCTGCTGGTGGAGGGGTGGACCTGGGCCTACTGTGAGCCTGAGTCTCATGCGGGGTGGTGTGGGCCTCATTGATTCTTTCTTGCATTCATTCATCCATCATTTATTCAAGCATTCATCAATTTACTCAAGAAATACTTATAGACAGATTCATCAACACAGCAGACTATACTGAAAAAGAAGTCGAAACATTTGTCCTTGTGATAATAAGTCAGGTGTGGAAATGGGGTAGGGTCACAGACACTGAAATATAATTACACAGATAATGGTTTGTGCAATGAGCAATCAGAGCTAGGAAATACATAGTAACATTCAAGTTCTTGCTGTTCTGAGAGTATAAGCTACACTACTTTCATATTTTTTAAGACCAGATTCTGTGGCCACACTTTCAAACATGACTGTTCTATACCCAAACCTTCTGGAAAACCAAACTTATTTCTCATGTTCTGACAATGGTTATTTTCTAGGCCCAGACAAAGGCATTGGGAATACAGAATGATTTTTTTCTCATCTGGGTCTAATTCCTCCCTTAGCACTCTTTCTTTGTTAGCTTTCTGTTACTGTAACAAATAACTGAGATAATAAACTTCTAAAACTAAAAAGTTTATTGTGGCTCAAACTTTTAGAGGATCCAGACCATGATCATTTGACCTGTTGCTTTGGACCTGTGGTGAGGCAGCACATCATGGCAGAAATCCATAACAAAGCAATACCACTTGCCTCTCATCCAAAGGAGGCGGGGAAAGATATATAGAGAAGGGGCTCTTTGGAAGGCACCCTTCAGCTGACCTAAAGACTTCCTATAGTCCCCTGCATCTTAAAGGTTCTAGTACCACCCAATAGCACCAGGCTGAGAACCAAATCTTTAACCAAAGGCCTTCGGTGAACATTTAAAATCTAAACTACAGTACCCTGTGTGTAAATTCTCTGTACATAGTCTTTTGAGATGCTCTCCCGACTATGCGAAATCCCTACAAGTTCTGAAATCAATCATCCCTGTAATTGTACTTCATGACCATGGACCGGGACTTGAGATAACTTGAGAATTACTTTGAGGATAAAGCCTGATTAGAAAGCCAATTTTTTGCCCAGTTTTCCCTATCTACCTGCTGATGTTCATCGATCTGGGCTTCTCCCGAAATGCTGGGCCAGGTGGGCCAGCAGTCTACACGGTCAGGCCCATGACAATTGAGACTACTTGAAGTTTAACATTTATTAAAACCTGTGAGCTTTCCAACAAATCATCTCAATTTAGCACATATAAAAAGGACATAAAAATTTGTATGTTCTTACCAAAGATTGAGTTTTAAGTGCTTTCTCCTTAATAAAAATTGTAAGATTCACTTTAACTTGTGGAAAAAAAAATTCCTGGGAAACAGTGGGTAAAAATCCTATCCTCAAATATGTGCTGCCTTTCTTGAAAGATTCCTCAAACTGCTTTTACATGCTATTGTTTTCCTTGTTCT
The DNA here is from genome assembly GCF_021218885.2 of Marmota monax. NCBI lineage: Eukaryota > Metazoa > Chordata > Mammalia > Rodentia > Sciuridae > Marmota > Marmota monax. The sequence goes on along the minus strand of NW_026694892.1, from coordinate 168,178 downwards.
TCTTTTATGACAGATTGGAGTTTTTGTTAAAAAGTTATTGACCAATAAACATGCAAAAATATACTAGTGATTTAAACAACCTGTATTTTTCTGTGGATAATAAGTGTGAAAAAATCTAATTAAGTTTCTAAAAATTTGTTATTTTATGTCTTCCTAGGAGAAACGATGAAGGTATAACATTTGGTATCAATAAATTATAGTCTTGAAAAATCTTTATCTACATCCTTCACATTCCCTATACTTAGAAATCTCACTGTTATGTGAATATGCACAGCCTTGCTTTGAAACTGCCTTATTGAATTATAGAGCTGTATAGAACCATGGAACTCTCTCAACCTCAAATCCTTATTTTGCAAATGGGATTATTGTGGTCATGAGGTGTTTAATAACTGTGCAATACCATATACCTATCTATGGTCTTTCACCCTCACCACATCTTTAAAACTGTGATTTTGGAAGTTTTTTCAGATTCTCAAAAGAAGGATGCATCATTCCATGTATGCTCTTTCCACTGTACTTCTCCAAATCTTTACACATAACACATCTTAGAGGAATTGTGGAATCAGTAAGCCTGAGTTCAAAATGCTTGACAGCCTTGTGATCTTTAGTGTTTGGGGTTTTGTAGTATTGGGGTTTGAAGGGTTCTCCACAATTTAGCCAAATCTATAGGCCTTTTATTTTGTTAATGTGGTTTTTGTTCTGTGTGTCTTTTGCAGGGTGTTAATGGGTATTTAACCCAGATATGCTTTAATTCTGAGCTACTTTCCCAGAATTTATTTATTTATTTATTTATTTATTTTTTAGACAGGGTTTTGCTAAATTTTCCAGGCTAGCCTCAAACTTGGTATCCTCCTGGCTCAGCCTCCTGAGCAGCCAGGATTACAGGCCTGTGCCACCATGCCTGGCTGAATTTTAGTTTATAAACTGTGTAAACATTAGTTTTACAAACTGTAAAATGAGGAGAATAATGCATAACTCAAATAGAGCAGAGATGGTTTATATGAAGATCCCAGATAATGCACAGCTAATACCAGGCAACCAAAATAGTACTATTGTGTTTCATTTTCATGGAATAACTTGAAAATTATACTGGGTCTTAAAAATTGAAATAGTATATATTGTGTATTTATAATAAAACAAATGTTTACACTTGAATATTTCTCATTTATGATCAGTCTGATGAACAGAAATAAATGCATCTCATACACTCTCATTTCAACAGAGAGTCTTCCTTATTATTAATAAGACATCAAATGCTATTTCTTTACCTGTCATTATCCTTTTCAAAATTTCTCATTAATTTAATGTTCAAAAATTTCAAGAGGTAAATTATTAACCACAGTGTTATTACAATGTAATGGAATGTGAAGATACTCTAATCAAAACCCTTTCATTAAGAGAAGAAATGTCACTGAGCAATGGAGCACCTGAAATAAATCACCCAGGTGTTATTGACAGAGATGGTATTAGAAGCCTGAGCCCAATCTCTTACTTAAATATCAAATAGCTTCTTACAGCTAGTCTATCCATGTGCCTCTACAACTGTCTTGCAAGTAATTCCAAATTCATTACCATTTTTTAGGCAATAACATATGAAAGGATAAAGATCACATTTTTTAAGTGAAATTCTGACAAACCTTTTCAGTGTAATGAGCATTTATACAGAAGTTAATATATTTGGCAGGGATTATTTCAGTTATTAATAAGAGGAAGAGAGAATACATGAAAGGATAGTAGAGATAATTTGTAATTTAATAGTCTGAAAAAAATATGTTTTTCACCTTTGCCAAAATTTTGCATTACAGCTTAATGTAATGCAAGCACATGAAAAGGAAAGGAGTCTTGAAGTAATAATTTTTAATTTAAATTATCTCATTTTGAGTATTTATCAAGTCTAGTTCTAAGCCAGTGTTAAAAATAGACATTTTCTTTTCTTCCTATATAACTTTTCCTTATTTTACTTAAACAAAACCTTAGGAAAATCCAACACATATAAAATACTATAACTCAGAGGACATAGTGGCAAACAAAGTCTTTTCTCTATGCCCTGGATATTCCTAAAGTAGTGGTAAATGACTCTGACTCTAAGCAAATGATTAAAAGAAGATGTAACATGGTAACTATGGTGTTCACAGTGAAAGAGGGGTCAATGTCTACTGAGGAAAGGGGTCTTTGTGAGTGAGCAGGGGTGGTCAGGGGAGAACTTCCTTAGAAATATTGAGCAGTCTGACTCTGAAGCAACTTTTTAGACTCTTTTGTATGATGAGACACAAGAAAATGCTAAAACAAAATTATGGAAAAATTTGAGCTAGAGACACTTAGTGAAATGCTTAGGTCCAGAAATCATAGGTAGAGAATAATAAGGATACATGGCTAAAACCTAAATCTTGGAAGGCTTGAAGATCCCCAAGGGCGGGAGAGGGGGCTCAGTACCATGCTGTACCTCTAAAACAGTTAATGTTTGTGGCTAAATATAACTCACCTGTAATAAATCTTCCCCATATTCTTCCCACATCAAACATCTCTTTAATCAGAGATGAAGATTAGGAGTTATATCTTTTGTTGAATCTTTCATACTTAATGATCTGCAGTTTGACAGGTGAGCAAAGTATGGAAAAAGATAATTCTGCTGTTGAGATGACTAGAGAACTGTTGGTACGAATTAAAACATGCAAAATTGCTCATTTGAACTACTTCAGTGAATGATAAAGTGATACTCCCATCATGTGTGAATTACTGATAAAATCTGATTATTAATTCACAGGCTATATAAAGAGATAAAAAATTAAAGCCTAAGGGGAGAAAACTAGATATTAAACAGCTTTTTGAACAAAATTATGATGATACATAGACAATCTGAAGGCACAAGTATCCAACTTTCAAATAGTTGTTTCATGTATATGTTGGGTTTTACACAAATAATTAAGAATTTCTTCTTTCTTTCTATTGTTACCCATATTATTTTTCTAGGATAATAAAATAAAACAGACTTGTTGTGTTGAAAAAACAGAAATGTGTTGTCTCATACTTCTGGGCACTAGAAATTTATAATCAATGGGTCAGTAGGAATGGCACCTTCCAGAGGCTGAGAAAAAAAATGCCCTGATCCTTGTGTTTTGGTCATTGACCAGAAACTGGGTAATTCACTTTCCCTCAGAAGATATTGTCCACTGTGTATGTCTGTGTCTGAACTTTCCCTCTTTGTAAGGAAATGGGTCAAACTGGATTAGGAGTCAAGATATTTCACTATGAGCTAACACTATCTTTAAAAATAATCACATTAAAGAATAACCTATTTTCAAATAAGGCCATATTGTAAGATACTGGGGATCAGCACATCAAGGTATGGATGGGGAGGGCACAATTCTACCTGTTACCCACCACCCTCTGGCTCTGCAAAATGTGCGTCTTTCTACATACAAAACATTCCCAAAAGTTATAACTCATTTCTATACTAATTACAAGTACAGAAATATTACTTAAATATATCAGAGTTAGAAAAGTAGTCTGCTTCCAAAATGCAATGGTGGGTCAGTCATAAGACAGACGTCCTTATTTCAAAAGGAAGAAATCTAAAGGAAGAAAAGGGATTATGTATTCCCAGAAAGTTCAGAATATTGTGGGGAAAATTCCTTCAGAGTTTAAGGCCCCCAAACAATTCTCTTTGGCTCCACATTCTGTGCTCCAGAGTTGTTAGCTTGTTAACTATGCCTCTTCAGTCCTGAGCAGTAGCCATACACTCTTGGTCTGTGCCTTCTGCCTGTGCTATTGCTGACAGCATCTTTAAGCCATAAAAATCATTTTCCCATCTTTATCTTCTATCTCTGTACCTCTCTGTTTAGGGAGACCTGCAGTGTTACTGCTGGCATTTTGTTACTTGGTGTTCAAGATAGACAATGGAGTGCTTCATCCTTGGTTTGGAGTGCCTAAGAGTAGGGTGCCATCCTGGCAGGAACAGAATTATAATGAGTCAGTAATTTAAGCAAGTTTATTGCAAAGCAAAAAGTACATCTTGGAGAACTAGTTGGGAAAATCAATGAGCAACCACCTGCCCTGAAATGGTTGCACTTTGGAGTTTTTAATGGGAATAGTGAGTGGGATCTCCCAGTGTCAGGAAACTGAGGCTTGACAGCTACACTTTTGGGGGGCAGGCATCTGCACGGTTGTTGCTCTCTGTGGTTGGGGGAGTCATATACCTTCTCATTGTAAGAACTAAGGGCATTTGTCTGTGCACCCAAGTTATGTTGCTGGTCTGGTACCAATAGCAAAAGGTCATATAATGGTCAAGCAACCTTTAGAGCAGCTCATGGGCAGCTCAGGGGCATATGTACTTCCCTGAAAACAGATGTGATTTCTGCTGTGGATAGTATGTGCCCATTTGACCAAAGGTCCAGAATATCGCCCTTTTTGTTTTCCAGTATATCCCCCACCCACCTGGATGGAGCTCTTCAATAGTCTCACCCTCTTGAAGGAGGGATGGATTTAGGTCCATCTATGGTTCTCCTCCTTGCAAGATGGCACTGGTGCATGGTGGGCACCAAAGCCTTTGGGTCAATTGCTTGTCAGTATCCCTTTTCCAGTATTCCTCCTTTCTCCTTTCATTCCTAGTTAACTGCCTACACTAATTATGAATTCCCCGAATCTTTTTAGCCTCCTATTCAAGTGATGTGGGTCTGAGCCATCAGTCAAAAGTGCATCCTTCCTGGAAACCACCTCTCTATTCCTTGTCTTCCCAGAAATGGCTCTATAGGAAGTGTGAATCACATAGTTAATCTATTTAGTAACTGGTTATTCAGATGCACTGTTGGCCTCTTTCCAGGGCATGCTGTGTAAATAGGTTAAGAATTCTTCCAAATCATCAAGTGCTAGTTTCTTTTTGCTTAGCAGTCCCATCTTCAATTTGTTTTTTTCTCTCCTGTTTTACTAAAAGCAACAAGGAAAAAACTAGGCCACACCTGCAACACTTTGCCTGTTTGCCTGAATATCCAATTCATCACTTACAGATTTGACTCTCCACCAAACACTAGAACATAAGACAGCTAAGATCTCTGCCATTTTATAACAAGAATTACTTTTCTTCCAGTAATCACTTTGCCAATATCATGTTCAACATTTCAGTCTGAGTTCTCCTCACAAGTATTTTTAATATGTGTTTCTATAGAGAGCCATCTCAAGAAGATCTAACTAAGCTCCTCAAAACTTTTCCATCCTTTATCTATTATGCAATTTGAAAGCTGCTTCCACATTTTTAGCTATTTGTCACAGCGGCATCCCACTTCCCAGCTCCAAAATCTGGCATGCACAAAATGGAAAGAATTGATCAGTTTAATTATTTTGTTCTACTTATCCCTTCAAGAATAAAATACAGTTACTTATGGCACAGACTAGACTAGATTTGGCCACAAATCATTTGACCATGAAAGTAGTTGGTGTTATAATAATTTTTATATGGATGATTTATATGGCTTTCTGCTCCACATGTTTTAAATGTCAAAACCAAATTCACTTAAGTAATGCACATGGACTCAGATCTATCACGTTAAATCTTAACAAATAGGCCTGCCATATTCTTCTTCGTTTATTTTTTTAATATATTCTTTTTGATCCAAGTCTCCACATTTCAGTCTTGATCAATAGCTATGTTGTTTCCACACTGTAATCCCCTAAGATGTTTCACTGACTTGGAAAACTGCTTCTTCTTTGATTAGTGTGCCTATTTGTTTTCACCAGAATATCATAGGACCCAATATCATTCTTCATCTTGATTATCCTTTTACTTCCAGTTATTCCTTTTGAAATATTCAGTGTCCCTTGGAGAAGCCAAAATAATACAGAGAACAACATGTTCTAAAGCAACTAGGTTATACTTGTAAGTAATGAAAAAAAATAATTTAACAACTTTTCATATGCATAAAATATACTGAGAAGTCACAATAAACAAATAATCTTGGAAAAAGGGGAATAAAAAGGAATGTTGGGTAAAGAGAGATCTAAAAAATTAAGTATGAAAAAATTAAATATGAAAACTGAGTATGAAAAGAGAAGTCCTGCTTGATGAAGGGGAAGTAAGTCTCCAGATTTAGAGGAAATTAAGTCATTGCAGAAACTCTAGAGATTTTTAAAATTTATCAAAACACAAGCCAAAATTACAATTTTATTTAAGGTGTGAAAAAATCCTGACATCAAAATTTTAAAAATTGCTCAAATGTTTTGAAATCTAGTTAATAATATGCACATTAAGTTATTTATGGTTATGTGTTCAATTAATTTTGAAATTCAACACAACTAAAAGACTTGGTAAATGAATATACAGTTAGAGAGATGATGACATTTTATAAAATAACAAAATACTACTAATAAATCCTGGGTAATGGATACATAGATATTAGATCAAAAATTCTTTCAGAATTTTAGTAGTTTAAATATTTTTTATTTAATAAAATGTTGAAAAAGAAAACTGGAAAATCCTTCATTAAAACTGATTTCAGATACGACTGACACAGTGATTGGCTAAATTTCATGGAACAGCCTCATTCTTCTTGGAAAACAGAGGTTAGTATTGTTGTTGTTGTTTTTCCTGGACTTATGGATAGACTTCTGACAAAAAAGAAAAAAAAAATTAAAAGTATTAGCAAAAGAAAGAAAACAAGAACAAAGTCATTGGCACAAATATTTTGTTAAAAACAAGGAAGTACCAGACAGGGGAGCTGGTCTTTGACTCTTTCAATGAACATTGTCCAGGGTTCATATTGATTCTGAAACCAAAAGAAGATTTGAGTATATATGAAGAGAGAAATTAAAGGTAATTGAGTAAAAGTGGGAATCAAACATAAACATGTCTCAAGAAAATTTACTGAGACCACTTGTGAGAAAAAAAGAAAACTATTGTAACTAGCACTAGTACTCCTGAAGTTTATGTTAAAGTGTCAAATATAGCAAAACCTATATTAGAAACATAATATAGACATAAAAATTGTTAGCTTCTCATTGGAAATCACCAAATTATCCCTGTGGGATTTCTGAAATTTCCTTCTAATTTATTGTCATCCCCTAAAGTTTGAAGAAACTTTCTTGATTGACTACCAGAATTACAGAGTGAGAATCTATGCTTGTTCTTTTTCTAAAATAAATACTATATGAGCAAAATAATCAAAATTAACAGTTTTAAACTCTGGCATTTATTTAATGCCAATAGCCAAATTAAAAATTGTTGAAAAGAAACTACCGAATCTTGGTGAGACATCAGGTCTGTAATATTTTAACTTGAGGCTGTGGACATTCCTCTCACTCCCCCCATCAAGTGTAATAAAGACAAAAGTTGACAGCATTATGGATAATAGCAGGATATGACTGCTTTTGTTCCATTAAAAGTAGCGTATATAAATTACAGTCAATACTTCTGTAAACCTATTTATCCCTAGAAAATCTTTGTTTTCAGATAATGGTGGCTATTTCATTTGACCCAGAGATTGGCTTAGTGAGGAGAGAATAATGTAACATATGTCTGGAAATGATCTAAACAATAGAAAACTGCTGACAAAATTGCAGATGCCTGTGGTTGTATTTTTACTTGAAGTAAATAAGAACATGATTGGGAATTTTAAAAAGAAATTCTAGAGAATCATGAGGAGAGCTTTAGGGACCTATGAATATCAACCATAACAATATTATATAATGGAAATTATATAAAACATATTAATAATGCAAACTCCAGTAAGAGAAAAGAAAGAAAACATGGGTGGAAAAGTGAGTAACGAACAAACATAGGGTTTTTACAAAAATAAAACTCCAATATATTTCTGGGGATTTAATGAGTTGTATGCATGCCCAGGAAAGACGGTAAAGGAAGCAGACATCTACCTTTGACTGTTCTGCACAAAACAATGTTACCTTGCAAGCTGCCTGAATTTTAAAAGTTTGCTTTGCACATAAACATTTGGCAATGGACAGAAGGGATATATAGCGAAGCACTGAAGGCAATCTTCTAACCAGTTATTGTTTGTCACTAAATCAAAATAATATATATGTAATGACATTAAAACTAGACTTAACAGTAAAAACATAAAATAAAAACAAAAGAACTATCACAAAAGGCAATGACTTTACACATCAGGGAATATATAATTTATAGAACTAGTCCAGGGGAGTTTTAAACAAGTGAACAATAACAATAAAAACAACTATCACCACAACAAAAACCACTGCCAATCCCATGAAAACCTTAAAAGATGAAATAATTGAAACTAGTGTTGCTTTTATGTAAAATATATAGTTTCAGTAAACATTTACTAGACATGAAATCATGATGTACACAGAAAGAAGAAAAATGGCAAATAGAATACATCCTTGAGGGTATCCACATTTTGGACTTAGCATAAAAAGAGTTTAAATACTTATTATAAACATGTTAAAGAAATTAAAAGGAAGAATAACATTATGTCTCATCAGAGAATATCAATAAAAATCTAGCAAATAAATATAAATAAATCAAACAGGTAAGGACACACATTTAACATAGTTAATAATCATAATATATTGAACAATAAATCAAATGTATTTAATGTATCTAATAAATTTATATACTTGTAATATAAATTTATTTATTAAAGACATATTTAATATATAGTCTGCAGTTGAAAAGTACAATTGAAATAAAACATTCACATGAGATGTGCAGTGGATATTCTAAGTGACATAAAAAATAATAATAAATTTAAATAGAGGTAGATATTGTTAAGTCTGAGGCCCAGAAGTAAAAGAATGATGAATCATGAGGCCACCAACCATACCAATGCATTCATAATTGAAGTTCCAGTAAGTGAAGAGAAAGAAAACGTGGGTGGAAAAGTGAGTAGTGGCCAAATAGTTTAAAATTTTATAAATACTAGTCCATAATTCAAGAAGCTCAATGAATTTTATAGAATAAACTCAAAGATAACCATACTTAGATACATCATAATGAAGTAAAGAAGGTCAAAAATGAAGGCTTGAAAGAAAGGCTTATTTCTAACTTTTCAGCTCAGACTCCACATTCCAGGAGGTCTGGGAATGTTTCATTCATTTATGAAATAAAACATATGCTATCATGGATTGGCTGTGAGGTGTGCCCCCAAAATTCACCTGTGAGACAATGCAAGAAGATTTGGAGGAGAAAGAAATTATTAGGTCATAGCCTTAACCTAATCAGTGAATTAATCCTCCATACAGATTAACTGAGTTATAACTGAAGCGATAGGGTGTGGTCAGAGGAGGTGAGAATTAGGGCATGGCTTTGGGGCATATATTTGTATCTGGCAAGTGGAGTCTCTCTCTGCTGACTGTGAGCTGCTTTTCTGTGCCACACTATTCTGCCATGATGTCCTACCTCACCTCAAGCCCCAAAGAATGGAGCTGGCCTTCTATGGACAGAGACCTCTGAAACCATGAACCCTCAAATAAACTTTTCTCACTTTAAAATTGTTCTGGTCAGGTCCTGTAGTCACAGCAGCAAAAAACCTGACTAAAACACAAGCCAACCAAGATTGCTGTATCCATCAAAAAAGAATGGAAGGAGAAATAAAACTGTCCAAGACAAGGATAAGCTAAAAGAATCTGATGATGAATCAAGAAGTACAGAAACTATTTGAAGAAATACTACACACAGAATGCTTAAAAATGAACCCTAAAGTACCCAACAGATACATTTCACAGAAGAGCTATCAAGCTAATGAAAATTAGGGCCAAATTAAATATAATTGGAAACAAAAATAGCAGAAAATAATAAACTTCTCTCAATAATAATTCTGAGTTTATATGTTTTCCAGTTGCCAAGTAATAGATATAGACTGGCAGATAAAATTTAAAAACAAGTAAATAAAAACCTTAAAAAAAGATACAACTATATGTTTGTAAAACACTCATGTTACAGGCAAAGACATTTAGAAACTAAAAGTAAAAGGACGAAAATAATCCAAGTAGATTGAGTCTGAAAACAATTAGGATAGTTATTTTCACATCTGAAAAAGCAGATTTCAAGTAAAAATTAATCAGAAGAGACAAGGGAGGTCACTACATGCTGGTAAAGAAAACACTATAACAAGAAAATATAGTGTTATTAAATATTTATACCTCATATGGTGGTGTGCCAAATTACATGAAACCAAACTTCCTTAACATTGAGTCCCAGGTAGAATATACAACAGCTAAATTCATTTTCTTCTTATGAATTCATAGAACCTTTTCCAAAATAGATCATGTTCTAGGTGGGAAAACCTAACAAATACAAAATATTTAGTATTATCCCTTCCATCCTAATAATGGAATTAAATTAGAAGTTAACATCAAGATATATTATAGAAACCACATAAATACAGAGATTGAATATCAAGAAAAAGATCATAGAAGAAATTAGAAGATAAATATAAACATTTCTAGAATCAAATCAGAACAGTTATACAATGTACCAAAATCTGGGGATATTATGAAGGTAATTCTAAGAGGAAGTTTATAGCATTAAGTGCCACATTAAAAAATAAATAAATATTCCAAATAAATAATTCAATATTATAACTCAAGACCCTGGAAAATTAGAAACAAACTAATGTTGAACCAGTAAAACACAGTAAATAATTAAGGTCAGAGCCAACATTAATAAAATTGCAAGTTAAAAAAAAGTACAAAGATCAATGCAATAAAAAATTGGTTATTTGAAAGATAAACAAGGTTGATAAATGTCTAGCAAAATTAATCAAAAGAAAGAGATAGAAAATTCATATAAATAAAATTAGAGGTGAAAAAGAAGATATCACCCCAGACATTTCTGAAATCCAGATAATCATTAGAGACTATTTTGAAAATTTATATTCCCCAAAATTAGAAAATCTAGAATACAGTGATGAATTTCCTAGAAACATATAACCTATCCAAATTTAACTAAAAGACATAGAAAACCTAAACAGACCAATATTAAACCTTGACATTGAAATAGCAGTTAAAAGCTTTCCAACAGAAAAAAAAAATCAGGGCTAGTTGGAATCTCAGTGAAGTTCTACCAGACCTTTAAAGAAAAACTAATGCCAAACTTTCTCAAATTATTTGATGAAACAGAATGGGAAAGAACAGTTCCAAATGCATTCTATGAAGCAAGCATTATCCTGCTACAAAATTCAGATAAGGATATCAAGGAAAGAATTATAGACCAATATTCCCAATGAACATAGGCAAAAATAATGATAAATTATTGACAAACCATATTCCAAAACACAGTAAGAAGTTTGAACTTGTTAATCAAATTGGTTTCATCTCAAGGATGCAATGGTGGTTCAACATATGGAAATCAATAAATATAATTCATCACATAAACAGAATTAAAGACAAAAAAAATCACACAATCATATCAATAGATGTAGAAAAAGTCTCTGACAAAATTTAGCACTCATTCATGTTAAAAACACAAAGAAACTAGGGGTGGAAGGAATTTACCTCTACATCATAAAGGCTGTAAATGTCAATCCCAAAGGCAATATCATACTGAATGGTGAAAACTGAGGCAAAAGCATTTCTTATAAAATCAGGCATAAGACAAGAGTCACCACTCCTACTCAATATAATTCTTGGGACTCTAACCAGAGCAATCAGGTAAGTGAAAGAAATTAAAGGAATATAAATGTGTGTGTGTATGTGTGTGTGTGTGTGTGTGTGTGTGCTGGGGGGGGGTGAGTCAAATTATCACTGTTTGCAGATGAAATGATCCTGTACTTAGAAGACCACAAAATTCCACCCACAGGACATGTATGAATGAAAAACAAATTCAGGAAAATAGCAGGATACAAGATCAACATACAAAAATTAATAGCTTTCCTGCACTCCAATAATGAATCTACTGAGAAAGTAATCATAATTATAATCCAATTTAATATAGCTTCAACACATAAAACAAAGTAAATTTTAAAAATATTTCTAGAAATAAATATACCCAAGAGGTGAAATACCTTGTTTTAGTCAACTTTTTTGCTTCTGTGACTAAAAGACCAATTTTAGAGAAGGAAAAGTTTATTTAGGGACTCATGGTTTCAGGGGATTCAATACATAGAGAGCAGGCTCCATTCCTTGAGGCCTGGGGTGAGGCAGAAGATCATGGCAGAAGAGTGTGGTGGAGGGAAGCTGCTCATATGAATATCAGGCAGCAGAGAGAGACTTCACACACCAGATACAAAATGTATACCCCAAAGGCACACCCCTAATGATCTGTGTCCTCCAGCCATACCCTACCTGCCTTCAGTTATAGCCCAGTTAATCCCATCAGGAGATTAACTCACTCATTGAGGTATGGCTCTCATAACCCAATCATTTCTCCTCTAAACTTTCTTACATTGCCTCACACAGGAGCTTTTGGGGGACACCTCACATCTAAACCGTAACAGACCTTTACAATGAAAACTACCAAAAACTGAAGAAAGAAACTAAAGGAGAGCTTTTATGTTCATGGAAACACAGAATAAATACCCTCAAAATGGCCATATTACCAAAAGCTATATACAAATTCAATAAAATACCCATAAAAATACGAATGACCTTCTTCACAGAACTATAAAAATAAAATAGTCCTGATCAGTCTTGGAAGACAGGGGAGTAAAGGAGTTTGCTTTCCAAGCTGTTCTGTGGTGTGAGACCAAGCAAGGGGATAACCAACTTATCCATGAGGTAGTGAAAGAGAGACTTCACTAGGAATTAATAATGGACATTCAGAATAGCTTGGGAACTCAGAAGGTTGTGTTATAGTTAAAGCTTTGTCCCAGGGTTTCATAAACTGACTTCCAGACCACTCACATATAATCGAATCAAGCCTTTATTGAAGCACACCGGTGGCGGCTGACCAGAACATAAAGCTGTTCCCCTGATCAGCCCCAAACAATTGCAAGGACACTCCTTATAAGCCTGAAAACCACAAAAGGGATGTTCAGGGGGTCTAGCCAATGCAAGCAAGCCAGGTTACAGAAGCGGGACAGTGCAGTCAAGCAGAGGTAAGCCTAACCAATCACAGTTATCCCAGTCACCCCAGTTACAGAAACAGAGCCCTGTTACCCTAGTTACAGAAACAATGCCCCATTAGGTAGTTCTGTGTTCTTAAAGGTTTCTATAGCAAAAGCAAAAGAACATCTTGCTCCAGTCATGACTCTTGTACTTGGCATGGTTGTTTTACAGGATGAAGTCATAAAACAAAATGGAGTCACATTTGCTCCTACTACCACAGTTCGATACAATAAAAGGAAGAAGAAACCCCTATCACCACCACTGGGGTGTGCAGAGCTGACCCTCCATGGGTAAAGTGGGGAGATTAACTAAGGAAAACCACATTTGTGGTGGCACTGCAGTTTGTTTTGGTATGGAGAAGTCAGAGATCAAGATCACTGTTGTACTGATCCAGAGGCTGTACTGCACTATATCCTGCAGTGGGAAAGATCCCTCACATCTTCCAGTTGCTACAGAGAACAGAGACAGAAACTATCTTGCCTCTGTGCTACAGTGGCCAGCAGCTGTGGGAGCAATTTCAGGAGCCCAGACCTTTGCAATCCAAACTGGTGCCCCAAAACAGATTTTGCAAATTCATGCCACATGACCCAGAGTGTGTCTAGAAGACCAGGAGAAAATCAGGTGCAAAGAGTGTTTTACCCAGGGGAATATGGGTTACAAAGACCAAAGAGAGCCTGGTTGTTTTCTTCCTGTTGTGAGGCAGGTTGCTCAGAAAACACACCAAGTGCCAATTTTGTCCAAATTGAACAGTCTTTATATAGCCAGCCAGAGTAATAAATATCCTAAAATGCTCAGGACCCATAACTGTGGGTCCTGAGCATTTTAGGATATTTAAAGGCAAAACCACATCTGGGTTGACATAGCTACAAGCAAGCAGGTACAGAAGCTGAATTGGACAGTTAGCTAGACAATGCAATACATTGGTATTTCCCACAGGACTTTCTAGGTTGGCATAGCAGCAAGCAAGCAGAGGGGAAGTGGGTCAAGTTCAGTAAAAGTTAGCAAATGGTTACAGACATCTAGACAATCAATCTCTGACAAGATACATTGCCCAAGAAAAATGGAAGCCAAAGAGAACAATTTTACATTGTATAAAAATTGCTATTTTGTGTTGCCAAGTATGTTATGCTAGGTAACTATTAATGGGTACAGAGGTGGGGCTTTCCCATGGCAGAAGCATTTCTTACATACTATAGAGTCTTAGGGTAAAATGGAATCTGTTGGGTCATTGCCCATCCCTATAGCCTGGCCCATAACATTTCCTTTGAGTCTGGTTGTTTGCAGGAGTAGCTGGGGGCAGGCTGGAATTTGAACAGGTAAGCAGGTGTGACTTTGCTTAGAGATTGAGCCAGGGACACCAGGAAGGGTGGGGTCTATAGGTCGTGGAGGGTGCTAAGAATTGGCTTCTCCACCTCATGAGTAAAACCCAGAGGTACAATTGGGGGACAATTTTTCAGCATGGATTGGCAGCTGCTGGGCTCTGGAGGTGCACTGATTTTATATCTTTCAACCAATTGCCATTTAATAAACTACCTGGGTCTAACTAGAACGAGGCACTGCCTTCAGGAGCTCCACTTATGGGAGAGAACTCCTCTCACAGAACTCTACAGTGACCCCACCCTGAGAGTGGAGCAAACAGTACTCTCCAACCCAACCCACCTCACACTGCCAAAAGGGGAAGTCAAGAATTTTTGAACTACAACAGAAATTTGTTGAAGAATACAAAAAGAGGAAGAATTTGACAGCCTGTGGTCACTACTCTTGTGTACAATACATTCCAAAAAAAAGGAAAGAAAGACATTTGGAAACAATGAACATATTCTCATTGACACCCTTTGACCACTGCAATGAAAGCAATTTCTTCTTTTTTCATCAACAACTCTCCCTGTCTCTCTTTCTCTCGTTCTCTCTGTTTTGATTATGAGTAGAATGCTTCAATGATATATGTGTGTGTGTGTGTGTGTGTGTGTGTGTGTATATATATATATATATATATATATATATATATACATATACATATGTATATTAGTCTCTCTTTTCTCATTTCTAGCATTTTTGAAGGTAGTTACTCATGACTTTGTCTATACAGGGCTACAGTTTTTGAGTAGTATATTTTGGTTTTGCTTTGCATTGTTGTTCACTTGTTTGTTTCTCTTGGTTCTCTCTTTTCTTTTGCTAACAGCCATATTACATTGTTCTCTTTTTCACTCTTCCTTTAATTTACACTTCTAATTTCTCTCCTCCTCCCTCATAACCATCACATCATACATCTGTTCTGCATTCTCCCTGTTCACCTTTTGAAATGCAAATCTGTTTTCAAACTTAAAGTTTTTACTGTCAGCAATTGCTTATCATAGCATTTCTGTTTATTGTTCCAATTAAAATTATAAATGTCATAGTAGTAACTATGTATTTAGTGTAACATTGTATATTGTTTGCATTGGTTGTTATTGTTATTCATCTACCCCTACAATGTTATTTACAGGATACCTTCAGGGACACTATAGTTCATAGGGTAGAAATTCTGGTGCATCAAATTCCTACTGATAGATGGATAGACAAACAACATGAAAAATTGAGGGAATTAATCATCCCACACAAACTAAAATATCTCAAAACAGAATCAACTGACAACACCTTGGAGAAAATTTCAGAGAAGAAATCTAGAAAGTTCATAGTTACACTGATCTACAAGGTAAAAGATGATGCAAGAAGTGAAACTGGAGAGAAAATACAATAAGTGAAAAATCCCTTCAATAAAGAAATACACATTCTAAAAAAGAACCAACTGGAAAATCTCAAAATGAAGAAACCAATAAACCAGACTAAAAATCCAATGCAAATCATCACCAACAGACTAGATGACTTGGAAGATAGAGTTTCAAACAATGAAGACAAAATATACAATCTTGAAAATAAAGTTGACCATCAAGAAAATGCTAAGGACCATGAATCAAAACTTCCAGAAATATGGTATCACATTCAAAGGCCAAATCTAAGATTCATAGGGATAGGTGAAAGTTCTGAAGTTCAAACTAAAGGCATGAATAACATCAATGAAATAATATCTGAACATTTCCCAAACCTTAAGAATGAAATAGAAAATCAAATACAAGAGGCATACAGACTCCAAATGTACATAACTACAATAGACCCACATCAAATCACATTATTATGAAAATGCCTCATGTAAAGAACAAAGATAGAATTTTAAAAAACACTAGAGAAAAATGATTAGTCATATTTAGAGGGAAGCCAATCTAGATCTCAGCTGATTTCTCAAAGCAGACTCCAAATCCTAAGAGGTCTTGGAATAATATATACCAACTTCTGAAAGGAAACAGATGCCAACCAAGATTACTATATCCCTCTAAATTAAGCTCCAGATTTAAAGATGAAGTAAAGCCCTTTCATGATAAACTAAAGTTAAAAGAATTCACAACTAGAAAGCCTGCACTATAAAACACACTCAATAAAATATTTTGTAAAGTGAAAATGGAGAATAAAAATGAAAACAAGCAGAGGTAGAAACTACACTTAAAAATGGATTTATGGCTATTTATGACTAATAGAGACTATTATGGTAAGTGAAATAAGACAATCCTAAAAAACAAAAGGTCAAATATTTTCTCAGATATTTTTTGCCAACTTACAACACTCAAAGACTAGTCAGGCAAAGAGAAATTACCTCAACTTAAAAACTATAAATAAATAAAAACAACAGAAAACAAAAATCATCTGTCAATAATAACACTGACTGTTCATGGACTAAACTCATCAAACAAAAGGCTGAGGCTGGGCAATTGAATTAAAACACAAGACCCAACAGCATGCTGTCTCCAGGAGACTCATCTTATCGGCCAAGAAATCCACAGACTGAAGGTTAAAGGTTGGGAAAAAACTACCACTCACATGGTTTCTATTCTCAGATCAGATAAAGTGGATTTCCAAAACTAAAGTTAATCAGAAAAGACAAAGAATGCCACTTCATAGTTCTTAAGGAAATCATACAACAAGAAGAAATAATAATCATAAATATTTATGCCCAAACAATGGAGCATACATCAAATAGATCCTTCTCAATATCAATAGTAAAACACACCACATAACAATAATACTGGGTTACTTTAGCATGCCTTTCTCATCACTGGAGAGATACTCCAAGCAATAACTAAAGAAAGAAGCTATAGAACTACAAGATACAATTAATAATTTAGATTTTATAGACTATATAGAATATTTCATGCATCAACAACTGAATATACTTTCTTATCAGCAGCATATGAAGCATATTTTAAAATAGACCATATCTTAGGCCATAAAAAATCTTTCAGCAAATACAAAAAAACAATAGAGATAAAATGTTACATTTTATGAGATAATAACAGAATGAAATTTAAATTAGTGATAAGATTAAAAATAGAAGCTACTATAACACCTGGAGACTTAACAATCTGATATTGAATGATTAAATGATAGTAGAAGAAAATACAGCTGAAATAAAAAAAAAAATACTTAGATGTAAAGGAGAATAGCGATACAAAGTATCAAAATCTCTGACACTTTGAAGGTAGTTCTAAGATGAAAGTTCATAGCATTGACCTTATTCATTAAAAGAACAGAAAGATGCCAAATAAATGATTTAACATTGCATTTCAAGGCCTTAGAAAAAGAATAAGTCAACACCAAAAGCATTAGAAGATAGGAAATTATTAAAATCAGAGCTGAAATCAATGAAATTGAAACTTTAAAAATTCAAAAAATTATCAAAACAAAAACTTCATTTTTTGAAAAAATAAACAAAAATGATGAAAAACTAATATTATTAAAATTTGTGATGCAAAAGTAAATGTCAACACAGACTACTGAAATACAGAAGATAACCAGAAACTATTTTGAAAATTTATACTCCAATAAGTTAGAAAATCTTGAAGGCATCAATCATTGGACCCAGCTATCCCACTCCTTGGTATATATCCAAAGGAGTTATAATGAGCATAATACAACGACACAGCCACATCAATGGTTATAGCAGCTCAATTTACAATAGCCAAGATATAGAAACAACTTAGATAACCATTAACAGATGAACGGATAAAGAAATTTTGGTATATACACACAAAATGAAATATTACTCAGCCATAAAAAAGAATGACTTTATGACATTCACTGGTAAAGGGATGGATCTGGAGACTATTATGGTAAGTGAAATAAGACAATCCTAAAAAAAAAAAAAAAGGTCAAATATTTTCTTTGATATTTTTGCCAACTTACAATAAGGTGGAGGGATAGATGTTCTGTGGATTAGACAAAGGTGAACAAAGACAAGGAAGAGGGGACAGGAGTTGAAAAAACAGTGTAATGAATTTGACATAGTATTCCTACATCCATATATGAACACACCACATTAAATTTCACCCTTATGCACATCCACAAGACTGGGAACCTAATTATAATAAGATGTATTCCCATGCTTGTATACCAAAATAGATTCTATTGAAACAGATAAGTAAAACGAATGAATAAAAAATGATTTTAAAAGTTCTAAAATGTATATGAAAGTATAAAAGACTCAGAAAAGGCAAAGGAATTCTGAACATTAATAAGAATTCTGGAAGCATAAAAATGCTTGCTCTCAAATTATACTACATTGCTATAGTTAAAAAAAAAAAAAGACCTAAAGATGAATGGAATACAGTAGAAGGCAGAAAAAATTCCCAAAGATTTAGTCATTTTATCATCCACAAAGTTTTCAGAAAAGAGTTCCTTAATGGTGGTGGGGAAACTGGATATCAACATGTAAAATAATAAAATTTGACCTGTATCTTTCTTCTTGCACAAAAATCAACTAAAAGCCACATCAAAGAACTAGCCAAGAGGGGTGTTCCTGCTGAACTACATGGTTTCTCAACACTTATCAACCATCATAAACTACTGGGAGGGTCATCTGGCATCCCAGGTATTTCTCTGTCTCATGCTAATTGGTGGCTGCTAGGGGGTTGCTATGGATTCTCAACTAGCCTGACTGAGTCAGGGACACCTGGCGCAGAAGATCTCTCCTGTTATTTGTAGATAAACAACTTAGCAGGGTGGGAATGTACCTAGGGGTGCTCTGTGGGTCTTTCCAAGGACAAAGGCCATGTCCCTTCCTTGGACAGGCTTTGCTCTGAGGTAGAGGCTGGTTTTTCAGCAGATCAAGAGGACAAAGGAGGAGAGGGATGGGGATCAAACTGATCAAACTGTGTTATGTACATGTTTGAATATGGCACAATGAATCCCACTATTATGTATTATTACAAGGCAGCAATAAAAAATATCTTGGAAAAAGCAACAGAAAAGTGACTTAATACATATGAGAGATCTTCCATTAAGTTAACAGCGGACTTCTTCCTAGAATGAAGGCGAGAAGCCACTAGAAGGACATCACCAAGTCATTATGTGAAAGATTATCCACCTAGAATTCTAAATCCAGGCAAGATTCTTATGAAAATAGTGGAGAAATTAAGCCATTTTTAGATTGAAAAAGAAAGAACTCATCAGTAGTGGAAATGTTTTATAAGAAATCCTGAAGGAAATTCATAGGCTGAAGTCGACTGGATATTAGAGATTGATTCTAATCAATATAGAGAGGGAAAGTGATCAATATTAATGCTGAATACATTTTCTTTTGAAACTCAGTATAAATGTAATTTCAAGACACTTTCCATTTCCTATATGTTATGTAAGATATCATATAAACCAGTATTAGAAAAACTATATCAAACAACTTATAGCATATTAATATGTAATAAAAATAATATTACAACAAAAAAGTAAAATTGAAAATATATTCAATAAAATATTTTGTATAGACATCAAATTAAGTGTATTAATCTGAAATAGATTAATTCAAAGGCTTTGTATATTAAATCTAATGTTTGGTTTTTCTTGTGGACATTTTTTTTTCATGCATGGTCTATACTTTGTGATGTCTTTGTGCACCTTAAATTTTTTTTTGTGGAAAAATGAATATAAAGAATACTATAATGTGGCAACTATGGAAATCAGACTATCCCCTCCCTGAGCATTTCCTGTTGCTGATTATGGTAATTTTTTGAGTGACTTTATGAATTAATTTTGTAAAGTATGCATTCTATAGTTGATGGTCCCCACTGAAGTCTTTGTTATAACTAGCTTAATGGTGAGGTAGTAATTAAACATTTTGGATATGGTATCTATATGTTTGTGAGTCTGTCTTTCAATATTTAGTGAGACAGTTTGCAAATCTTCCTTAGCCTGCTTGTTCAAAGGCTGGAGTTGGCCAGAGCTGAGAGGTGAGAATTGCTTCAGATCTTTCTTGAACATGCACACAGTCTTTGGCATGGGCACGACTTGCAGATTACCAGGAGTATATTGGAGTGCTTCAAAGCTCTTATTTCCCAAAGAAATTATTCCAGAGCCTTTCTGCCCACATTTCTCCAGCACTCAATTCTTTATTACAATAGTTATTTGCTGCCTTAGATAGCAAAGAGGAGTACATTTTGCCTATAAATATTTTTGACAAATCCTCCCCAAGTAGTTTCATCAGATTAGGAGAGTTCTGAGCAAGGGGAGATAAGAGCAAGGCCTTTGTGTTTGTTCCTAAGGGAGCCACCAACAGGTAAAAACAAAGGGCCACAGTTCTTTGCAAATGCGGTCCATTCAGCTTCTTCCAACCTTCCTATGCAAAACTGGAGTGTTATCTTCAAGACCACAACCAAAATGTGCAGCAGGATGCAGCACCCAGGAAATATCAACTAAGGCATACTGTTTCCATCAAAACTCAGCTGTATTTTTTCCTTGATTAATGTTTGTTTTATTTTGTTTTTAATTACTGCAGCCCTTTTGGTTACTTCACAGAGTTCTAAATAACTAATTCTGACAGGTTTGATAAGTTTTCAATGTTATTTTTTATGGAGGATGTGCTGTCAATGTTTCTTTCTAGGCCATTTTTTTTTTCCTAACATCATTTGCTAATACATTTTTGAAACCAGGCCTAAAATTATCGTCTTGGGTGAAGAACTTAAAGGGATAGATAGCATTTTTCTCTGAAGTTCTAGTAATTTCTAAACATTTCAAGGCAGTTCAGTAAGATTGAACTATAAAAGCAATAAGTTTATTTCTTTCCTCAGAAATATGTCTTATTGAAAGGTTGAAAGACAGCATACTCCCTTTATTCTTTCTTTTAAATTGTCATGTGTTTATATTTTTCTTGAAATTTTGAATTTTTGTGTGAAGGATGATCTTGAATCTTTGAAGTTTATTTCAGACTCTAAAATATTCCTGTCAATTAGCATAGTTCTCACTGTAAAATCCCTTTTTACCTTCAAAAGCCATTCAGTTGCTTTTCATTCTTTTTCTTTGAGGGATTAGAGTTGACACTATTTTTTCTGAAGTCTGAAGGTTGTATTTTGAATTGGACCTTATATAATTGAAGTGACCCCTTTTTAGAGTGAAAAAATCTTACTTTTGCTTTTGTGACATGTTAGGATAATTTATATTTTGTAAAGAAAAAAAAACTTTTAAAATATTGGAACATCTCTTCCAACATGATTGGGTTAGCAAATTAAACCACAAAACTTTTAGAAAATTCCACAGAGTAACTATTTCAAGTACATACCATAGTTGTTTCACAGAATTTTTTCTCAGAATGATTGTCAATGTTTATGCAGAGTAATATCTATTCATTTTGACAAATATTTGTTGAGTGCTTTCTATGTAGCATTTAATCATCTCGTCACCGAAGAAATAGAAAAAAGATATATATTTCTTTTGTTCAAAGAAACATGCTCTCTGATGATAGAGGATTTTACAAAACAATTCAACGCAATAACTTGCTGGCTGCTACATATACTTCAAGAAGGCACAGTGAATCCTGGGCAGATAGATTCACCCAAGTTTGCATTTCTTCTAATTTTTGGACCTTTACAGTTTTCTTGTCTGTGATTTAATATTCAATTAGCTAGATCTTATGTATTTAATGTGTATGTAATATTGCCATTTTGTAAATTTGGGGAAAAAAACAGAAATGTACCTTTACTCAGAACTTTACATCCAGATGTTGATAGGCACTGTGAGGATTTCTGTTAAAGGTAGGCCAGGACAGGTCAGGGAGTGCTATGGTCAGAGTTAAGAGAGAAGGAAGAAAGGATGACAAGTCTTAAGAAATGGTCAGGTGCTCTATATCCTTGTAAGTAGAACTACTAAATTTTCTGATCATTGGGCATCAATGATGACAATGGACACAGTCAAGGTCTAAATGGAGTAAGAATGGATGAACCGTAAGAGAGAGGACTGGTGGGAAGAGAGAGAAGATTTAAAAGTAACATCATAGCTTTTTTTTTTCTTTTGGCATGTTGGATTTGAGACTCTTAGACTGGTATTAAAGCTGTCAGTTTGGCACTAGAACATGGGAAGTTGAAGTTCAGGGTAGAAGAGAGATTAAAACATAAATGTAAATTTTAGATAAATCAGCATGTAAATGGATATAAGATTGTCATAGGATTGGATATAGATAGAATCAAAAGAGAATCCATGGACCAATCCCAGGAGCATTTACATTGTTAATGTCAAGACCAGAAAGATGAGCAATGAACAGATCCTCTAGAATGAAACTCTCTTAAAACCAACAATGGGAAGCAAGCCACAAGATGCCTTACATGAAAATGAATAAAGGATTCCCAGGAGAAATGAGTGATCACCTGTGTCTTATGCTAATGACCTGGAATTCACATTGTATTTAAGAATATGGGTATGACATAATGATGTGATAAAAGCAAAAACCTCTTGGAGTTGGTTCAATTGAAATAGTATTTTAGTTTTTATTAATACATTAATTGTGTTTTATGAATGGAGTTCAGCATGACAGACAGTTCAACACAAGGAAAATATAGTATAGATATGGGACAGAATGTCATTGAAACTTAAAGAAGAGTAAAACTTTTAATCTAAAGCAAAACAAATAGAGATGGAGAATATTTTGTCAAATGATATAGGACAGACACATAAAGACAAGTACTTCCTGTTCTGTGTATACATGGAAGCTAAATAACTTGACATGAATGAAGAATAGTGAGTACTAGATGCCACAAAGGGTAGAGATGACAGGTGCACAGAGGGAGGTTGGATAACAGGTATAAATGTAAAAATTGAGAAGAAATGGAAACATAAATAGAGAAAATTTGTCAACAAGTTTTGTTACCAAACAAATGAGAAAATAAAGTGATAGTGAAAAAATAGACATGGGATCAAGAGTTTCTTTTTCTTTTTTAGAAAAAGGAAATCAGAGCATAATATAGGAAAGGGAGTCACATGGAGATAGAAAGTGAAAGTGGTGCTCTAAGCAGTGTGTGAGCATATAGGAAATGAACTTTGATTATTCACCTTGAGTTCCAGGATGCCCAGTGAGAATTTCAGGATACAGGTGGAGACTGAGAAATCATCAGAAAAAAAGTGATATATATATTGTTCAATGGAGGGCAGAGTATGATGAAAGAAATATGATCCAGGATGCTGAGGATCCGTTATTCACTGGCAGGCACCGTGATTAGCTTGATCCTGAGTGCTCCCAAGCAGAGAGTAATATGGAAGATGTGAGAAATGAGAAGGTCCCACTCTACTCTCATTGATGGAGGCATAGGGTTCTGCAGATGGGGTGGTCTCCCTCAAGAGCCATGACTCTGTTAGGTAGTAGCTAGCAATGAGCAGTTAAATGCATGGCAAGGTCACAGGTCTACTTTAAATTACTCTTGAAGTTTTCTTTAAGTTAGTGCCAAGACAGATGAGCAAATAATTTGTAGCCGACAACCTTTAGAAAAACACTGATACACAAACTGTGAGGACAAACAAAAGTAAAGGGATAATGGCAGGGGGAGGGGTGCCTCAAGAAAGAAGCATTTATGGTAATAACTCTTGACAGGACACATAAAGGTCAAAATAAAACTAGAAGCTAAGGTGTGAAGTATCTCTTAATCTCTTACTAGCTCAGAAGGATTCTTTTGTGGTACAGCTCTACTAAAGTAACTTGTTTTTTTTTGGTATTGGGGATTGAACTCAGGGGTACTTGACCACTAAGCCACATCCCAAGCCCATTTTTGTACTTTTTATAGACAGGGTCTCACTGAATTGCTTATCACCTTGCTTTTTGCTGAGGCTGGCTTAGAATTTACCATCCTCCTGTCTCAGCCTCCTGAGCCGCTGGGATTAAAGGTGAGTGCCACTGCACCCAGCTCCACTAAGGTAACTTCTGACCCACTACTGAACACAATGCCTGCCATTAACATGGGGTTGACTTTTAGATAAATCCTCCTGAATAGAATGGCCACCATGACACTTCTGGAGAGGACCAACTAAGGTCAAAAACTGCACTGCCCAATGTGAAGGAGGAGTTGAATGACTAATTAGCGAAGATACAGAAGGTGGTCCCCAGTTCTCCTGGTCAACATCCAACAGTAATGAATTTGGAGATAGCATTGTCGCCTCTGTCATGCTCTGCTTAAGATTACTGTCTGAGCCTTATTACTGCCTTATTTTACTTTTACTTTCTTTTCACCTCACTTCCACTTGACTATCATAATGCATGGCTTTTGATGCCCGACTTCAAATTTTCTTTCACCAAAACACAAGAACCAATGGTTGGCATCCCCGTTTACCAGTGATGACTCCTTCTTGACTTCTGCTTCCTTCCAAGTCCTCCAGGCAGACACGTATCAAGCCTCCTGGTGAAACCGGTGATCACTTGACTGTGAACTGCTCTCTGTGCATGGAAAGTCTCACTCTGTTACTGTAAATATTCTTTTTTTATTTTAAGGTCTCAAATATTTTTTTTTCTCTAGCCATCTGCTTTAGAGGAAATCCCAACCAATAATTCCCATGTATATATAAATAAATAAATAAATATATATAAACTTTTTTAGTGTTTTAAATATAAAGAAACCTAAAAGGATCATGATATATTGGATCTAAAATATTTCACAGAGCTTGTCAATGGCCACAATGTTATAGTAAAATAGGAGAAATAAGTTCTGGGTGTTCTACTGTATATTAGGGTGAATATCATTAACAATAATATATAATCTCAAAAGATAGCATTTTGAATATATTCATTATAATATTATGGTGATGTGTATGCTGTTTTCCCAAGTTTGGTCTTATACAATGGTACACATCAGTTGAAACATTACACTGTACCCCATAAATATATAAATTATTTTGTGTCCATCAAAAAGTTAAAGACATTCAGCCAGATGAAGTGGCATGAGCCTGTAATCCCAGCAGTTCAGGAGGCTGAGACAAGAGGATTGTGAGTTCAGAGCCAGCTTCAGCAATAGCAAGGCGCTAAGCAACTCAGTGAGAAAATCTCTCTAAATAAAATACACAAAAGGGCTGGTGATGTGGCTCAGTGGTCAAGCACCCCTGAGTTCAATCCCTGGTACCAAAAGAAAAAAAAAATAAAGACAAAAATATGACAGAAATTATGCAATTTTAAAAAAGAAAACTTGTTGCATAAAATATAAGAGAATATTTAATATACCCAACAAAGTAAGAAAATAAAAATTAAAATTATAATAATGTATTAATCAATATGTTAATGTAATAAGGGTTGATATTTCCTGAATGAAACAAGAAGCAGCTACACAAAAAAATAATAGAGAAGTATAAAAAGCAACTGGAAGTTTCAGATCTGATGGCTAACAACAAAAAAATGGAACTTGGTACAAGTACTGTTGTTTGTCTCCAAAGCCTCTTTTTCTTGTCTGTTCTCTTTTACTAATTAGACTAAGAGGAAACACTTAAAAACAAAACAAAACAAAACAAAAAAAAAACTTATTGGTTGTTGAATCTTACAGGTGGATGAATTCAGAGGAAGAATCTTACACTATGCACTTATTGCTTTTGTTGATTTTTTTCTGTTACTGGTTATGTATTTGGTGTCATCAAAATTGCCGAATTCAAAGTCACTAAAATTTTCTTCTAAATTGTTTTATAAAATTTTATACTTTTAACTACTATATATATATAGCTATACTCCATTTCAATTTAATTTTTGAATATGTTGTGAAGGAAGGGAATATGTGTTTTCTTATTTTTTGTTTTGCGTGGTCTTCTATTACTCATATTTTATAAGTACTGCATGCTAACCAATTGCCCCACCGAAGCTCCTTTTGTTGATTCATGTCTATACAATTGTAACAGCAACATTTATTGAACCTACTACACTTCATGATCATTTAACTTGACATTTAAAAAAAAAATCAATTGCCCATACATGTAGTCATAAGTTTTGCATTCTCTTCTCTGTTCTATTGAACTCTTTTCTTTTTTTATGCTGATGCCACACTCTCTTGACTACTTTAGTGTTGTAGAAATTCTTGTATCAAAAAATGTATCTCCTCAAACTTTGTTCTTTATCAAATCAATTTTGCTTTTCCATTTGAATTTTTAAATAAGCTTGTCAGTTTCTACAAAGAAGGTTGCTGGTCATTTGATTTGAGTTACTATGAATTTATAGATTCATTTTGACAAAGCTGACAACATTGCAAAAATAAATTTTCTAATCTATGACCACTGTATATCTTTCCCTTTATTTAGGTCTACTTTAATTTACCTCAGTAATATATTGTGGTCTTAAGAATGTTGCCAAGACTGCTAACCTTATTGATTGGTTCTAGTAGCATGTTTGGACTCAGTGGGGTGTTCTCCATAGTTGATCATGTCATCTGTGAATAAAGAGAGGTTTAGTTGCTCTTTTCCAACTGGATTTTCTATGTTAATTTTCCTCATTACATTGATCAAAATCTACTATATGATTTTTTTTTCTAGAAATTATGCAAACAGACACCCTTGCCTTGTTTGTAATCTCAATAGGAAAGCATTAAGTCTTTTATCACTAAGTGCAATGTTAGCCATGGGTGTTTCTAAGATGCCTTCTATCAGCTTAAAAATATGCTTCTACTTCAACATTTTAAAGTTTTTGTTTGTTTTTAACAGAAATAACTATTGGATTTTCCATATCCTTTTTCTAACTCTTGAGTTGATCTTTTGTATTTATTCTTTTTATGCTATTTACAAAAATGTTTACATTGACTCTTGATTTCTAAACATATTATCTTTAATTGCTCAATTTGTTGAGGTATAACTGACAAACATGGAGTTTGTATATTTATGATGTAAAACTCAATGTTTTCGTGTATGTATTGTTAAAAGACATTCACAATCAAGCCAATTAGCATATCTATCACTTCACATATTACTATTTTATTTTTTGGTTTTGCTTTGTATATGATGAGAATACTTAAAATCTACCCTCAGTAAGCTTCAAGGGTACAATAGGTTGTTGTAAACTGTTGTGAACAGGCAGTAGCTTAAATCTCCAAAAAGTATTAACCTTGCACTACTGAAACTTTGTACCTGTTGACCATTGTCTCCCAGTTTCCCCCTGCCTGCCACCCTTGATAATCAGCATTCAACTCTCAGTTTTTTTTTTTTTTTTGAGTTTATTTTAGATTCACAAAGTGAAGAAATCATGTACTATTTGTCTTTCTATGTCTGTAATATACACTTAGTAATAAGTCTTCTAGAGTCACCCTCATCAAAAATGTCAGAATTTCTTTCTTTGCCAACACTGAATAATACACTACATACATATATATTATGTGCTATATATCCATTCATTCGTTAATAAAGATTAAGTTTATTTCAGTATAATTGTTACTGAGAATAATGATGCAAGGAAGGTCATGATGTCGATATCTCTTTGACAGGGTGCTCTCAAAAAGATATCAACACTGCTTTGTATATTTTATATAATACATAATGCTTCCTTGCAGCATTATGTTTTATATAATTCTATATATGAACATATGTGTGTGTTAACAATGGGATTATTGGATCATATGGAAGTTCCATTTTTAAATATTTGAGGAAATTCTCTACTGTTTTCAATATGGCTATACTGGTTTATTTACATTCCCACTAATTGTGTACAAGGGTTCTCTTTGTTCTACATCCTTGCTAATACAAAGTATCTTATTTTTTGTAATAGGTATCCTAACAAGTACATTGAGATCTTGAGTTCCATTTCTCTGGTGATTAGTGATGTTGAAAACCTATTATGCCTTTTGACGGTTTATCATCTTTTGAGAAATTTCTATATGGGTGTTCATTTTTAATCAAATTATTTGTTTGTAATAGAGTTATGTGCTTTTCTTCTATATATTGAAGGTAAGCCTATTATTAAATATAGAAATTTTGCAAATATTTTCTCCCATTCCATAGATGATCTTTCCTGATATTTGTTTTGCTGTGAATAAGCTTTTTGATTGGCTTTAATCCTACTTGTTTACCTTGTCTTTTGAGGCCTGGGCCTTTATTTGCATATTAAAAATGTTGTTGTCAAAAATGTTATGGTTTGGATGCAAGGTGTGCCACAAAACTCATGTGTGAGATAATACAAGAATGTTTAGAGGTGAAACAATTGAGTTATGAGAGCCTTAACCCAATCAGTGAATTAATCCCTTTAAGGGGATTGGCTGAGTGGTTAACTGAAGGCAGGTAGGGTATGGCTAGAGGAGGTGGATTCTTCGAGGTGTGCATTTGGGGTTTATAGTTTGTACCTGGTGAGTGGAGTGTGCCTGCCACCCCCCCACCCCTCTCCTGATCTTGGGAGGAGTCACACACTCACCATGATGTTCAACCTCACCTTGAACTCAAGGAATAAAGCCAACTGTCCATGGACTGAGACTTCTGAAATCTGGAGATCCAAATAGACTTTAGTTTCTCTAAAATTGTTTCTGTCAGGTATTTTAGTCACAGCAGTAAAAAGCTTACTAATACAGGAATTGGTACCAAGAAGTGGGTTCACTGCTGTTACTAACCTGACCATGTGGTTCAGAAGCTTTTGTAATTTTTTGGAGTTTGTGGGAAGTACTTTAGAAAGTTTACGAATGCAAGCTGGAAAAGGTATAGGTTGTTTTAATTAGAGCTTAATGGATTTTGGGGGGATTGGGGAAGTGGAGCTCATAAGACCAGAATACCAACAGGACTGTGCACAGTTAAGACAGAGCTTAAGAGGTTTCAGAGGAAAAGGAAGACACTATTGGTAATTGGACAGGAGGCTATTCATATTGTGTTCTGGCTAAGCAATTGTCTACATTTTTGCCTTTGTTCTGAGAATTTGTGTGAAGCTGATTTGTGAGTGTGTGTATGTGTGTGTGTGTGTGTGTGTGTGTGTGTATTATAAAGTGGTAGACTTCTGGCAGAAGAAATTTCTAGATAGCATATTATTCAGTTGGTGGCATGTGTATTACTGATTGCTTTAGCTAATTTTATTGTGATATTCAAGAGCTTAAGCAGAGCAGAAAGATTTGAAAATTTTGGATTTGAAATATGGGAATGAAACTGGGGTTAGAAGTTTGCAGTTGTTAAAGACATTAAGGTCACTAAAGAATGTAAAGAAGATCAAAAAGATGGTTTAGAATTGGCAAGACTATACCCATCTTGGGCTAAAGGGAGTAAAATTAAATATTCCTTTAAGAGACCAGTAGTGTACCCTGTTTGCACAGGCCTAGGAAGTTTTTCATCTGTATTAGCCACCCAGGCACTCAGATACTGCTAAAGCCATGGTCTCTGGAGGCTTGGCTACTACTTGAGATGGAGACAGACCTTAGCATCAACCCATGGTCCTGGTTCTGCAATATTGCAGGACACTGAAGTTAGGGGATCATGGAAGCTTCCTCCAAGATTTCACAGGGAAGCCTAGGAAGTCAGGCAAAGGGTAGCAGGGTCAAAGTATCCCTGCAGGCTGCCCTTGAGAGATCAACAACACGGAAATGATGGAAATCTGAGGAGGAAGCCAAAGCTGCAGTGGAGACCTCCAAGATTAAAAAATGCCAGTACTGTGGAATATCTGCCTAAGAAACCTGCAGGAATAGATCAGAGACAAGCCTAAACAGAGGCCAATGTGACCTGCAACCAGCAAAGCCATAGGTGCAGAACTACATGAGCCCCTTGGACAGAACACCACAATGTCATGTGCCCCAGATGCTGGACATGGAACTACATGACTTATTTGCCCAGCTGGATTGGAATTGCTTTGGTACCATCCCTTCTTTCTATGCCCCTATTTTTCTGAATGAAAATATCTACTCTTTACCATTATATATTTGATACTGGTAAATTGCTTTTGATTTTCGCAAATCATAGAAGCTCACGATGAGTGTTTGCTTTTAGTCTCAAGGGAGACTTTGGACTCAAACTTTTGGCCAATCTTAAAACTGTTGAGACTATGGGGACTCTTGGACATGGACTAGATGTATTTTACATTTTAGAACATCATGAACTTTTAGAAGCCAGGGGTGATATGTTATGGTTCAGTTGTTAGGTATCCCCTAAAAGTTCCTGTGTGAGACAATGGAAGTGAGCTTAGAGGTGAAATGATTAGGTTATCAGAGCCTTAACACAATCAGTGAATTAATCCCCTGATAGAGATTCATGGAATGGTAACTAAGGCAGGTAGGGCATGGATGGAAGAGGTAGGTCATTTGGGGTATGCTTTTGGGTTATATATTTGTATTTGGTGAGTAGAGTGTCAGTCCCCCCCCCTTCTCTCTCTATCTCTCTCTCTCTCTCTCTCCTTTCTGATCATCATGTGAGCCATTTCCCTCCACCACAATCTTCAGCCATAATGTTTAGCTGCCAATCGAGCCCTAAGGAATGGAGCTGACTGTCTATGGACTAAGAACTCTGAAACCATAGGTCCTGAAATAAACTTTTCCTCCTCTAAAATTATTCTTGTCAGATATTTTAGTTTCAACAGTGAAAAAGCTGACTAAAATACAGGAATCATGTTAAGAAGACTCTTGATTATTTTTTTTCCTACTAATTTTACAGCTTCAGGTTTTAAATTCCATCTTTGCTATATTTGGATATATTACTGTGCATGATGTGCCATAGTCCAACTTCATTCTTCTGTATGTAAATATCCAATTTTCTCAGA
Source organism: Marmota monax (assembly GCF_021218885.2). Classification (NCBI taxonomy): domain Eukaryota; kingdom Metazoa; phylum Chordata; class Mammalia; order Rodentia; family Sciuridae; genus Marmota; species Marmota monax. Next base: position 137,154 of record NW_026694892.1, on the reverse strand, counting down.
ACCATCCATTGAAGAGAGCATTCTTTCCTCCTTGGGTGTTGTTGGCACCCTCAATGGACATCAGCTGATTGTAAATGCTTGCATTTTATTTCTGGGCTTTCTAAACTGTTACTTCAATTTGTATGTCTGTTTGAATGCCAGCACTTTCCGCTATCACATTTATAAATTTTAAGAACTAAATCTACCTTGTATTCCTGGGCTTATTCCCATTTGTGCTGATTTGATTTGCTAAAACTTATGTTGATAATTTTTGCATCTGTATTCACAAGAGATAACGTATAGTTTTGAGGTAGAAAAAGGATAGGTGGTTCAGAGTAAAAAGTCAGCAAGAGAGCAAACAAAACTACAACCACCTTAATGTGCCCTGCCATGTTATGGAAGAGTTCTGTAAGCTTCCATTTTGCATAAAACAATATGTAATTCAGCCCATCCCACTCCCAGGACAAATGAAATATCAAGAACCAATGAGAAAAGCACATTTTCCAAATTAGGAGGAGCCTATCAACCGCTATAAGTGTCTTTAAAAAGAGGAAATGCCTAAGTACCCCTTCCAGGCACTATGAGTTCTGAGCCTTTCCTTTCACTTTTTTTTTTTTTTTTAATAAAAAATTCTTGGTCACTAGCTTACTTATGCTTTCCCAGTTCATTATTCAACTCTGGGGAACACAGCCCAGATCCCAACTTCTGCCAATAACAATTTCTCTTTACGTCTAATATTTTCCTTTCATTTTTGTATTAAAGTAATGCTAGGCCCATAGGAAACAAAAAAAAAATTATGTATTTATTCTTCCTATATTTTAAAAATGCTTTGTGTAGAATTGGTTTAAAAATAATTTTTTAAAAAATATAATTTGCCAGTGAAGCTATCTTTGAATGACGTTTTCTTTACTGGAGGTTATCATTTACAAACTCAGCATTTAAAGGACTAGAAGCAGACCATTCGAAGTTTCTAATTTCTTCTTGATTGTTCAATTCACCAGTGAAATATTGTTTAAACTTCTCCCCTTCCTTCCTTCCTTCCTTCCTCCCTCCCTCCCTCCCTCCCTTCCTTCTTTCCATCCTCCCTTCCTTCCTTTTTTCCTTCCTCCCTCCCTTCCTTCATTCCTTCCTTCCTTCCTTCCTTCCTCCCTTCCTCCCTCCCTTCCTTCCTTCCTCCCTTCCTCCCTTCCTTCCTCCCTTCCTTCCTTCCTCCCTCCCTTCCTTCCTCCCTTCCTTCCTTCCTCCCTTCCTCCTTCTTTCACTCCCTCCCTCCAGGGATTACACCCAACAGCCCTCAACCACTGAGCCACATCCCCATCACTTTTTGTTTGTTTTGAGATAGGGTCTCACTAAGTTGATCAGGGTCTGGATAAATTGCTAAGGCTTGCTTTGAACTTGCAATCCACCTGTCTCAGCCTACAGAGCCACTGGGATTACATGTATATATCACCATGCCTGGCTGTTTTAATATCTATAAAATCTATAGTGATACCCACAGGCTCATTTTTTTTTAATATTGGAAATTTCTCTCTTCTCTTCCCTCCCCTCTCCTCTCCCCTCCCCTCTCCCCTCTTCTAGCCTCCCCTGCCCTCTCCTCCTCTTCTCTTCCCTTCTCTTCTCTTCTTTTCTTTTTTTTCTCTCTCTCTGATCTTGGGTTGTGACAATTTTTAAAAAAAAAATTTCTGAAAGATTCATCTTTTGTTTCATTATTTTTATTTAATTGTTTCATATTTCATCCATTGCTTCTGTCATCTTTGTTTCCTATCTGCTATTCCCTTGAGACTTAATTTTCCTTAAAGTTCTCTATTTTCTTTAATGGGTACTGAAATCATTGATCATTATTCTTTCTAAGACACATATTCTATGCTAGACATTTCCTTCTTAGCACTACTTGATCTGCTCTCACAAATTTTGATAAATTGTATTTTAATTTTAATTCAGTTTAAATATTTTGTTTCCTTTTGATTTCTTTTTTTGCATTACAATTCTTATTACACATATATACCACAATTTTTCATATCTATGTATATAAAATATGTTGACACCCTTTTTGTGTCTTCATACATGTACTTTGGATAATGATGCCCATTGCATTCTACCATATTTGCTATTCCCCTGCCTCCTCCCTTTCCCTCCCTCCCCTCTTCCCTATTTAGAATTCATCTATTCCTCCCATGTTCCCTCTCCATACCCCTCTATGAGTCAGCCTCCTTATATCAGAGAAAACATTCAGCATTTGTGTTTTTGGGGATTGGCTAACTTCACTTAGCATAATCTTCTCCAACGCCATCCATTTACCTGCAAATGCCATGATTTTATTCTCTTTTATTGCTGAGTAATATTCCATTGTGTATATATGCCACATTTTTTTTTATCTATTCATCCACTGAAGGGCATCTAGGTTGGTTTCACAGTTTAGCTATTGTGAATTGTGCTGCTATAAACATTGATGTAGCTGTGTCAGTGTAGTAAGCTGTTTTCTTTTTTTATTTCTTATTAGATCAGTGTTTTATTTTGAAATGTTTCATTTTGTTTCCAAACACTGGAGGTCATCTCTCTACCATTCTTTTGTCGAATTCTATTCAATTTCATAGTTGTCAGAAAAATTAGTTTGTATAATTGGGACTGCATTGTCTGTTGATTCTGCCTTTAGACTGCTTTTACACCTGAGCTCCCACATCAGCTCCTCCTACAGTTTCCTGCCCACTGAGTTGCCCTGCGGATTTTGGACTTGGACAAACTCATAATTAGTTCCTCCAGATGTTCCCTATTTCTCTTCTTTCTCCACATTTACACAGAAGTGTTCTTTTCTTGTTGGTTCTGTTTCTCTGAAAATGCCTAAATCAAATTTGGACTTTATGGAGTATAATATTCACCGTCTTGGAAATTGTTCTGTGGGAGTTTGAACAGAATATGTTTTATTCAGTTTTTGAGAATATTTTAATATAATTGTCAATTAGGTCAAGTTGTTTGATAGTGCTGTTAAATACTGGTATATACTTTTCAAATTTTTTAATCTATGAGTTTATTCAAAAATCAATGTCGCAATATCTATGATTTTGGTTCTACTACACATTATATTTTTTGTCACAATGTGCTTTATGTTCATGCTTTGAACACTATTACTATTACTAGGTGAGTTTAGGTATGTTTAGGATTAAGTTATCATTAAGAAATGACTCATTTTATCCCTAAGAACTTTGTTTTCCCTGAAAACTACTTTCTCTGGTATTACTGTCTCAACTCTAGATTTCTGTTCACTAGTGTTAGAATAATACACATTTTTCAGACTTTCTGTTTTAAAATAATTTGTGTCTTTAAAGTTGTTTTTTTTTCCTAGAAAAAAATCTATATTCTATATCAAAGTCTCTGATTATTAATCCAATGGTTAATTTATATTCTTTATGATCATTTGATCTAGATCTACCATTTTGCTCTGTTTTTCTCACTTCTTCAATTTTTGTTATTGTTATTGTTTTCATCAACTTTTTTTTTCCTTTGAACTAAGCAAATGTTTTTAATACCAAATACATCATGCTATTTTGGTTTATTGCCTATTACTTTTTGTTTTGTTGTTTTTGTGGTTGTCTTGCAGTTTGTAGTGCACATGTCTAACTCATTACAGTTCCCCTTCAAACACAAGATAAAGAGAAATATTTAAACCATTAAAATAAAAAAGACACATTATACAGAAATGTACAAAGATTAGAATAAAAGAAAATGTCTCATCACAAACAATTCAAGTCCCAAGGAAAGGACATATCATGCTTAGGACATATCAAAGCAATATCATGCTTCTTTCTGCCCTGTATAAGAATACTAAAACAATTATTTTTTGTTTTTTCCTTCATAATTATTTGTACTGTTGTCATGGTACTACATTTTTACATATGTAAATGTAACAAATGCATTCGTATTTTATTTACTTTTAATAACTGATAATACTTCAGAAGAGTATAAAAATTGGAAATAACGTTTATATGATGCAGATAATGACCATTTCCAGTACTATTTAACTGTTGTTTAATCCAGATTTCTATGTAACATCATTTTTGTTCATTCTTAAGGACTTTTTAGAATATTTATTTTAATATAGAAGACTAGTGATAAAAATTGTTAAGCTTTTGTGGGTCTAAAAATTCTTTGTTTTACATTTCTTTTTGAAAGACATGCATTTAGGTTTAGAATTCTAGTACAGCAGTATGTTCTTTCCTTGGGACTCATCTTTTATTTTTTTTTTAAATGAATTAAAAATGGCTGGAATACAAATCATGTCTCAATAATAATGCTGAACGTTAATGGCCTAAACACACTAATTAAAAGGCATAGGCTGGCAGATTGAATTAAAAAAAGATCCAATAATAAGCTGTCTCAAAGAGACCCATCTCATAGGAAAAGGCATCCACAGACTGAAGGTGAAATGTTGGGAAAAATCACACCACACACATGGACTGTGGAAGCAATCAGGGGTTTCCATCCTCATATCAAATAAAGTAGGCTTCAAGCCAAAGTTAGTCAAAAGGGATAAAGAAGGATATTTCATACTGCTTAAGGGAACCAGTCATCAACAAGACATAACAATAATAAATATATATGTCCCAAACAATGGAGCATCTATATTCATCAAACTCTTCTCAAGTTCAAGAGTCAAAACAAATGACAACACCCCAATAATTCTGGGTGACTTTAACACACATTTTTCATCACTGGGTAGATCTTCCAAATAAAAGCTTAACAAAGAAACTATAGAACTCAGTAATATAATCAATAACTTTGACTTAACTGATATATATATAGAATATTTCATCCTTCAACAAGCAAATACACTTGCTTCTCAACAACATATGAATCCTTCCCTAAAATAGACCATATAGTATGCCACAAAGCAACTCTCAGCAAATATAAAAAATTAGAGATACATCCTGCATTCTATCAGAGCATAATGGAATGAAATTATAAATGAATGAAAAAATTAAAAAAACAGAAGTTATTCCAACACCTGGAGACTAAATAATATGCTACTGAATTACTGAATGAATAATGGGTTACAAAACACATCAAAGAGAATATTAAAAAATTCTTGGAGGTGAATGAGAACACAGATAAAACATATTGAAATCTCTGGGACACTATTAAGGCAGTTCTAAGAGGAAATTTTATTCCAAGGACTTCATTCCTTAAAAGAAGAAAAAGTGAAAAAATGACCTAACATTACATCTCAAAGCCCTATAAATATAAGAACAAATCAACCTCAAAAGCAGTAGAAGACAGGAAATAATTAAAATCAGAGCTGATCAATGAAATTGAAACATAATAAATAATTGAAAAAAATTACAAAACAAAAAGTTGGTGCTTTGAAAAAATAAATAAAATTGATAAACCATTAGCCATGCAAACAAAAAGGAGAGAGAACACTCAAATTATTAACATCCATGATGAAAAAGGAAATATTACAACAGACACTACAGAAATGCAGAAGATAATTAGAAATTATTTTGAAAACTTGTACTCCAATAAAATAGAAAATATTGACAGAATCAACAAATTTCTGAATCATATGATTTGCCCAAATGAATCAGGATGATATACACAATTTAAAAAGATCAATTTAAAGCGATGAAATAGAATATTCCATCAGAAGCCTACCAACCAAGAAAAGCCCAGGACCAGATGGATACACAGCTGAGTTCTACAAGACCTTTAAAGAAGAACTAACACCAATATTTCTTCGATTTATACCAGGAAGTAGAAAAAGAGGGAACGTATCCAAACTTACTCTATGAGGCCAATATCACTTTGATTCCAAAACCAGGCAGAGACACATTAAAGAAAAAAACTTCAGACCAACATCTCTAATCAATATAAATGCAAAAAATTTCATTAAAATTCTGGCAAATTGAATACAAAACCATATCAAAAAGATAGGGCACCATGATCAAGTGGGGTACATCACAGGGATGCAAGGTTGTTTCAACACAAGGAAATCAATAAATGTAATTCATCACATCAATTGACTTAAAGATGAGAACCATATAATCATCTCAATAGATGCAGAAAAAGCATCCAACAAAATACAGCACTGCTTTATGTTCAAAACACTAGAAAAACTAGGGATAATTGGAACTTAAGATCATAAAAGCTATTTATGCTAAGCCCCAGGCCAACATCATTCTAAATGGAGACAAATTGAAAGCATTCCCTCTAAAAACTGGAACAAGATACTGATGCCCCCTCTCACCATGTCTACTTAACATAGTTCTTGAAACACTGGCCAGAGCAATTAGACAGATGAAAGAAATTAAAGGGATACTAATAGGAAAAGAAGAATGCAAATTAGCACTGTTTGCTAACCATATGATTCTATACCTAGAAGACCTAAAATATTCAACCAGAAAACTTCTAGAACTTGTAAATGAATTTAACAAAGTAGCAGGATACAAAATCAATACCTATAAATCAAAGGCATGTCTGCATATCAGTGACAAATCCTCTGAAAGGGAAATGAGGAAAATTTCCCCATTTACAATAGCCTCAAAAAAAAAAAATAAATTAAATACTTGGAAATCAACTTAACAAAATAGGTGAAAGATCTATATAATGAAAATTACTGAACACTAAAGAAAGAAATCAAAGAAGACCTTAGAAGATGGAAAGATCTACCTTGCTCTTGAATAGGCAAAATTAATATTGTCAAAATGATCATACTACCAAAAGCACTATACAGATTTAGTACAATGTTAATCAAAATCCCAATGACATTCCTCATAGAAATAGAAAAAGCACTCATGATATTTATCTAGAGAAATAAGAGACCCAGAATAGCTAAAGCAATCCTTAGCAAGAAGAGTAAAGCAGGTGGCATCACCATGCCAGAACTAACCTTAAACATCAGTCCAATATCTCTAATCAATATAGATGCAAATATGCTTCATTAAAATTCTGGCATATTGAATATGCTGGAGCAATGTCAACAAAAGCAGCATGGTATTGGCACCAAAATAGACTGGTAGACCAACGGTACAGAATAGAGGACACAGAGACTAACCCACATAATTACAGTTATCTTATATTAGACAAAGTCACCAAAAACAAATATTAGAGAAAAGATAGCCTCTTCAAAAAATGGTGCTGGGAAAACTGGAAATCCATATGCCATAAAATGAAATTTGGCCTCTATCTCTCACCATGCACAAAACTCAACTCAAAGTGATCAAGGACCTAGGAATTAAACCAGAGACATTGCATCTATTAGAAGAAAAAGTGAGGCCCAAATTTCCATCATGTCATATTAGGTCCCAACTTCCTATAGCACAAGAGTTAAAATCAAGAATCAATAAATGGGATGGATTTAAACTAGAAAGCTTCTTCTCAGCAAAAGATACAATCAGTGAGGTGAACAGAGAATCTACAGTTTGGGAACAAATTTTTACCACAAGCGCATCAGATAAAGTACTAAACTCTAGGATATATAATAATCTCAAAAATCTTAACACAGAAAAAACAAATAACCCAATCAATAAATGGGCCAAGGAACTAAACAGACAGTTCTCAGAAGAAGATACACAATCAATCAACAAATATATGAGAAAATGTTCAAAATCTCTAGCAATTAGAGAAATGCAAATCAAAGCTACTCTAAGATTTTATCTTACTCCAGTCAGAATGCCAGCTATTATGAAGACAAACAACAATAATTGTTGGCAAGAATGTGGGGAAAAAGGCACACTTATACATTTCTGGTGGGACTGCAAATTAGTGCAGCCAATATGGAAAGCAGAATGAAGAATCCTTGGAAAACTGGGAATAGAACCACCATTTGACCCAGCTATTCCACTCCTCAGTTTATATCCAAAGAACTTTAAAACAGCATACTACAGGGACATAGCCACATCAATGTTTATGGCAGGACAAGAGAGAATAGAATTATAGAATAGAATTATGGCTTTGCAGGTAATTTGATGAAGCTGAAGAAGATAATGCTAAGTGAAGTTAGGCAATCCCCAAAAAACATATGCTGAATGTTTTCTCTAATTTAAGAATGCTGATTCATAATGTGGTTGTGGGGGGCATGGGAGGATTAGACAAACTCTAGATAGGGCAAAGGGGAGGGAGGAAAAGGGAGGGGGCATGGGGTAGGAAAGATGGTGGAATGAGATGGACAACATTACCCTAAGTACATGTGTGAACAGAGGAATGGTGTAACTCTACTTTGTGTACAACCACAGATATGAAAAATTGTACTCTCTATATGTAATATGAATTATAATGCATTCTGCTGTCATACATAACAGATTAAAGTTTAAAAAATAAAAAAGAATTATTCTCAAGCAAAATAAATGCAAGATAATTTTACAAACATATGTAACCTTAAAGAGTAGCAAAGGAATATTTTCATATAGAAAAGAAGTGATGTAAGAGTCCTGGAAGATCAGGAAGCAAAAAGATAACAATTAAAAGTATGGTTGCATATCCTAGATTCTTCAATTTATGAGTTTTATAAGTGATTAGTGATTGAAATAAGACTATTTACATATTGTGACACTTGAGACAGTGATATTATAGGTAAGGAAGGTACAACAACCTTCAGAGTGGTAAGAACTTCACAGTTAGCTTGGAGTGGTGAAATGTTGACACTGGTAGACTGCATTAAGTCACATATGTAATGTAACTCTCAGCGTAAATGCTACAGAAAAGATACATTAGCAAACAAAATGAGATCTTACATAATGTTATGTAGCCCATAGAAATAGAATAGAGGAATGGAGGAAAACGGACCAGAGGAAAAAAATCAAAAACAAAATAATAAAATGGTATACTGAAGAAAGAATATATCAATAGCTACCATAAATTTAAATGATACAAATATATTAATAAATAAGAGATTAGAATACTATATAGAGATCACCCAAATTCATTAATTGTATAAGAAACTAGATCTAATTCATGGGAATTGAATTAGATTGAAAGAAATGGAAAATTATGTTACAGCAGCATTAATAAGGAAAACGTAGGCATGGATATATTGATACCTGATAATGTAAATTTTAGAGCAAAAATTATTAGGAGCAAAGGAAAATGTTAATACCAATAAATAGATCAGTATATCAGAAAAATACTGATCTTAAATGTGGGTGCAAAAATGTTATGCTAACATTGATAAACACAAAAGAATAAATAAGCAAATTCATAAATACAGAAAATCAGCAAGAATAGAGAAAATCTGAATATCACAACCAACACTATCTAATGAATACACGTAGAACCATCTACTCCACAGCAGAATACACATTTTTTTCCCCAAGTTCCCATGGAACATTCTCCAAAACAGACTGTATTCTGAGGCATTAAATAGAACTCAATACATTTATAGGAATTGGAAACATACAGAGGATGATATATTATAATAATACAAAGTAGATATCATTAACAGGAAATTAGGAAAATTTCTAAGCAGTTAAAAATTAAATCCCTATATATGTAAATCATTCTGATGTCAAGAACAAGTCTCAATGTAAATGAAAGAGTACACTAAGTTGAACTAAAATGAAAAATACATCATATCAAAATTTGTAAAAAAAAAAAAGATAAAGCAATACTAAAGGAGAAATTTAAATTTATATGGCCCTTAGTATCTATTTTAGGAAGAAGGAAAAGACACAAGTCAATGAGCAATCATCTCAGAAACCTAGAAAAAAAATCCTAAACAAGAAGATGAAAGAATAATAAAACTAAGAATAGAAATCAATAACACAGAAATTATAAAAAAAAAAAAGTAGAGAAATTAAGGAATCAAAAAGCTACTTCTTTGAAAGAGCTATGGCAGCTGGTTCTTGATGGTTGTAGAAAGAGTGACAAAAATAGCAAAGCAGGATACAAAACTCACAAATGTCAAAATAAAAGGGAGAATGTCAGTATAGATCTGAGGAGTAATGTTATTATGACACCTTTTTGCTCACAAGTTCATAAACTTGAAAGACAGAACAATTCCTGGTTAACCAATAAGTACTAAAACTCAACCAGATGGAATTGACAATCATAATAGCTTTGTTGCCATTACAGAGATGTAATGCACAATTTAAAGTTTCTTATAAAGTAATTTCAAGTCTCAGATAGTTTCGCTGATGACTTCTTTAAAATTTGAGGACATCAATTTTAAAACAATCTTATCCATCAAGAGCAGGAAATATTTTCCAGTTCATTTTCAGATGCCAATACTTCCCTGATTCCAGGACCAAAGATAGCACAAAAAAGAAAAAAGAGAACTATATCGAACAGGGAATTAATACAGCAATCCTCAACAAAATATGAAAAAAAATGAAATTCAGCAATGTATTAAATAATACACCATGACCAAGTGGACTTTATTCACGACAATGCACAGCTGCTTTAACATTTGAAATGTCATCAATGTAATCTTCCATATCAATACACTAAAGAGAACATTTATATACCTATACCAATTGATACAGAAAAGTATTTACAATCTACAATATCCATCAATGGTATAAATTTTTAATTATTTAAAGAGGGAAAATACCTCAACTTGTTAAGGAGATTTAATAATAATACCTACAGCTAATGCCATACTTAATACTAAAAAAAAAATTATTTCCTAATAAAATCAAGTATAAGGCAAAGATGTCTGCTCTAACCAGTCGAATTCAATATTGCAGGAAATTGAAGCTATTACAATAAGATGGGTACAGGTCGGGATGGCCTAAAAGGAACAGATACAACTGCAGATGACACACTGGTCTAAGTAGACAATTCCAGGCAATCTACAGAAAAATAATTGCTCTTACTACTAAATTAATTCACCAAGGCCATGACAAACAGATCCACACAAAAAATAAACCACATTTCTATGTAATAACAATGAACATAAAGAATCAAAAATTAGAACCCTAAAACCACTCACAGTCTCTTCAAATTTAAAAAAATATTTAGGCATAAAATTAACAAACATGTAAAGGGCATTTGTATTAAAATTACAAAATGCTGAATAAAAATTAAAGAAAAAATAAATGTCGATTTTTTTTTTTAAAACTGGAAGTTTCACCAGAGGAAATTTGTCAATTTTCTCCAAACTGATCTACAAGCTTAAAGCAGTTTATATCATAATTCAACAGGATTTTCTAAAGGTGTCATCAACATTATTCTTTTTACTGGTTTTTAAAAATTTTTCAGCTATATATAATATTAGGATTCATTTTGACATAATTATAAAAGCATAACATAGAACAGACTTTGCTCCAATTTAGTCCTCAGGATTTCCCCTTTCCCCCACCTCCTCCCTCGATCTGTTCCCTTCCCTCCACTCTACTGATCTTTCTATCTACTTTCAGGGTTTGTTTGTTTTTTTATTGTTAGTGTTTTGTGGATATTCATGATGGTGAGGTTCACTCTGGTATATTCATGTAGGGACATAGGAAATCATGACCGATTCTTTCCAGTGTTCTTCTCTTATCCTGTTCCTTATCTTTACCCTTCAGTCCATCTATTTTGATGGGATTCCTCCTTTTACTTATCATTATCTTTCTTTCTCTCTTTTTTGTTCCCCTATTTTAGAGTAACTTCTGCATACCAGAGGAAATATTTAAACTTTGGCTTTCTGAGTCCAGCTTATTTCACTTAGTGTGATAGTCTCCAGTTCCATTCATTTACCAGAAAATGCCTTGATTTTCATTCTTTTTTATGGCCAAGTAATACTCTATTTTAAATACAGTTTGTGGCCAGTTGCATTTCTTCTTTTAAGAAGTGTCTTCTTAGACCTTTTCCCCATTTATTAGTTGTATTACTTGTTTTATTTGGTTTGGTGGTGTTTGAGGTTTATTTTTATTTTTATTTTATTTACATTTGACAGCAGAATGCATTACCATCAATTTTATCCATATAGAGCACAATTGTTCATATCTCTGGTTGTATACAAAGTCTATTCACACCAATTTGTGTCTTCATACATATACTTTGGATAATGATGTCCGTCTCATTCCACCATCATTTTTAACACTCTTCCCTTCCTATACCTCTGCCCTATCTAGAGTTCCTCTATTCCTCCCTTGTTCCCCCTCCCTACCTCACTATGAATCAGCCCCTTTATATCAGAGGGAACATCCAGCATTTGTTTTTTGGGGATTGTCTAACTTCACTTAGCATTAATTTTCTCCAACTTCATCCTTTTACCTGCAAATGCCATGATTTTTTTTTTCTTTTATTGCTGCATAATATTCCATTGTGTATATATGCCATATTTTTTATCCATTCATCTACTGAAGGGCATTTAGGTTGGTTCCACAGTTTAGCTATTGTGAATTGTGCTGCTATAAACATTGATGTGGCTGTGTTCCTGTAATATGCTGTTTTTAGGTCCTTTGGGTATATATCAAGGAGAGGGATAACTAGGTCAAATAGTGGTTCTATTCCTAATTTTCTATGGAAATCTCCAAACTGCTTTCTATATAGGCTGTACCAATTTTTTTTCTATATTCTGGATACTAATGCTCTGAGGAGCAGGTGGCAAAAACCTTCTCTCATTGTATAGGCTCTCTCATCATGCTCTTAGTTGTTTCCTTTGTTGTGCAGAAGTTTTTAAATTTGATTTCATCCCACTTATTGATTTTTAGTTTTATTTCTTGTATTTTGGGAATCTTGTTAAGGACATCAGTTCCTATACCACCATGTTGGAGTGTTGGGCCAATGTTTTATTCTAGCAGTTGCAAAATTTCTGCTCTTATTCCTAGGTCTTGTTCTACATGTTATACAATAATAAAAGTTTTGGGAAATATATATAGGAGAAAATCTTCATAAAATAGGTACAATCCATAAAAGACAAAAAGAGTAAATTACACTGACTTACGTATTACACAATGCATAGAGGCATTGAAACATCACATAGAAACCAGTTTGTAAGTAGATTTTCATATGTAAGTTAAAAACAAATTTAATTTAAAGAATTTTTTAAATGGTAGCAATGACAAATTATTAGTTTTGAATCTACCTTCCATATTTTTCACCATTATCCATATCAATTCCAATGAGATCTTGTGTATTTGAGTAGGAATTTTGTGCACATACATTGTCTGAAGATTACCTTATCTTTAAGGCTTTCTCTGTACACACAGATCTAGCTGCATTGAGAGGCTTTAACTCTTACATGGATAATGTGAATTTATAAGCACAAAAATTCGGTTCTTTCAAAACACTTATTTAAAACCATAGCACATACACCTTAGCAGAAATCTCACTCTTATAGAAATTGCAGTGCTCACCTCAGTTTTGTTATTGCAATATCCCATTGTAAAAGCCCATTACTAGATTCTGAATCAACTTCTTAACATTCTCAATTCTTCATTAGACTGAATTCAATTAGACTGAATTCACTAAATTCATTGAAGCAGTCTTGAAAACTTAGATTGTTGGAATATAACACTAAATTGCCTGCTAATTTCATATCTAGGTATCATTTATACCTTAGAGCTAATTAAAGATTACATGTTAATAATGATGTATATAAACTAGAAGCCATGACTATGGAATGCATTTCTATTTTGCAGAGTTTTTACTTTCAAAATTAAAACATGTAACAGCATGCTATAATTTCTTCATTTAATATTAGAGTTACATAGAATTTTGTAAACAAATATGCAATCTCCCTGACTCTTTAGTGACATGAATAACTATATGAATTTTGTTGCATATTGTGAAATCATTATATCATAATTAAAATAAAGTTAGATCTAAATAAAGACCATAACAGAATAAAGAAAGGGTAATTTCAAACTCCACAGAAGTAAGTCAGATGATGATTTTTTCTTCAATTGATACACATAAGATTTATACAAATAAGTACTCCTAATCATTTCTTAATCCATTTCCCATGGTATGTAATAAGTACAAGAATAATTGTATGGTGGTATTCCTTAAAATCAACTTCTGTTTTGTATCCAGTAAGAATCAAGCATGGTGGCAGGTACAAGTTTTCAGAATTAAACATGACTTATAAAATCTTCTCCTCTTTGCTTTTGAGGAGTCTCAATTCCCTTTTTCCATATTAGACAAATAACTAGACAACATAATACTAGTTGTTGCCATTATGTAAATACCCACTGCATTGGGAATCCAATAGGAAATTAGGAAAAACATGTTGAATGGCTGACTTTGGGGCTTTGAAGGATGACCAAAAAATAGCTTGGAAAAAAAGAAAAGGCAGTTGTCAGAGAGGAAGGCTATAGAAGCTCATTGACATAGTGCTGACTTTTAAGCTTAAGCCACACTACTACATGGTCAGGGCATTATGCATTAAATCATTGATATTTATAAACCACTTCACTCTGTCAAAACACCTAAATGGGTAAGATGGCATCCAGAATCACCACAGCCATAAAAACTCATACAAAATTGATGATAATCTAGGTAATGTCCTTTATGAATTTATAACAATCTTGTTTACTGTTGCATTCATTGCAAAATGAAAAAAAAATAACCTTGAGAAACAATGGCAATAAATAACACTTATAGGAAACTTTCTGTAGAGCTGATAATAGAAATCATCACTACTTAATTGCACTCATGTGCAGCCCTAATCATCCTACACTTTTGAGGGATTTATTACTCCCAGGCAAAACATGAATGGAGATTAATATAAAAATATAAGAAGTAATTGCAAGGTGTTACAGAAACACTCTGTCATGTATTATGTGATTCAGAAGGGAGCCTGTCTGCTACAAATGAGAAGGTCCCAATACCTAGTCAGCATAGATCCTCAATTAAGCCCGGTCTCAATAAATCTAAGAACATCAAGTTCGAAAATTTATACAAACAGTCATTGCATATGTTTAATGCAGTAAATTTAATAAGAACTTAAGATGCTTCACACTGAGGCAAGCTGAAAAAAAACAGCAAATTGACCGTGATTTATTATTTTATGTGATATGTGTTAAAGAAAAATGTTTTTCTCCAAAATAATAATTTGAGATCTTTATTTTCTATAAAAGTCATGGTTGATATCAAAAAATCTCCTTTTTATCTTCACTACATAGTTGATGATAATTTATCACATATATAATCTTTTTTCTATTTAAGACTGTCAATTTCTAAAATTTGAAATTTTAACATTTTATAGTGTCAATGTAAGGCATTTTAGTTTTGCTTTTAAATAGATGTTGATGACAAAGTAAGAGGGCTTATAATATTTCTTTTGTAGCAAAAATTTCATATAGTTGAATCTTTTAGTCATTATTTTAAGAGTTGTTTTTAATTGATCACCAAATAATATTTTCATTTTTTTATGAATTTAAAATAAACCTTAATATATATAAGGATACCCTCATGCCTTTCTCACAATTGAAATCAAATTTCCTGGGCATTAAACTTTCTGATCACCAATATATTCCCATTTCACATAGCATTGCTCTACTCTGGGCATTTCATTTACAGAGAAAATTAAATCACAGAAGGTCTTTTGCATTCAGAAATTTCAAGTTGAAATGTTTGTCTCTATTCCTCCTGTTAAGTGCATTTAAAACCCCAAGGTCTTATATATAAAACAAACATTAAAGGACTTTGTGAAAGTAAAAAAGAAAATGGCAGTCTTGCTGGGGACCTAGGGATCTGGGGATGAACACCCTCAGTTTTCTATTTTGTCTCACACATCTCACACTGGAACCGAAAATAACAGTTACCCACAGCTGTCAAGGCATGCCAATAAAGCAAGTCCCAACAAAAGCCTAATCTTTCTAACCAAAGAACCAGAACAGAGGCAGCCTACAAAGACAGAAGATTTTAGAAAATGATTATTCTAGCTAAACATGACCAATAAAAATGTACACTTTTTCCACACCCAGAGTTGTATCCCCCCAAAAAAAATAATCACAATTATCTGCAAATTAGTACTGTTCTGATGTCAGAAGGCAAAATCTGGAATTTTATTACTGCCATCCACTAATGAAGTTCCACTCATTCCCCCAATTTCAGTGGAGGTGTTATAGAGAGTGAGGAATTCTTCTTTAACCCAACATTAATAAAATACCACTCTCATTTCCTGTTGGAGTGGCACAAGCAGACACCTATTGGAGAGCTGAGACTTTTGTCAAGGTCCAGAAGTGATGAGACTACCTATATTGCAGTGTCAAGGGATAATGTGCCAAAATCAAATCCAAGCCAAGCCCTTTATCAATGAGGAGCCTCCTCTGCTATATATCAAAGGAGGCTTAATGAAGAATCTGGACACATACAATCATCTGGGTATAATGAAACAGCAACTCTACTTCCACTGTCAGAGAAAGTAATTTAAATGCAAGAATCAAAATGTAAATTAGTCTTTCCAGGTTTTAATAGAAAACAGAACATATATTAAGAATCAAAAAGTTCTGAGACTGAGAAAAAAGATGACAATAACAAGGAGATTACAAATGTGAGAATTACCTGAGAAAGACTTTAAATCAGATCAGTCATAATAAATAAATAAATAAATACTTCAAGGAACAGTTACAAACACTCTTGAAGCAAATTTTAAAAAAGACAAAATTTTATTAAAAGAGAGAACCTTAGAAAAGAGATATAAGATCTAAAGAAGCACTGAATGGAAACTTCCATTTATGGCGTCTGTCCCAAAAGAAGAGAAATAAAGGAGGGTGAAGTTCTCTTGCTAAAACTTTGAAGTTTTCAGCCATTATTTCTTTGAGAACTTCACCCTCCTTTATTTGTCTTCTTTTGGGACAGACGCCATAAATGGAAGTTTCCATTCAGTGCTTCTTTAGATCTTATATCTCTTTTAGAGATTCAAGAAACCGTTTGAACACTAAAATTCACAAATACAAGGAAATTTATGACAATAAATTACAAACTTATGAAAACTGAAAGACATGAAAAAAATCTTGAAAGCAACCAGAGAAAAATAATATCTTACTCATAGAAAGATAATCAGGAAGACTATGGATTTCTTATCTGAAACTATGAATCCAGAAAGAAATGGAACAATAATTTGCATGTATTTAACTAAAACAACAGTAAACTGAGAATCTTTTACTCAGTAAATATATTCTTCAGGAATGACAAGAAAATCAAGATATGATCAGATTTAGGACAGCTAAGAGAATATTGTTTGAAGACTTAAATAGCTTAAGGAAATCTTCTAAATAAAGAGAATAAGAAAGGACAACTGAAGAGAGAAGGCTTTCCTTATTCTCATGTGTATTCTAAACTGTTTTCATAAGTCAAGCAAAATTGTAATGTGGTAATATACTGAGTAATATAATGAAATATAATATAAAATATAATATACTGGGTAATATAATGAAACCACTGGAAAAGTTTTACAAAATACTCTCAAAACCCAATAGAACACTTCAAGATGAATTTTTAAAATGTTCAAGTAACCTACTGAAATGTAGAAAAAAGAACATGAGAAAAACTAGAGAACAAATATAAAACAAATAATCAAATGACATATTTACACATAAAAACAAATAATTGGATTAAGTATAAATGATACCAAATGCATCAATTAGAAGACAGGTTGAATTTTTCTTTTTTTTTTTAAAAATGAACTATATGTTGTCTTGAAAAACTCACTTCAGGTTTTCTTGCAAGATGGTAGAGCAGATCTTAGAAAAAAAAAAAAAAAAACCTCAATTCCTTCACAGCCCAGAAATAAAGCAGTGAAAGAACAGTTAACCAGAAAAAAATTGTGTCAGAATATCCACTCAAACCAAATTCTTGATAGGTTGAGACTTGGAGGGAATTAGAATTTAGTTGCTGGAGCAGAAAATAAAGAATCCTTTAGCCTCAAACCCTGACTAGTGTTGGGTCTGGGTGACAGGGTAATAGAAAAAACTCACAAAGTTACTTCTTGACAATGGTTCTAAAGAAAGGCAGACCAAGTTAAACGATCAGACACAGCAAAGACAGTGAAGGAGTTCACACAATTCAAACCAACCTTTGGCAGGAAAAAGTGCCAGGCACAGCAGCTACTTTGTAGAGCCCACATCTAGCCAGCCTCCTTAGAAAAAACTAAATCAATACAGCTCTTCCCCACCTAGAGAGGATAACAAGTAAAACCATAGGGAATACCTCCAAAATGGGATGTCTCAATAATTCATCTAAAAGGAACTTTTAAAGGAATTCCTCCTAACTGATGGTGATCCAATGCCCCTCTCCCTCACTGTGGACAAGGTGAATGGGGTGGAATTGAACCAAGAGCAAGTCACTCCCATGAAGTGCTAACCCCAACTCAGCACTCCTCAGGAACTCTGCAGAAGTGCAGGTGAAAACAGGCCAACTGACACTCCACTTCAGCCACAGTGGTGGGTAAAATTCTGGTGTTCTGCAGCAGCCAGAGTGGAGGATTCTGTGCCAACGACCACCAACAGACAGCTTACATTGGCTGGCAGTACAGATGCAGCAGCCATGAGGAGTTTAAATAGGTCTGTTACAGATAAGCCCCAGCAGAGGGGAATGGGTGCTCAGTGATGCACAGCTACAAGTTGCAGAAGCTCAGGTGAAGAGAGGTCAATTGAGCTCCTATCTAGGTGAAGGTGACAGGTAAAACCCAGGTGATCTGTAGAAACAATGGTGTACGCTTCTGTGCCACAGTCTGCCCAGAATGAACTCATATTCATAGGCTTCATAATTACAGACAGCCAGCAAGTGCTTAGATAGGACCTTTATAAACCAGCCCAAGCTGACTAAAAACAGAGCAGGGAAGGAAGAGCACGAGAAGATTACCATTAAGCAGGGACGAGAGGTGGGAGGGAATGGGAGAGAGAAAAAGAGGAACAGACAGTTAGTGACACACAGCAGCAAGAACAACCCTGCACCCTGTACCCTGAACCAAACAAAACAGCCAGTAGACAGAGCACTCTTCAAGCATACAGACTGGAGGTTCTGGGCTAACTAAAAAGCACCAGCTGGTGGGAGAATTGTAGCAATTGTAGGAAAGTGTCTCCTGTACCCTAGAACTTTTTGGAGAGTTTACAACTGTGAGTCTCACAATTTCCAATTAACTCAATTCTCATTCAGATTCATAGAACCACAGAAGAAATTTCCTGAGGATAACCCCAAATAGCCAACAAAGAACCTCATTTATGCAGTACATCCCACAAAAGGGCTAACAGAGGAGCATCCCACAAACACAAGCTTCCACCCAGTGTGCCTGAAACCTGCACACTCCAAAGTGGGCAAAAGTACTACACTTGCCACAGACAATCCAGTACCACTTCAACCAGACCACAGTACTTCTACCTTACATTCCCACACCTTTCACACTCTGAAGTATTCACAAGAAAGTCCAAAATGAATACACCAAGCTTTTTCTTAAGTAGGACACATGAGACTGTGTTGCCTAACAGGGACTAACCTGGCTTTGAAGTCACAGACAATATAGGGGATGATCTCCTCTGACCTACTTGAAGGATAGTATGTACCTGAACACACCAAAGATTGGAGCAGACTTACTAGAATTGTATCAGAGGTGAAAAGGTATGACCACCACCTTAACACCCAGGAAAATGAGGTAAAGCTGAGAAGCAGTGGGTATCTTGTAAAAGTTCCAAATCCTGAAGAAATCCAGATCAGGAGGGCTAAATAAGGAATCTCCCCACTGTGAAGAGCTTGACATAGAATATTATAAATAGCTTTAATGTCAGTTTTTATCTTACTGTTAATTTTGAATCTATATATGTTCTTTTGTTATTTTATTTTACAGTTCTCAACACAACTTATTGTATTTCTTCTAATGCTTTAAAATATTAACTAGAATCATTCTATCTTTTCTTTCCTAGCTCATGTTTACACTTGTTCTTTTTAGTTCTTTTTCCTTCCTTTTACTTGCTTCTTTCACAAATCCCTCTTATTTTTTCTTCTTTTTATTTATTTATTTTTTTAAATCAATTTTATTTTTTTTATCGGTTGTTCAAAACATTACAAAGCTGATGACATATCATCTTTCATACATTTGATTCAAGTGTGTTATGAACTCCCATTTTTACTCCAAATACAAATTGCAGAATCACATCGGTTACACATTCACATTTTTACATAATGCCTGCCATATTAGTGACTGTTGTACTCTGCTACCTTTCCTATCCCCTACTATCCCCCCTCCCCTCCCCTCCCATCTTCCCTCTCTACCTCATCTGCTGTTGTTCAATTCTCTCCCTTGTTTTTGTTTTCCCCCCTTTCCCCTCACAACCTTTTATATGTAATTTTGTGTAACATTGAGGGTCTCCTTCTTTTTATTTTAGTTTGTATTATTTCTTTCTCCTTTATTTTTGGTTCTCCTCCCATTTTTCTTTTCCACTTTTCAACCCCTAAAGATTGGAAATAGTTTTAATAATCATTTCTTAACCTTCCCAGGAACATTATTTCAATTTTTTACTTGGATTAAAGGAAGTGTGATGAATATTTGCAAAAGAATTTTTTTCTAAAGTTTAACACAACATGGCTGTTCTTTGAAGTGATTGTAGTTAATACGGTTTAGTATCTTCTGTTAAAGCAGTGCTGGAAAGTGGGCACAGTAGAGGGTACACATGGAGTATCAATACTTATATATTTGTCCAGTATGTGACACTTAAGAGAAAGCAGTTCACTAAAAAGTGTCTTGAATGAGAGTAGAAGAGATAATCATCCCATTGGATGGAAAAAAATATATACAACCAGTATATTTAAGGAAGGGGAAAAGTCAGCCCAAATAGTTCATAACAATTCAACAACTGATTCTACTGACACATAGTGGAGGAAATGTTAAATAAATAATTTAGTAAGTTTACATTTAAAATGTTCAATGAACTAAAAAAAATGTATGGGGTAGGATAGAAAATACAGGAAAAGAAATAATATTTTAGTAAAGAGATTGATATTCTGAAAAAGAACAAAAAAGAAATTTTAGAAATGAATGACTCAGTAAGTCAAAGTAAAATATCAGTTGAGGGAGATTGAAGCAGGAAAGTTCTGAGTTCAAAGCCAGCCTCAGCAACTCAGTGAGACCCTGTCTTTAAATAAAAGACAAAAAAGGCCTGGGAATGTGGCTCTGTGGTTGAGCGCCCCTGAGTTCCATTCCTGGTACTCAGGGAAAAAAAAAAAAACAGTTGAAAGCATCACTAAATCACTAATAGTTTAGATCACACAGAAGACACATTTTCAGGTCTCAAAGACCAAGTTTATAGTGTTGAAAGTTAAATCAACAACAAAGAAAAGATATTAGGAAACCATGGCCAGAATATTCAAGAAATCTGTGATATTAAAATTTCTAATATACAGGCCAAGAATAATATTTTAAAGTCCACAAGAGGAAAATGGCAGATTACATTGAGAGTAAGGCATTTAAACTTTCTCTGATATTTCAGCCCACACTCTAACAGCCAGGAGAGAGAGCTTGGGATAATGCATTTCAAGCCCTTAAATATAACAAATGCCAACTAAGTCTACTATATCAAAAAAGCTATCCTTCAAATTTTTAGATGAAATAAAAACCTTCCATGTTAAAGGAGAAATTAAAAGAATTCATAATCACTAAGCCAGCACTACAAAACATACTTAATGAAATGCTTAATGTTAAGCACATAAGACATGAAAAATAAAAACATCAGATTCAGAATGAATGATTCTCAGTAGAATAGTTAATTAAAAGAGACTCATCTGAATTAAACATTAGAAATAAATAAAAAAGGAAATAAATAAAAGTCATATCTCCATAATAATGCTGATTGTAAATGATCTCAACTCTTCAATCAGCAAAGTTTAGCAGAGTGGTAAAAACAACAACAACAACTTGCGCACATTTAAAAATTATGAATATTTGCTAAAATAATTATAACATCATAAACATATCAAGAAAACTTAATTATCATCTGCTTTTATCACCCACTGATGGTTTTCATCATTTGATTACCTAATATAATCAATGGTCTCATGTGCTGTATTGTTTAAAATAGGTCTTAAACAAGTCCACATATTTTTCTGCCTGTTGTGTCCTCTCTTTATTCTTGAGTGTATCTATTCTACATTATTTCTGTTTTATTTTATTTTTTCTGTGACAATGACTTGATGAAGAACTGTGGTTATTTATCTTATCATATACCCTGTATTCTGTTTTTCAGTTTTTACCCCTCTTGGTAAAATGTAACTAGTCTCAGTACCAGGTCTCCCATCCCCCTATATTTTGCAAAGCTGAGTTAGTTCTATAGGCTTGGTATTATTGGATGATACTTCCTTTGGCAATTTCAAGGACGCTGCTTTGTTCTTCCTCAGAAGGCACACAATATCTTGAGAGATTCAGATGATGGCTGCTGAGTGCTCAGTCCCTAGGTCTTCTCTACTGTATCAGCCAATGGTATCACCATGGAGTCCTTCATGAGAATCCAATGGTTTAAAGTTACCAGTTATCTTCTAATTCTGTCTGTCCTTCCACCATTATTGCTGAAGATTCTTCAATCAGAGTTTTTTTCTCAAACATTAGAACTATTTATGTGTTTTAGAGTACATACAGCTTTGGCCTAATAATTACTTGATTTGTTTTCTTTGTATTCCAATTTTCAGGGTAAGTCCTCCATTGCTAATTACTGTCAACCTTGGTTGGCGGGAATCTGTTTTTGTTTGTAGCTGCTAATACTGTTATTTCCATTTTAAGGCATCATCTTAAACTCATGTGGGTTTATATATTTAATGAATTTCAATCAGTTGTACTGATTATTTGTTTGCAGCTCCAAGGGGCTCATCTTTGTCCTCCGCGCTAAATTAGCTCCTATGGTACATTTACATAAATTCATTGGCAATGTATTTTCATCTGGTGAAAAAAGACAGGTGGGGAAGAAGATAAAGAACACCTGCTAGACCTAGAATTAAGTGCAATTGGCCTTCAGCGGTTAATAATATGTACAGAGAGAAATCTTAAAACTAGGCTACTTCTGCTACTAGATTTTCATTCCTTGAAAATAATTTAGGTTTGGTGTGTTAGCACAGGCTTGTAAATCCAGCAACTCAGGAGGCTGAGGCATGAGGAGCACTAGTTGAAAGCCATCCTTAGCAATTTAGCAAAGCCCTGTCTCTAAATAAATTATATAAAGGGCTGAAACGTGGGTCAGTGGTTGAAAACCTCTGGATTCAGTCCCCACTAATAATAATAATAATAATAATAATAATAATAATAATAATACCAGGGCATAAAATCAGGATATAAACATAATTTGAAGAAACAAACAATTTCAATTCAAACTAAACATTAACTTATTTTGTACTTTCTACTTTATATTAAAAATTGTCTCATTTCACTGTAAAAAAATACCCTACTCCTCTAAAATATTATAGAAAATCAGTTCTCAACTCTCCTGATTCATCAAAGTGTATTTTTCCCATGCACACCCCTGCTTCCTTCTCACTACCCTTTCTACCATTTCACTTAGTCAAAAGTAGGAACTCACAGTGTCCCTACTGGTATATAGAATTCAGTTCAAGCATCTGGTTCAATGACTATAAGCAAAGATTACAACTCAAATTATACAACACTTTATCAAGGTGATTCTATGTCAGAATAATTTAGAAAGTCCTATTAAATCAGTTAAATATGTGTACATAGTTTACTATATCAGAGAATAAAATGATATATGTACAAAACTTGTGAACTATAGAGCATCAAATATTTGATTTAATATAAAGTTAAATGAACATGTTAATGAAGTTTTATATTGCTTTTGTTTTCATGTATTTGGTTTTTAATAATTCTCATTATTATTTTTGAAAATTAAAAAATGATTAAGCAATACTAATGTAGGATAAATTGTCTTAGTATACTTTTTAAAATTGACTTAATTTTTATTCTAAGGGTTTGCTGATTTTGTTCTTCTCATCCTGTCTTCCTGATTCATTTAAATAAAATCAGTGCAGGACATACAGACATTACACATCCCCTTGAGAAACATATGACATAAGCATAAATACAAAGTAATTTATGGATGAAAAGAATTTCAATATTCTGATAACATTTTTTTCTGAGCAAGCTTTCATAAATTTCTCCAAATAAATTGCCTCATGGCATATTATCTGTAGGGCAGATTTTTTTTCACTGTGAGAATATTTGTTTCACTGTGAGAATATTTGAAACTTAGAGAAAAGTACTTTTATTAAATTTCTATTGAAATGTATACTTCTCATTAAACAAAATAAATATCTTTTTGAATCAATATGTGTATAATTCACCGTTTTGAATGAATGAATATATGTATACATACATACATAAAATTCACAATTTTGAATGAATGAGTATGTATGCAAATATATTATACATATATATTCCACATTTCACAGTTTTATTTAGAGCGGTTTTATTTAAATCAACTCAATATGGAATACATTTGGAATGATTCCAGGGGCAAAAAGGGCATAAACAGGCATTTTACAAAGAAAAAAAAATGTTTAAAAAGTTGCACTTCCAGGAAGTCAATACATAATACATCTAAATAATTTGTGAGAGAGGAAAACAAATAGTCATTTAAAGTATGATCTCCAAATGAAAATAATCATAAGGATAGCAGCTCCCAATTGTGGTCCATAATTTGTAAGTAAAATGACTCCCCCATAAGTCCCTTCCTATGGCATGCTACACAAGTTGCATATCAACATATTTATTCAACCATAGTTGATAAGTATCTAGAGACTTTCTAACGCAAAATATAGTCTATCTGAATACAGGCATGTATAAACAACAACAAAAAATAATCTAATATTAATTACCTCCCCTTATAGTCACATATCAATGTGTAGTCACAGGTGGCAGTTAAGCTCATGTTCTGCTGAACTTTACATTCTTGCTGCAGTCACATATTTTCACTAGTTTTTCTTTTATACTCTCTAAAATCTATGTGCTAAAAATGAAGTCCTGCAGCACCTGGAAGAAGCAAAGCAAATCCTACTTAGAAGGCAGTATTCAACTAATTCCTTTTAAGTTTTCCCTAAATAAGGTAGAAGGTAGCTTAAAACCTCAATCTAAAATTATAAAATTCATAGAAACTTAAGGCACAAAGAATGAGTATCATTAAAAATTCTTCACAGTAAAATGAGACCTATAGTAATTCAGATGATGAAATGGTAAGATAGATGAGATAAATTAGGTGAGGCTGAAAGTTTAAAATAATAAAATATGAAATGGAGAAGGTGAATAAGACAGTATTAAGAATGATGTGTCTTTTTACAAAGTCATTTGTATGAAAAACTCATCCAAGGACCACTTAATTTTAGGGTCTGTGGGAGCCCAGATACTATGCTCATTTGTAGATTTATTGTGGTAGAAATACTCCTAACTGCTGTGTTATTGCCTTTTAGTTTTTTGTCTCACCCATGACTTTTATAGTAACATTTCTTTATTGAATATATTATAAGTATAATATTTATTAATTTATAAATATTATGTACATATAAATTGTGAGAGTGAGAATAATAATGAGAAATTGCCTCTTATGTTTATGGAGGCTGGGAAGTTCCAAGACCCACTGTGATCAAGTTGGAAATGCAACAGAGACAACAAGTAGTTCCATTCCAGATGTGAAATCCTGAGAACTAGAACATCTAGTTTCAGATCTAGTACAAAGCCAGAGGGCCCAAAACCCAAGAAGAGAAATTGACCAGAAATAATAATATTCCTGCCCAAATGGTCAGACAAGAGGAATTCCTCCTTATTAATAATTTTGTTCTACTTAAGTTTTTAATTGCTTATATCAGGCTCAAATAATTGTTTCTGCTTTACTCAAATCTATTGATTCAAACAGTAATCTCATTCAGAAATATCCTCACAGGTATACAGAGAATAACATTTGTCAACATTGCTAGGTATATGTTGGTTCGGTCAAGTTGACCCATAAAATCAACCTCCTAGTTTTTGAAGTAGGCTTAACATAATTTATTTTACCTCATTAATGAGATGAATAAAAAAATTGACTCATGATTGTTTTAATATATTTAATTGTAATTCCAGAGAAATGTTAATTTTAATGGAGGTTTAACAAGAATCATAAATGGTCCTTCAAATCCAATTCCCCTCTTCTTCTATAATGATAGAATATGACCTGGCCATGCGGCTGCATAGTTAGTGATCATTTTTCCAAATCCCAGTACATTCCCATTTCATTCCGTTTCCACATCATTACTAATGAAATGAAGCAAAAGTGACATATATAGTTTCTGAGCTTCGCTTTTAACACAGTGTGTTATGTACTGCCATCTCGTTTCTCCTTCCAGTGCACTATAACATGAACATGTGTATGACTTATCTTTTATTTAAAAAAAAATCAATCTAGCTTCCTGAGAGCCAAACAAAATTCAAGGAATGGAGAATATGCTTACCTGCCTGGCAATTTTACATGAGAAAAAAATATCCATTTTTTTTTTTTTTGCCTATTAGAGTGAAGAAAATAGTTTATCTGTATATAATTAAGCTACTTATGCTTTGGTTTCTTTCTTATATTAGTTTAGTAATTATTCTAATAGAGGAATCAGTAATTTCAATTGAAGCATGAAGTTGGGCATATTATATCCAACTCTAAGCTATATGCCATAGAATAAAATAAAATATAAGGAGAGAGTAAGCTTCAATGGTAAGCTCACCAGCTGGTGATACCTACTGAAAAGTCATTAAAAAAATGGCAAAACTATTACCCTTTAGTAACTTGGCAGAAAAACAATGTCCCTAGTGAAGAAGAAATTATGTCAGTGGCTGGTAAATATATGGAACTGGAGCACATCATGCCAAGTGAAATAAACTAGATTCTGAGAGTCAGGAGTCAAAAGTTTTCTCATATGCAGAAGCTAGAGGGAAATAAGGATTTCTTAAAAAGGGTATTCCATGAAAACAAAAGGGAGAACACTAGAGTGGAGGAAGGAGATGGGGACGGGGATGAGAAAGGGAAAGAACTGTGTTGAGAGCCACAGCCAAGTCAGAACTGAAGTATGAAACTGAACAAATTTGGTATGTGCACATAGGATATATCCCAATGAATCACACTTTTATGTACATCTATAATGCACCAATTTAAAATATCATAACTTAATAGGAGGAAGACCAATAGAGTAAAGGAAGAAGATTGGAGGAGGAAAGAAAGGAGGGAAAGGGGAAATACTGGGGTTTGAAATGGAATAAATTACATGATATGCATGGATGATTATGTCTAAATTAACCTCACCATTATTTATAACTATCGTGCACTAATAAAAATGTAAAATAAAGAAATACACGTTAGAAAACAGACTTTGTCACTTTATAGGCTCTGATGGAAACATCCACAAATTAAACATTTGTGTATGATTAGAGAGCATAATGAACCAGGAAAAATTCCTCAGAGGGCAAGGCCAAAGTCTGTTGCAGAGAGTAGACAGCATCCATATGGTCAAATAAGAAAAATCCCTCTTAATACCAGCGTAATGTGTAATTCAAATTCCTACTTAGCATAATTCTTTCATTTTTAGTAATCAGTTATTGTGTTTTTCAATGGTTTCTCTTCTAGCTGTAGTTGTTTTATTATCCATTTTTCAATTATCTTGTTACTGGTTGGATAATGGGTTTGGAGGTGGTAGGGAAAGGTCTTGACCTATATTAATTATGGCATTAGTTCATAAGGGTTATAAACCCTTAAAATTAGAAAGAACCAAAGACCAGCTTTGGTTATAGCTTCTTTGAGGAAGACATGAGTGTGCTCTGTGAGGAGACCGATGCATATGTGTGACTGAACTGCCGTATTGGTACAATGTGGCAGAACGTATTGTCTGTTCATAAGCAAATGTCTGCCTCTTCATCTGTAGCCATAGACTTCTAGATGTTGTAAAACCCAAATTGTCCAATAACAGCAGCACTTGCTTATGGTGGATAAAAACTGAGTGCATTGTCTATTAATCCTTAGTTAACATTACCATGAACATGTGCACACCACTTTTCCCCTGAATTTATTACCTGATAGACTTTATCACTTCAGTGAATTATTGATTGGTCGGTCCCCCACTGGAGTTTACTCTTTGATTTTTAATTAAATAAATGGAGTGTTGTAATTAAATAAATGGAGTATGTTGTTGTTATTATAGAGGTCCTATGAAGTTTTGTCTCACCTGCATCACTGGATTTCCAACCCTGAGAATAGAATATCAAAGAGCACCTTGCTTTCACAATCATGGGTTTGCTCTTCCTGGGGAGGAATAAATCAATATTGAGAGTGCTGTTTTCCTCTCTGCATTATCATTCCCAGCTAGTCATCTCCTGTCTATGAAATGCTCTGTGACTCTGGTGTGACTTTAAGTTATACGCTGAGCTTTGAACATGGATATGTTGCCAGGTTGTTTGTTTATTGATCATAGGGAGAATGTTTGGCTTTCCCCTATCATTGATAAGTCCACTCTCAGGTGTAAAGGACAGTCTTATGGATTTCTCTGTGGAAACTTTGGACTGAGAGCTTGAGTCAGTTAACACCCTCCTTTGCAGAAACGTGTTTCTTACAGGTAGAGACATTATGACTCCAATTTCTGTGTCTATATGGAAGTGCATCGGTCTTTCATTAAAATAGTTTTGAATTAAAATACAGAAAGGAGAACTGATGAGTTTATAAAGTCTTACTTCCCTGTGGAGTTCTAGAGCAAAAAAGGGAAACAACATAATTTTGATTCCAATATGGTCAGTTTTTTGTTAGACTGAATCATTGTATATGCCTTTTGTAACATTTAGTCTAAATAGGCTGATCTAAAATTGAGATGAGATAATTTATTAATTATATTATAAAACCTCTTTAAATCCAGGCACACACAGTGGTGCACACCTGTAATAACAGCAACTCAGAAGGCTGAGGAAGGAGCATTGTAAGTTCAAAGCCACCTGGGCAACTGAGCAATGCCCTAGTAACTGAATAAAACCCTGTCTCAAAATAAAAAATAAAAAAGGCTGAGGATGTTGCTCAGTGGTTAAGCATCCTTTGTTTTAATCTCTGATACAAAAAAGGAAAAGAAAAGAAAAATAACTTTAAAAATACAGAAGTATTGTGCAGATCAATGTGAAACCAAGAATATGTGAATATCATGTTTCTAATATTTCCAATATTCTGGAATTTAAAAAATTCTGAATGTCACTCTTGTTAGTGAACTATCCCCCTCAGTGACTATTCTTTATTCTTATAGCCAGCTTTTATGGCACTTTTTGCTAATATTTTTTCAAAAAATTCATTTCTCAAATTGAAAATATTAGAATATTTGGGGTTTATTTTACACATAAAACATCTTTGGAGTTTTCTAATTGTTCACTGAACAGCCATAAAAATTAGATCATTTTATAAATGGAGAGAAAATAGATTTGTTAGGCATTCTACAAACTTTGATATTTTGGCACTATTGTAAAAATCTTTTTAAAATGCTTTATTAAATTGGAACCATTTAGCCTTCCTGGAAATATTATATTTAAGTAATTTATTTTATCTTTGCATGATTATAATTTTTATACTGAGAGAGTCGCATTGGTATTTATTTATAAAGACTGACACAATAGTTATCTATACTCTTCCACCTTAGAAAGATTGTATATCTAGTTTTAATACAGAATGACTGTATTTTAAAGCAAAACCTAAAACTCTATAGACTATTTGTCAATACTCAAAGTATCCATGATATAGTCTGACTCAGTGGTAATTATTAACTACACCTTTATTAACAGATATACCTTATAACTAAATAATTTGATTTCACATATTCTAGATTTATGGGTTATCATAATAAATTAAGGACAGTCATAGATTTACAGATTTTTTCTGTCTTTGCGATAAATTAAAGTGCTTGGATACAACTCTTAAACATAAAAATGAAAGCCTAAATAAAGTTTTTTTTGCAGATCATTTTTAATTTTTGTTTTTATTACAGAAAATTACAACAGTAATTTTTTGTAAATATCGGAAAATTATTGACATAAACCCTCATACCATCCCTCCCGTATCACTTAGTGTTCATTTCCTAATAACAAGAACAGTCTCCTGCAAAACCGCAAGGTAATAATCAATAACAACACATGAACAGTGATTCCACACTGTCACCTCATTCTCAGAACCACTCAAGTTTTGCCATTTTTCCTAAGAATGTTTTTAAACACAACATTCCAGTTGAGATTCACAAATTGCATGTATTTCTCATCTTTTTAGTTATCTTGTATTTTCAGTAATTTCCCAATATTTCTACTGCACAAGTTGAATGCTTTTGAAGATGACAGGCCATTCATTCTGCATTACATCCTTCCATTTGTGTTTCCATCATGGTGCCTCATGTTTAGATTCAGGTCATGTGTCTTTGACAGACATATTTTAGAAGTGATCTTGTAATTATTTTGCACTTTGTCTAATGAAATACAGTGGCAATTTATTCCATTATTATTATTATCTTGTGTAAGGGTCTTCCAAGAGTCTCCACTGAAAGCTAATGGTAACTATTATACCTTTCTTTCCTCCTTTTCATTAATTAGTGCATCAGGATGTATTGAGACTATGTTCTTCTCCCTTGTCATACTTTGTGTTCATTTATTTAATTAATTTGTTTATTTCAGATGTATTTTTGAACCACATTTTTTGAATATTCAACGAGTTGTATTTTGTTACTATCAACTTTATTTTGTGCATAAAACATCTAAGAGTTGGGCAGTGGGAACTTCTATATGTTCACTTTTGTCCTATTAGCATTTCCTTATCATTCATAGATTACAATTTCTATTTTCTTTTTCAACCCTGGATTCTGCCATTTTTCCTCTGAGGTCAGGTTTCTTTTGTGGACACATGTATTAAAAACCAAGCTCTGAATATTGCTGTCAACCATAGTTATCCTATATGTGCAATAAAATATCGGATGTTTTTCTTCCTATTAGACTACTCCTCTGTACCTAATTAGTTATTGTCTCTCAATCTTCCCTGTCCCATCCCCTTCCCAAGCTCTAATAGTCACTATTCTATTCTGCACTTCTTTGAAACTTTTCAGCTTCTAAATATAACCAAGAATATGGGATTTTTGTTTATATGACAGATACTATGTTTATTCTACTTTAGGAATATTCTTAATATATGACTCTTAACTATAGTATAATATTACACAATATTATTTTGTAGAATATTGTTGCACACTGTATTTATTCTGAAAATCCACAGCAATCTGTCCTTTACCTGGATACTTTCATCACCTACTTTACAGTAATCTGCTGCCAGCTCTACCTCATGTACTCAGGATCTCACATCACGTGTTCTGTGTGGTGGTTGATTTGGGTAGGTCACCTTGCATAGATCTCTGTACCCAGGATTTGATCAGATATCAATAAAGATATTGCTGTAAAAGCATTTTTAGGTCTAATTAATATCTAAGTGAAGCAGATTACTGTCCATAATGTAGGTAGGTATTATCCACACAGTGAAGACCTTAAAAGACTGATATCCCAGAAAAGTTAAAAAAAAAAAATTCTAGCTCTGTGCTCTCTTGAGACTCAGACTATATCAATCCTTTCTCCAAGCTGCCAATTTGCCCTGCAGAGTTCAGACCTACCAATCCTACCATGATTAGAAATCTTAATCACCTGAAAATTTAGATTACTTGGTGAATGAAATCCTTATTGAACTGAATTGAAAATTTTGTTCCTAATGAAAATTTGTAATGTATTAATTTATGGATTCATTCTGCCCATTCTAGAGTTCAATTTTTCACAGTTTAGTTAGCCTAAGTATCATGGAGACTTTCCCCCTTGTTCTAGAACTTTTATTTTTAATGAAAATGTCAATGAATTTACAGGTTCTTCTTAGTGGAATATGGGTGATTACTACATATTCTACACTGGGCAATTAAAATAGGGCATGTCTATTTCTTCATTCCTTCTCTCTACCAGTGAGCAGACAGACGGGTCTGTGAACAGACTAATAGTAAATAGATGGGGCAGATTCCCTGCCTGTTATCAGGAAGGCAAAACAGGAAGTACCTGACCTCATGTACATAACATAGCCATCCACAGTGACTGCTTGCCCTGGCAGGCTTGTACATTAAGCTGCTGTATGTAACTAAGGCTTTCATTTTGGGGGAGTCTGAGGGTTGAAACTAGATGTGTTTTACACTGAAGCACATTTCCAGTCCTTTTTCATTTTACTTTAAGAGAGAGTTTTGCTAAATTGCGGAGGCTGGTTTTGAGTCCTTGGGATTACACGAAGGTACCACTTCTCTGGCCAGTCCTTTTTTAATAGCACCCAGACTCCTTACCCTAAGCAATCAGTGTATGGCAAGACAAAATATTTAAATAAGTACATGTTTCCCCAATATTTTTCTTGCTTTGATGAAAGATGTGACTGTTCAAAATTAAGAAGTGAATTAAATTTTAATCGAGATTAAATAATCAGATACGAATTCTTTAAAAATTGTATTGAAATTATGTGGACTCATTAAAGAGAAACTACTAAAATGGGATAAAACATAACTAAAAAGAAATAGAATCAAAAAGATAGTATTTTCACTATCAAAATGCCCATAAATTTATAAATATCATTGAAGAACAAAAGTGAAACAAAAGAATTTTGAGGTACAAGATGATCAATGGAATATATGACCAATGATATTGTAGTGAAGTAATTTCTAGATGTGTTTCAGTAACAAGAAAAATGATCCCAGAAAGAAGAGAAGACCTAAATGGAAATGGAAATTTGTAGATGCCATGAATAAATTGGTTAACATGGTTAAACCTATCAAACAACAAAATTCTACATGATAATTATAATCCTTATTTTGCAGTGTTAAAATGTAGAACTAAAATACAGGTTTTCAGCTTTATGTAAGACAAGATGATTAGCCACTAAAAGAAGTCTAATGGCAGATAAATTCCAAACATATAGAAGAGGAAGAATCTGGAATAAACAAAGTTGAATTGATGTAAAAGAGATTAAAAAATAAACATAGTAAAACTTAGAAAAAAGTACAAAATCAAGAGGCAGAAATAAATCCCACCAGAGCCATAAATATAAATGTACATATTTCTTTAGAAGAGGATAAAGATTATCACACCTGATGGAAAGATCAAACCAACTGGGTGATGTTTTAAGGTATACCATTGCAACATATTACTTACAGTATTTATAGCATATACTAAGGAAGAATTGAATAATGTATTATCAAAAATGGAGGATTTTTTTACAGGTTGAACAACACAAAAAAGATTAACCAGTGGGAATAAAAGGCAAAGCAGTTGTATTAGCCAGCTTTCTGTTACTGTAACAAATACCTAAGATAATCAACTTAAAAAGAGGAAAGCTTGGGTTGGGGTTATGGCTCAGTGGTTGAGCACTAGCCTGTCACACTTAAGGCACTGGGTTCAAAACACAGCACCACATAAAAACAAACAAACAAACAAATAAATAAAACAAAGGTATTGTGTCTATCTAGAACTAAACATAAAAACTTAAAAAAAAACAGGAAAGCTTTACTTGTCTCATAATTTTGGAGGCTCTAGCCTATGATTGGTTGGTCTTGATCCTTTGGATCTGTGGCAGCATAGAACAGTATGGTGTGTGTGTTTAGTAGAAGAGGCATCTCACCTCATGACATTGGGAAGTGAAACTTAAAGAGACATGGCACCCCACAACCTTATTCAAAAGCACACCCCCAATGACTAGAAGGCTTTTAACTCAGTCCTACTTCTTAGTGTCCACCATCTTCTCATAGTGCCAGGGGCAGAGGACCAAGCCTTTAACACACAGGCCCTTGGAGGACACTTACCAAAACCATAGTAAGAATCCTAAACAAGCACAGAGAAACTGTAGAAGAAAGAGAAGATATTTAAAATGATAGACTCAAAACACATTTTACCTACAAAGAGTGATGGAATATGAAATCCTTAACAGCAGTTTAAGGATCCAGAAAACTATAGTGCAGAATTTTCCAACATCCTGGAGCAGGAATACACTTGAAAAGAAACAAGAGGTATACACACACCATATCAATGTTTTCTAAGAGGAAATGAAAACAGAGAGTACAACCAACAGATTGTCCCTAATGATGTTTATAAAAAAGGCTGTAATTAAGGTTTTCATGAAAAATAAAATGTGATCAAAGTATGTAAATACAAAGAAAAGAATCCCTTGATTACATGAAATAATAATATTTAGCTGAGGGCTAAAAGTACGCTGTAGAAGAGCTTTCTCAGCAACATAAAAGAACCAACTGAAGGCGCTCCCACTGGCAAAAATTTGTGACCATTTGAGCATGAAAACACATGTTGAAAGCAACACATTCAAGTCTCTTGAATAAATTAGTATTCCATGAGTTCATATTGCAATGGGTTAAAAGCAGACAAGTCAGAGGGTTTGAGGACAGGGATGTCATCTCAAGGTAACACCATACAATATACTAACCCTAGCAAGAAAATGGGTCACTTGAGTAGTAAAGTCTGACTGACAGCTCCAGGATGAAATAATCACCAGCAATGGGATACATCATGTGGATCACCAGACACAGTTCACGTGTTCTTCAGGGGCAAGTGGCTCAACGAACAATAGTGGAGATCAGCGCTGCAACAAAAATGAATCTACTACAAGCATATACCACAGCACAAAAATTTTCAGAAAACGCATGGCACAAAAACAAGTAAAAAAAATACACAAGAATTTAATCAGTTGGATTCCTTTTAAAATACTTCAAAAAGAAAAAGCCTATCTGATCATATGAGGCTGAGTTTTATGCATTTAAAATAAAGAATAGCAAGGGCTTATGAATGCAGATTTTTTTGCATAGTGGTAGTTTTCAGGGGAAGTATTATTTCATTATTTGAACCAGGATGTAGGTTTCATTATGATGGTTATATAGTTATTTAAACCATTTATATGTTTGAAATATATTAGAATATGGTTTTGAGAGATTGCTCTGGCTGCTGAATGGATTGTTGGCAACATGTGTGGAGCAGGAAGAGCAGCTGGAAAATTACTCCCCTAATCCTGCCAAGATGTGATGCTGGCTTGAAATAAGGTGTTGGCAATGGAGACAGAGAACAGTACATGGTTAAAGTGTATGTTTTGGAAGGTAGATTCAATTGATTTTCCAGATGGAAGGATGCAAATACTGATTAAAAGGGAGATTACAAAGATGACTCTTTAGGTTTTTAGCTTTGCTAACAAGAGGACATTGAATCGTTGAAATTAATTCAGTAGAGAAAATTGACATGCAAGAGAGAATAATTGAGAGAAATAGTCAAGCTCTTTTAGAAAAACCAACTCTTCATTTTATTAATCTTTTCTACTGTCTTTATAATCGGTTTTCATTTTATCAAGTTTAATATTTTGCTAACTTTGGGCAAAATTTATTCTTTCTTTTTCTTTTTTTTCCTTTTTTTTTTTGGCTCTCTCCTTTCTGAAAGTGCAATGTTAAGTGAATTGAAACTTTTCTTTCTTTTTTAATGTAAGTCTTCATTGCTATGAAAGCTTGGCACAGCTTTCACTTCATTCACTAAGTTTTGATAAGTTGCCCATTTTAGCTTGGAGGTGGGTCACAGACTACATCTGGGGCCAAGGTTTACAGGCAGGCTTGTTACCTGAGGCATGAATAGGGATGACTCCTCTTCTGGTACTTTGCAGATGGTGTTGGTACAAAGCCTAAGGTGAATTGGGCTAAAACTGAGGATACATGAAACTGTTTCTGGGTCTCATTTGGATTCATTGTTGGTGAATAAGCAATACGGATTAAAATCCTGATTTCTCAATGTGGTACTCTTTGTCATGGCTTCACCCTGGTTCACAGCCTCCTACATGGAAACCAAAGCTCTCACAGGGTAACTTTTGTCCATGGATGACTGATAATTATTGTTACTGTGGGGGGTTATGAGTAGGAGACTGCCTATTCTGCCATCTTTATAAAGTGTGAGGTTCTTTTCTATAATTTTGATGTTCTTGTTGATTCTCTCACTTCATGTGTGTGTGTGTGTGTGTGAGAGAGAGAGAGAGAGAGAGAGAGAGAGAGAAAGAGAGTACACACACACACACACAGTTTTCCTAAATTCCTTCAGTTTTATTGTCATGTTTTTCTTCAACACTTACTGAATACTGTTTTTAAAAGTCTTTAGCAAGTCTAATGTCTTTGCCTCATCAAAGATGAGTTCTATGCATTTAATGCTCCTCTGAATAGGCCACACTTTCCTGTTTGTTATCCTTGCATTTTTTTGTTACTGAAATCTGGATGGTTGACTATTACAACATGGTGACTGAAAATCATATGCTCTCTCTTCCACATTTTTTTAAATGTTAAATTCTGTGGTATTCCATTTATTTGGTGACCTTTGCCAACAATTTTTAGTCTATACTCTGCTGTGTTGTGGTTACTGAGTCTCTTTTGCTTAGTTTTTGTCAGCTAATATTTTGACTGAAATTCCCTTAAATTTCTCTCAGAGAGAGAAAGAGAGAAGAAAATTAAAATTAGAAAAAAAGAAAAGCCCCTATTAGTCTTTGCAGGTTGGTTCCTGTATACTGAAGCCTTCTTTCAACATCTGTGTTGTCTAGCACTGAAACTTGGGAGGAGAACAAAGGGAAAACTTGTGGTCTTCTTAGGTTTTTCTCAGTGTGCATCTTTTCTCCAAGCATGTTAATGACTTTCCTATTTCTTCCAAATACACAAATGTTTTTGAAAGCCCTGATTTCCCAAGAATCTTTCTCCAGCTCTTCCTTTCAGGCTCTAGGCGATATATTTTATGTCTGAAGTATAATCTTTGCTCCACACAGCTTCATGTTGTCTGCTGCCTCAAAATGCTATTGAGCAATGCTCTGGGTAGGTTCCCAGTTAGGGAAAACAGAGTCAATCACCTTGTGTTATTTCCTCAGTTAGCCAGCCCCAGATAGATTAGAACAGACATAATGCAATAATTGGTCAATAAGTTCTAATCAGCTCTCTCTGGAACTAATGATCAGTGTCCCACTCTGGGAACAGTTCTGGAAGACTGCTTACAAGTAGCAAAGGCATAGGACATAGAAAATGAAAAAAAAAATCTTTGCATTTTTATGTTGCTGTCTTCTAAATTTGGAATTTACTAAAACAATTTAAACTTTGCCTATCTTCCAGTTCTATCAAAGTTAGTTCTAAATAGTTTATACTTGCTTTTTCAGTGTTTCTTCTTTGGAACAGAATCTACTTTATCATTTTGCAGACAAGGTGTTTTTATAGGTGTTTTTAGGTAGTTTATTGTCTTGAAGGAAACAAGACCTGGTAGAAGGTAAATCAGGACAAAAAACCATGACGAGTTATGCTAAAATGATATGTCTCAAGAGCTTTTGGGAAATGTGATTATTGAGATTATATAGAAAACAACATGATTTATGCAATAAAAAGAATCCCAGATTTAGAATAAACAGATCTGGGAATGGACCTTGCTAAGGTTTCATTATGTGCTTCAAGTTTCATCTCGTCTGTATTTGGTCTGCAATAAAGCAGTGTAGGAAGGTGAAGCTTAAAAAGAAATGGTTAGTCCACAAAAGCTCTATCCTCACGAATGGATCAATGCTGTTATCATGAGAGTGAATTTTTTTTAATAAAAGGGTCTTTTTTTTCTTTTGTTCTCACTCTTTCTTGTTCTTCTGCTTCCTCCATGAGATGATGCAGCTCAAAGTCTCTTATCAAATGCTGGTGCTAGGCTCAGAGATTTCCCAGCCTCTAGAACTGTGAGTCAAATAAATCTTTGTTCTTTACAAAGTACCCTGTCTCAGGTATTCTGTTTTAGCAAAAGGAAATGAATTAAGATAGCCTTGTTTCCTCCACTTGAGAATCTGAGTAAGCTTACATAGGTCATTAAATTTTTTTTAGCTGTTTCACCATCTTTGAAATATTAATGATAGTAATTAATTAACACTTTTGGAAAAATATGCTGAAAATTAAGGAAGACAAAAAACCAAGGTAATGATCCATATATGACTTTGATTATAATAATTTACAAGAATGACAAGAAAAATACATTTTACCAGGTGCTGTTACAGTTCTCCTTGTAGCACATTCTTCTTTTCTATCATATTTTTCAATATTTCAATTTTCTTTTTTTTTAAAGAGAGAGAGAATTTTTTAATATTTATTTTTTAGTTTTTGCTGGACACAACATCTTTATTTTATTTGTATGTAGTGCTGAGGATGGAGCCCAGCGCCCTGTGCATGCCAGGCGAGCGCCTTACCGCTTGAGCCACATCCCTAGCCCCAATGTTTCAATTTTCTTACAAACTCTATTAAAATACAAACTGAGTTGGTTGGAATTACATGTTTTTACAATGTTTTATAGGTGAAGAATCTGGTTCATTTAACAAAATGTCTACAGCTAAAAGAAAGGTAGAAAAAATCCAATGGCGCTGGCCCTGTATCTATGAGAATACTAGTTCTTCACATTTTTTTTAAGAGGGAGAGAGAGGAGAGAGGGGGGGGGGAGAAAGAGATTTTTTTAATATTTATTTTTCAGTTTTCGGTGGACACAACATCTTTATTTTATTTTTATGTGGTGCTGAGGATCAAGCCCAGCGCCCCGTGCATGCCACGCGAGCACGTTACCGCTTGAGCCACATCCCCAGTCCCAGTTCTTCACATTTTGACTCCATTTTTCAGGGATCCTTATAGCTAAAAGAAGAGAGAATAACTAATAATGTCAACACTTGTGAATTATTTGTTTGGTTTGGCAAAGTTCATTTTCTTTCATGTTAATGTGCAAAAAATTCTTTAAAAAAATCTTTCAATTTAACTAAGCAGCTTGAATTTTTGAGTTTATATGGGACAGACTATCCCTTTGTGTATACAAGGAAATCAAAGGGAAAGAAAATACTCTTATGAAATTGACGACACTTAAAAATACCCAAAATATTATTTTAATTTAGCAAAAATGAGGCCCCTAGTTTCTAAATGAGTTCAATGCAGAGCTTCTCTTATTTTTCTGATTGAGAAATTAGATTAAGGGATGATCAAACCTGAGATTATCAAGAAAGATCTGCTTATTTGGGTTCAAATCACAGTGGTGATCATTTCTAATGGTGAGAGTACTATGGGAAAACTAGTGTTACATTCTAGTATTGAAGGGCATTTTTAAAATTTTCTACATTAGTCACATTTTGGAGTTCTTAACATAAAATATATAGAGTGCTGAAATTGTTCCTCACTAACCTATCACCAAGATTCAATAATTATTTACATTGATAAATATTGTTTCATCTTGCCTCTCTTGACAACCTGCTCCCCCCATCTCCAACCACCCAACACACAACTCAAACGTACAGTGGATTATTTTTAAACAAATCCCAGACAGATAAACATGTGAGCAAAATAAACACTTTGGAACATTTCTCATGAGATGGAGCATGGCTCAGTGGGAGAGTGCTTGCCTAGCTTTGTCTGTCCCTAGCACTGCCAAAAACGAAAACTAAACAAAAAACAAAGAGAACAGAATATTTCTCTCAAAGATAAGACATTTATTATTTTCAATGCAACCTAAATACAATCATAATAACTGAAAAATAATAAATATGTAATATTGGATAAGCATTAAAAATCTTTCCTATTGTTTCATTTTTAATATTGTTAATCAGGATCCAAATAAATTCACATATTGCATTTGGATGATGTGTTGCTTTAAAGTGTACATTTTTCTATTCATCTTTACCTGCCATTGTAATTTATTATTAAAGACACCAGTCTGTTTTCTTTTGAATTCCTTGTTATCTGAATCTATGACTGCACATCCCCTTAATAAGTTCTCTGTCATCCATATTTCTTGTAAAATTACAGTCTTGAAATGATTCAGATTGATTATTATTAAGAGTTGTGAAGTTCTACTGTCTCCAAAATTAGTAAAAGTATCTAACATATCTGACACAGGCTTGAGTAGATATTTGTTGGAGGTTTAGGTTGCAGAATCAAGAATAAAATATCAATTCAATATGTGGGAGGAAAGAAGGTGGTACATACTCCTATTGTTTAGTTTGTGACTATTTCTCAGAGGTCCATCTGTTGAAGACTCTGTTTTCGTCAGCTTTTTCACTGCTGTGACTAAAAGACTGACCAGAACAATTTTAGAGGAGGAAAAGTTTATTTGGGGGCTCACAGTTTCAGAGGTCTCAGTCCACAGACAGCAGGCTCTATTCCTCTGGGCTGGATATGAGGCTGATCATGGTTGGAAAGTGTGGCAGAGGGAAGTAGCTCATGTGATGATTAGGAATCAGAGAGACCCCACTGACCTGAGTGGTAACTGAAGGCAGGTAGGTGGTGGCTACAGAAGGTGGGTCACTGGAAATGTGCCTTTGGGGTATATATATTGTATCTGTTGAGTGGAATCTGTCTCTCTGCATCCTAATCATTGTGTGAGCCACTTTTCCTTGCCACACTCTTCCACCATGATATTCAGCCTTGCCTGGAGCCCCCAAGAAATGGAGCCTGCTGTCCGTGGACTGAGACCTCTTGAAACTGTGAGTCCCCAAATAAACTTTTCCTCCTCTAATATCATTCTTGTCAGATCTTGTCACAGCAATGAAAAAAGTTGAATAAAATAGAAATAGTCCCCTGTCAGTGGTGCTACTGGGAGCGGGTAGAGCCTTCAGAAAATAGAAATTTGTGGAAATTGGGTCACTTGGGATGTGCCCTTAAATGGAATATTGAGATCCAGGCCCCTCCCTCTTTCTCTCTCTTCTGCCTGGCTCCCATGGGCTCCCACTGTGATGTGCTTCATGATGTCCAGCAGGGCCAAGGACCATGAACTGATCCTTCTGAAACCATAAGCAAATACAAACCTTTGCTCTTTTTAAAGTTCATTTATCTCAGGTATTTATTACAGCGATAGAAAGCTGACTGACATACATATAGAAAACATAAATTTCAGTTCACAAAATATGAGTTACAAAATAATACTTTATTTTTCATAAATCAGCATAAATTTTGACTTAAACTCCCAGTCTTAAGTCTGGCAGAAACATTAACTTTACCATTTTCCATCAGCTGGGCAAAATAGAAAATATATAGTTAAAAGTAAAAACGTTTCTTTGAAAGCACAAAGGGATATTTCTTGCAGATTTACATTCGTGAAATGAGTTACACCCTGGAGCAATGTGTTTATATATCCTTATGTAAACGTCTGTGGGTATGCTTGCATTTACATGTAATATTTATCAAGAAGTGAAACTGATGGAATTCAAGTGTTATAAATCCAGATATTTAGTAATTTTATATAATGTCTTTTAGAAAAGTTGATTTGGTTTACATTTTCAAAATATCCCCATTTTTAGAAACAGTATTCATTGTCAAATTTTAATCAGAAGGGAGTTACTCAGGGCAGTTTCTTTCACATATTCTAATTTCCTTTATGACTATAATCATGCTATGAAAAGTTATGATCAAGGTCAACTTACAACTCCACACAGTTTTAAGTCTTGAAATTGTTAGTTCAACACTAATCGGTCCACTTCAAAGCTAATTCCCTTGGTAACACCCTCAGCTATTGTCTCAGGACCAACTGCTGAAAGATGGTTTTACCAATTGAAACAGAATGGGCTAGGCCTTTAGGAGTTGTTTTGGAAGTAAGAAAGCTCAGGGGTGTGCTCTTGAAGACTGTGATGGTAATAATGACCTAGTGACCTTTATCTGACCTTCCAGTTTCAAGTTCAAGAATCAGAACACCACTATGAAATTCAGAGATTTTGAGCAAGTATATATTCATGCCAACAAAGAAGGGTGTGTATATGTGTGTGTGTTTGTGTGTGTTTGAGAGAGAGAGAGAGAGAGAGAGAGAATTTAAAATATTTAATAGTTCATTTCCTTAAGGCAGCAATGTTTTTAAGTTATTTCTTGAAATGGCTGTTGTTTTAGGGTTTTCATACATTTTTCTTTTTTGTCCCTACAAACAGATAAATCACCCTTTCCCAGCAAGTTCAGTTTTTCATTTGCGACAAATTTAAAAACCTGACTGGCTGAAAAATGGGAGAGTTTATTTTTCTCTTCCTTTTGTGAATGAGGCATTAAGTCTAAAATTGCCTTCAGTGATAAATTCCTTCCATCCCTAATCCCTCATAGAAATACCTTAGTGACTACAATTGATAGAAGGCCCCAAAGAAATAGGTGGTCTCAGCTTTGTAAATAAAATCCATCTTGAAAACTAGAAGTAACAGAGACAGGCTTACCCTATAGGTTTTTTTTGTTTGTTTGTTTTTAAATTAGGCTTTCATACTTTAAAATGCAAAATGAATTATAATGGCATCTAATCTTCCAATTATGTTTTCACTTTTGTTTAATTATTTTGGAAATATAAAGAAAAACAGTCATAACTCTTTAGTTTTTATTAGAATTGTCTGTGTTGTTTACAGAATGAAGTCCTTAATATATTAAGGACTAAATCTTAATCAAAGAAACTAGCATTTGAATCTGCTTTTATACACTTTTACTTACAGAAAGATGTATTGATAACCCATCACATGCCAAACAGGCTAACCCCTTACAAGTATTAAGAAAGTTAGAACCAGGACCCTAGTCCCAAGGACCACACCTCTACCTACAAACATAAAAAAATAATTATGAGAAGAAATGAAATGGAAGTGTAGTCTTTTTCCTTTGGATAGCAATCAAAAAAAAAAATTTTTTTTTTTATTGTTGTTGTTCTGCTGGGGTTTTTGTTTGTTTTGTTTTTTTTAATTTTTTAAACTAGACCTAAAAGAATGAAGATCAACTTGAGCTGAAATCAGTGTAGAAATAAAGAAAAGCAAATTAGATCAAGGAAATGCATGCACAAGGTTAAAGAGTTTTAAAAGCATAGCAGAGGTGTTTCCTTCAGATGTTATATGGGGAAATAGATAAACTGGACATCAAGGTTGATTTTGAGGGTCTAAGTACAAACAATGTAAAGAGTGAAGTTGTGAATTTGAACTTGATTTCATGTGGCTTAGAAATGTAAAGACTGAAATAACCAAAAAGTCTTCTAGAATTTTTTTTATCCATATAACAACTGGTTTAAATTCAAATATTAAGCTTACAATTCTAAAATCAAATGAATATAAGCAATATTTTTAATTCTTAAATATCATAATCCCTAAATGGACACCTATGTTTTTAAGAGTCTTATTGAGATATAATTCAAAACTCATAGGATTCTCCCACTTAAAATACCTAATTCAATGACATTTTGTATATTCACAGAGTTATGGATATAATTTTTCTTTTTGGAATGACACTAGGATTCAATTTAGAACAGATTATATTTGTCATTCAAAAAAGAAAACAATCGCACTCTATTCATCTCTACCCTGCTCCCCCATAAATCCATACCCTTTCTCAATAGGTTCATTCATTCTAGGCATTTCATGTAATGAAAATACAAAAGCATGAAGTCTTCTGTGATTTTATTTCAGTTAGCATATTTTTCCGAAGTTCTTTCATGTGTCAACACCATGTATTTCTTTTGTCAATAATATTACATCATATGAATATATTGCATTTCATTTATTATTTGATGGACATGTATTGTTCCTACTTTTTCGTTATTAAGAATATTGCTCGGGCTGGGGACATGTCTCAAGCGGTAGGGTGCTTGCCTGGCATGCGAGCGGCCCAGGTTCAATCCTCACCACCACATACAAACAAAGATGTTGTGTCCACGAAAAACTAAAAAATAAATATTAAAATTCTCTCTCTCGCTCTCTCTCTCTCTCTCTCAAAAAAAAAAAAAAAAAGAATAGTGCTGCTATGAACATTCATGTAAAATTTATTATATAGATAAATATTTTAATTTTTCTAATGTGGATTTTTTTTTTGTCATATGTTCACTTTATGTTTAACTTTTTGAGGAACTGCCAAATGATTATCCAAATGGATATACCATTTTTTATACCCACTAGTAATGTAGGACAGTGCTAATTTCTCACATCCTACTCAATTGTTATCATCTGTCTTTTTTATTATAGCAATCCTAGTGGATGAGGAGTGATATCTCATTGTAATTTTGATTTGCATTTCCCTAATGACTAATAATGTTGAGTATCTTTTTATGTGCTTATTGCTATTTATTTTTCTGAGATAAGAGTCTACTCATAATTTGCTCATTTTTAACAATTTTATTGAAATCAATTCATATAACATATAATTCACCCACTTGAGTGTACAATTTAATGGTTTTTGGTAAATTACATTATTAATTTTTAAAGATTGTGTAAAATACATACAACATAAAATTGCACAACATATAATTTGCCCATCTAACTATTTAAAGTGTACTATTAAATGGCCATTAATTATATTCACAATATAGTGCATCTGTCAGCACTATTTCCAAAATGTTTTCATCACCTGAAAAAGAAAATTCTGTAACCATTGAATAGTAATTTCCCATTACTTTATTTCCTCTTGTGTACTCGAGAATTTGCCCATTTAAGTGAAATCATATATGGCCTTTTGTATTAGCTTATTTCACTTAGCATTACATTTCCAAGGTTAATCATGTTGTAGCAAGTGTCAAAACTTTCTTTTTATATGTATATACCATATTTTGCTTTTTCATCTGTTGAT
The DNA here is from genome assembly GCF_021218885.2 of Marmota monax. Lineage (NCBI taxonomy): Eukaryota > Metazoa > Chordata > Mammalia > Rodentia > Sciuridae > Marmota > Marmota monax. The sequence goes on along the minus strand of NW_026694892.1, from coordinate 92,679 downwards.
TGATAGTTGAGTTGTTTCCACCTTTTGGCAATGCTGTACAATGATGCAGTGAGCATTGGTTTGCAAGTATCTGTTCAAGTCTCTGCTTTCTCGTTCTTTGGTTATGTACCTACGAGTGGAATTACTGTAGCACCATGCAATTCTTTTTCTCTTTCTCTCTTTCTGTTTTTGAGAAGCCACCAAACTACTTTCCATAATGGCTGCATCATTTACAGTTCTAACCAGTAATGCAGAAATGCTTTAATTTTTCCACATCCTCACCAACACTTATTTCCCTTTTCAATTAATTTTTATAGACATCCTAAAGAGGTATAATATCTGGTGTTATTTTAATCTGATACATAAAACCATATACATTGTACACATTAATGGATTGCCATATAATTTTTAATTAATTATTATTATTAGTAGTAGTAGTACTAAGCATTTAACCCAGGGACCCTTTACTACTGAGCCACATCCCCAGCCCTTTTTCTTTTTATTATTCTTTTTTTTTAATTTTTGAGACAGGTTCTCCCTAAATTGCTTAGGGCCTCACTAAGTTGCTGAGGCTGGCCTTGAATTTGAGGCCTCCTTAGTTACTGGGGTTATAAGTGTGCACCAACACACCTGGTCCATGTAATGTTTGATGCATATGTGCATTGTATAATATTCAAATCAAGTTAAATATATGTATCTCTTCCATCATTCACCATTTCTTTATGGTGAGACTTTCAAAATTCTTTCTTCCAACCTTTTGAAATGTACAGTACATATTGTTATATATAGTTACCAGACTACAGAGTAGTACACAGGACTTTTTTTCTTCTTTTTTGGTGATACTGGGGTTTGAACACATGGGCTTTTTACCACTGAGCTGCATCCCCTAACTTTTTGTTTGCTTATGTATTTATTTAAATAGGATCTTAATAAGTTGCAGAGGGTTCAAACTTTTGATCTTCTGTTGAGTTGCTGGGATTACAGGCTCTTGTCATGGTGCACAGCAACCCCTCAGCTTCTTGCTCCTAGCTATGATCTTACTGTCCATTGATCAACTTCTCTCCTATCCTGTTATCTACTGTTCCTAGACTCTTGATAACCACCATTCACTTTCAACTTGTGGTTCTGATTTGCATTTCCTCTATGAATAATGCTGTTATTCATTATTGATAGGGAGTATTGATCTGTATTTTATATTTTTCTTGTCTGGCTTTGTTATCAGAGTCATTCTGGCCTAATATAAAGAGGAGTGACATGTTCCCTCTTCAGTTTCTTTTTCTCTTTCTCTCTTTCTGTTTTTCTTTTTTTTTTTTTTAGGGGGGGGAGTTTGAGAAGAACTCATGTTGTTTTTTAAAAGTTTAGTATAATTTGCCAGTGAGTACTTATATTCCTGGGTATTTCTTCATTGTTAATTTTTGATTAATTATCCAATCTTTCTTTTCATTTATTTGTGTATTCAGCTTTTTTGTTTCTTCCTAATGAGTTTATATGGATTATTTATTTCAAAATTTTTGTCCATTTCATCTAGGTTTATTCAATTGTTAAGAGTAAAATGTTTCATATGCTCTCATCGTTCCTTTTATTTCTGAAAAACGTATAGCAACTTTCCTGCTTTCTCTCTAATTTTAGCAATTTAAGTTTTCTCTTTTTCTTCTCTGTTGGTTTAATCTAATAGAAAACTTTCTCAATCATGTTGTTCTTTTCTAAAGATCCAACTTCTGCTTTTGTTGATATTCTTATCTACTGCTATTCTTTCCCCTGGTTAATTCATCTCTGCCTTAACCTTCTGTATTTCATTTCTATTTCTTTCTGCTAGGTTTAGGATTATTCTGGTTATCTTTTTGCAGTTCCTCAAAGTTTTACATTTAAGTTGTATTTTTATGACTTTTGGTTTTTTATTTGATATGCTATTTTAAAATGTAAGTGCTTTCGGCATAGGTTCTTCTTAGTCTTGCTCTTACTCCATCCAGTAAGTCTTGGCGTCAGTGTTTTTGTTTGCATTTGCATTAAAGTACTTTCTAATATATTTTTTTATTTTTCTTTTGACTCATTAGTTTTTAGCAGTGTGTTGTCTGATTTCCCTGCTTTTTAAATTTTTATGATTTTTCTTTTGTAATTCATTTCTAATTTCACTCTATTTTGATTATAAAGATAATCTATATAATTTCAGTCTCTTTAAACACAATAAGACTTGTTTTGTGACCCAAACTATGATCCATCCTGGGAAATATTTTATGGAAGTTTATTAAAAATTTGTATTCTGTTCCTGTAGGTAGAATATTCAGAGTGTTTCATATATCCATTTATATATGTTAGGTGAATTTAGTTTATAGTACTGCTCAAGTCCTGTATTTCCTTATTAACCTGTTTTATCCATTATTGAAAAGGAGTATCAAAGTATTGAACTAGTGTTTTATTACCCATACCTTCCTTCATTTCTGTCAATTTTGTTTCATACATTTTTGGATCTCCTTTTTATGTGATTCTGTAGCAGCTATGTCTTCTTGCTTTGTTGAATGTTATCATAATATGATGTCCTTTCTATCAGTTTGATCTTTTTGCTCAAGTCTATTTTTGTCTAACAGTAATAAAGCCAGGGCAGTTCTCTTTTGGTTACTATTTGCATGAAATAGCTTTCTCCATTCCTTGATTTTCAATCTCTTTGTGTCTTTATTTTCAAATTGACTCTCTTGTAGAGGAGCAAATAAATAGATCATGATTTGTTTGTTTGTGTTTTGTTTTATTTTTTCCATGGTGCTGGGGATTGAACCCAGGGCCTCACATATGCATACAACCCACTGAATGTAATGTAGTTAAAGATAAACAAGAATTTGCCTTCTCCCATGTAGGTTATTTGCTTTCCACGTGTCATATGATTGAGGATTGATACTCAACTGCCGCATTATTGCATAGTTTGGGATTTTTTTAAATTATTGTGTCATTTTGATTCTCTTCTTCCCTTTCCTATATTCCTAGCTTTATTAAGCTGTCGCTGTAAGCATTCATTTCAAAAAGGTCTCAAAAATACAGTAAAATAACAATAATTTTTAAAAACCCTAACTGTACAGTTTAAGTAGAAAATGAAAAATCTTGCACAGTTGTCGAAATCATTTGACTATAATCAGTGTTAGAATTTATTTCTAGACTATTAATTCTATTTCATTTTTCTATATGTCAGTCTTTATGTATGTACCTTGTTTCCCTGATTGCTGTTGCTTTGTAGTAAGTTTGGACATGGATATATCTATATAAGCCCTCCACCTGCCATCTTTGGTTTCTTTGGTTATTCTGGTTCCCTTGAGTTTTGCATGAATTTACTATGAGCCTAACAGTTTGTATAATGAAGTCAGCTGGGATTGTGGTAGAGATGGCTTTGAATACATAGTAAAACAAGTGTAGTACTGCCATCTTAACAACATTAAACCTTGTTATCCATAAACACTGTGTGTTTTCATTAATTTAGGACTTCTTTGCTTTCTTTCAAAAATACCATTTTACTTTTCAGATATTAAAATTTGTGCTTCTTTGGTTAAATTTATTCCTAAAAATCTTAATCTTTTAGTTTCTACTATAAATGAGATTCTTTTCTTTTTTTTATTTCTGAATTGTTGGCTAGTTTACAGAAAGAAAGCAGATATTTGTGTATTGATATTGAATATCTTGCCAACTTCCTGAACTCATTTTTCCACTTTGATTTTTTGTTTTTAGTGTATTCCTGAGATTTTTTTTTTTTTTTTTTTTTTTACATTTAAGGTCATGTCATCTGTCAGTTAGTTAGTTTTGCATCTTCATTTCCCTTGTGAATATCTTTTATTTCATTTTCTTGCTTAATTTTCCTTTGAGGAACCTTCAGTAAAATGTTAAATAGAAGTGTAAAGAGCAGACATCCTATCTTTTCCCTGGTATTAGAGCGGAAGCATTCAGTCTTTCACTCCTTATAATAATATTAGCTGTAATTAGCTGTGTGGGGTGTTTATGTTTATTTATTTGGGTTTTGCTGTTGTTGTTGTTGATACCCACTCTCATGTAGAGGAAGTTCCCTTCTATTCATAGTCTGCAGATTGACTTTATTATGAAAAGATATCAGATTTTGTTAAATGGCTTTTCAAATCCATATTAGTCATTTCAAATTATAATTTATTTCTTCTTTAATTTGATGTTTTCACATAATTACGAATTTTCACATTTCCTTAAGTTATTTATTTCTTGTTAGATCCCATTGTCTTTCATGAAAAGTAGAGTGTATGTTTGCAGTCTTTTTAAACGTGTCAGTTTGTTTTTTGGCCCTGCATATGGCATATGCTGTAGAAGACCTTTTGTGTACTTCAGAACCATGTTACAGTATGAAGGGTGTTCTATTGTGGTTGTGCAAAGTGCTCCATGCATATTTCTCTAGCTGATTCATAGTGTTCTTCCAGCACCCCATTCCATTATTATTTCACCTAATCCTATCCACTACTGAAAGTGGGGCCCAAAGATTTCCAACTCTATTTTTGAATGTCTTACTTTTCCTTTCAACTCTGTGAGAATGCACACAGTGTAATTAGTGTGTCTTCCTTATGGACAGACTTTTGTAACAAATATACTTTTTAAAGTTAAAATATTGGTCACTATTTTAATTCAGTTTTTATTAATCAAGTATTTACTTTTAATGCCAGACTTTAGGGTAAAAAATAGTGACTAGTCATGTACAACTTGCTATTCTCATGGAACTTAAATTTTAGTTCCAAAATCAAACCCAAAGTATTATAAATAAATAAATAGCACATTAATAGAGAAAAAAATAATGAGCAAGGTAAGAGATCATCACCACCAGTTGGGAGTGTGGAGGGAGTGAGGGAGCTATAATTTATCTGGAGTAATTGGCTTAGGTGATAACAAACCAAATTGAGATTTACTGTTTGGATGGGTATCCTGGACTTCTTTTTCAACATATTAGTCATTATAAGAAGGGAATATAGGTGCAAGGAAAACACATGCAAGTTAATTGGAGTAACTCATGCATATGGTGCTTTTTAAGGTATAAGCATCATTTTATTGAATTCTCACAGGGCTTCTGGTTTGTAAGTAATATTATACTCATTTTGAAATGAATAAAATGAGGTTGAAATAACTTATTACTTATTGATAATCATAGAAATTAGAAAGTAGTTAGATAAATTATGCTTCTAAGCTTTTACATGTTTCTATTAATATCAAGTGGGTTCCATATTCCAACATATACAATAAGCTTTTTCTTAGACAAAGTTCCTGATATAGATTTATTTTAAAGGTTTCAAAGTGGGAATGCAAAAATAAAACTGGGAAGTTAAGATTCTTCTTAGCTTTATTTTAGTTAATTAAATATCCCACAATATTTTTTAAATATTTTTTGAATAATCATTATCATTTTAACTTTCTATGTATTTCAAAATGTTTAAGATAAGCCATGAGCTCTGATACATAAGCAGCCTACATATTTAACATTATTACCAGTATATATAAATATTAAATCTAGATAAGACTAGTTTTATTTTCATAAGAATAAAAATGTTAAATCATTTTATAAAGAATGAAATTAAGAAATAGTAAATTTTCAAGTCTGAGGGATAGTATGATTTTATATTTATTCATTAAGTACAGCCACTGAACTTCTCTGGAGACTAGAAGAAAAGATTTTGGCACAATTTAACGTTTTTACCATTTTCAAACTTTTTATAAGTATTCAGTGATTTCAAGAATTGTATTTCAGGTACATATTTTCTTTACTGTGCAACATATGAAATTATTAAGTAGATTATGATGCATTAATTTGACTGTGTTTCTGAATAAGTTAATTTATATGTCATCAAGTAGGAGACAAGATGAAATCTGTGAAATAAAATTGAAATCACTACTTTAACTCATCATATTAATATCCTCGTTAGATGGAGAAGTTGCCATTTAATCTATAAACTGCCAGAAAGAAATAAACAGATGGTGAAAGAAAGGCTTCACAAGTTACATTTTTATGAAAAATGAAGGCATGAGATGATAATTAAAGCTCAATATTAGCTGGCCTTCTTTCAAACCTGAAGAAAGAAATTAATCCTATTGAAACTGTTCTTTCATTTGGAAAAACACAGAAAGATAGTAACTTACAAAAATATGGAACTGCAGTGCACTATCATTCTTTCTTCCAGTTTTACACATCCTTACATTAGATCACCTTCCATGCCCTTCTTGAATCTCCATTGATGGAACCCACATTATTTAATACCTCAGCCATTTGCTTCCAGAAGGCAGCTATCCTACCTTTATTCATCTTTATTTAGTGTCTCAAGGGAATTCTGCCCAAAATTCTTATGAAGAACTTGACAAAGTCTTTCTTCAATAAATTGTTGAATAAATGAGTCCTTAAAACTGATCTTATTGTTTAAATTCATACACTTGATTTTGTTAATGTCCTGGTTTAGATTAGGTATCCCCTAAAAGCCCATGTGTGAGATAATGCAAGAAAGTTTAGAGGTAAAAATATTAGGTTTTGAGAGCATGAACCTAATCAGTGCATTAATCTGCTAATAGGCACTGAGTGGTATTTGTAGGCTGGTGTCACTGAAGAAAGTGAGTCATTGAAGCATGCTATTGAGGTATAAAGTTTGTGGTTGTTGAGCAGAGTTCTCTGCTTCTTGGGTGCCATGTTCCCAGCTGCTTTCTTCCACCACACCCTTCCACCATTATGTTCTTCCTCACCTGGAGCCCAGAGTCATGGATTTGGTCATCTATGGACTAAGACCTCTGACACTGTGAGCTCCAAAATAAACTTCTTCTCCTCTAATTTGGTTTTCATCACCTCTTTAGATCAAAGCACCAAAAAGGCTCACTGAAACAGTTATGTTTTCAAATACTATACTATTGAATCAAAATCTCTGCTAATTCTCCTAAGGAGTTAAGACTCACCAACATCTCTTAAATTATATTTGAATTCTTCAGTCATAGTATCTTGATGTTGATATCATTTAGTGAATTTAAATTTGTTGTAACACAGACAAATTTTGTTGAAGAATTCTTGGACAGATTTTTAAGAATATTTTTATTCAGATTTTTCTGATTATTCGGTTTTTCATCTGTATGGATGTGGTTGTGCCCACTTCTACTGTTGAAGATTAAAGTACATTGTTACCCAAAATGCTTAACCTTTGCCATTATTGTTATTCAAGAAACACTGGTTCTGTTTCTTTCTAACAATCCTCACTATAGTTAGAGTTTTACCCTATTTCTGTTTGAAAGAGGGAAGGGTGTGGTGGGGACAAAGGTAGGAGGGTTCATGCACTCAGTGGATGCTTATTCAACAGAAACAAAGTGATGAAGCACATAATTAATCCACAGGTAGGGAATGGGATCTCATCATTTCATTCTCTTGTACATTTTGTCTGGACATTGGTGTCTAAGTGATCTCAGACAAGTAATTGTGCACATTCAGTAGGGAAACCAAAATTTTCTTGTTTTATAACACTTTCTGCATTATTTAATATGCTATTTTACACAATTGTTTAAGCTTTTAACCATGAATTAGGTATAGTTATAATAGCAATATATCTGAGGCAAGTTTTGTAAAATACCAGCTAAGTGATATTTTAAAACTTTATTTTTGATTGTGCTGGAGATGGAGCTCAGGGTCTCCTGCATGGTAGGAAAACACTACCACCAAATTACATCCCCAGTCTAGTTGTATTACTGTCAGGGTGTCCAGATGGGGTCCAGGTCCTTGCTTTTCCAAACAAAGAATTGAGCAAGACACACACAAGTAACAGGCAAAGCACAGGTTTGCTGAAGTGAAAGTGGAAGTACACTCCATAATTTATAGAGGAGTGGGTCATGCAAGAGAGAAAAGCTCAAGACCCCAGTGTCTGGAAATTTGCATCTTATATACCGAGCTCTGAGGTGTTCTCTTCTCTATGCATACCTGATTGAAGACCTTACCTCCATTTGTCCGCATTGGTTTACCTTATGATACCTGATTCAAATTTTGACCAATTTACTACCATTGGTCATTTTTAAATTACTGAACCTGTGGTGGGAGTTGACATGATGGTAAGTGTTGTGGGAGTTGTCATGGTAATGAGAGTAATCAACAGAGACATGACTCTCTCCCAGTCTTGTCCTCCAGCAGCTCCTTGCTATACCCTGCCTTTACTGTCTTGGAGTCCCTGAACTCCTATCTAACAGTGGCAAACTATATTTTAAACTAAAAATATGTATTTTTGGTCAACTATTAGAAATTTAAAATGATAACATTTCTGTCTTCAAAATGTACACTTATTAATTTATAGCACCCTTTCCATTCCCTGAGGAAGCACCAAATACACACACACACACACACACACACACACCTGTGTGCATATGTACATATGCATATGTTTCACAAGTTTATGCTCTGACTGCTGTCTATGCCATCTAAATACTTATGCTAGCACATATTTGTGGAATTGAACTAACATCAATTTGAGTAGAGGAGAGAATCAACACAGCTCCCCAGTGGCAGCTACTCTAGTCTGAAAGCTACCTAGGTTTTAAAATATTCTCCTTATTTTACAAAGTATAGGTTAAAAATTACAGCATTACCTTATTTTATTTTTCTTTTCACTTCTGATTACAAGTATCCACTTGATGACAAAGGAATCAGAACCTCTGGCCATCCCAGAGGCAATTCTTTAGTACAGAGCAGTTTGAGAACTTAATATAGAGAATCTCTTGGATGATGAAATGACATGTTCATCTCCTTGATGACAGCCATGATGAAAGGCCTCAGATAAATCATACATGTACCATGCATCTATATACATGTGTGTATGTGTGACTCTATGCACTTGAAGCATGTGGTACGTGAATCCACATATGATTAAGTGCCTGCTTTGATTGCCTTGGACACACCATTCCCACAAGCCGCAACCTAACCTTGCCCTGTCTTTGTCATTACCCCTGTCTCTTGTTTGCTGTGTTTACCTCAGGAGCTTCTTCCCCCTAAACCTGTTTTTTTGAGCATTTTTCCCTTGCTATTCTAAGATGCAGAAGTTCCTTGAGGGGTTAATGACAGTCTACTAAGAAGGCTGGGTAAGGGACTTAAATGAGACTTCACCTGCATGTGTCAACTTTCATCATATGAAAAAATACAGAGAACCCTCCTCCTTGACTTTTCCCAACTTGCCAGTGTTTGGAATTTAAACCATTCTAATTAGTATATAATTGTTAGCTCCTTGTTTTAATTTGTAGTCTCTAATGACCTATGATGTTGCACATTTTTCCTACACTTATACACACATATTCTTTATATTCTTTGGTGAGGCATTTGTCCCCCCGCCCTTTTTATTTAATTGGGTTGTTTGTTTTCTTACTGTGGGTAAGAATTCTTTGCAAATTTTGGATACTGTTTTCTTACCAGAAATGTGTTTTTTTTCTCCCCCAATGACTTCACCACCTTCCAACTCCTGCCATTGTGTAGCTTGTATCTCCATCTTAACATTATCTTCTACAGAGGACAAGATTTAATTTGAATAATGTCCAGCTTGTCAAGATTTTCTTTTATGGATTGGCTTTTGGTGTTGCATCTAAGAAGGTCTTTTCAAACATAATGTCATCTAGATGTTATAATTTTTTAACGTCCACAGAACAACATTCTGAGACTTTCTTGTTGCATTGAATTTACAGATCAAGTTGGGAAGATGACGTCTTGACAATGTTGAATCTATTTATTTAGATCCTCTTTGGTTTAATTCCTCAAAGTTTTAGTTTTCTTCATAGAGAATCTTTTATATATTTTGTCAGATGTATAACTAGGTGTTTCAGGGCTTTTTAAAAATTCTTTTGTTTTTGTTTATATTTTTATTTTGCATGGCTGAAGATTGAACCCAGGACCTTGTATATGCCAAACACACACTCTACCACTGAACATCCCCAACCACATTGCAGTTTTTAGACACTAATGTAAATAGAATTGTGTTTTTCATTTGAAATTCCAATTAGCCATTGCTGATATACAGAAAAGTGCATGGCTTTTGTACAATAACCTTGGATTTTGCTGCTTTTATACAATCACTTATTAGTTCCATGAGTTTTTTTTTTTTTTTTCTCTTTGGGTTTTTCTCAATGCAATCTGCAAACAAACATAATTTATGGTCCCAATTACTTTCTTCCCAATCTGTATTCTTTTTATTTCCTTTTATTGTATTATTGCCTTCACCAGGACTAGTGGGGAGTTCAGTAGGAGTGGAGAGATCTGCATCCCTACTTACTTCCCGATCTAGGGGGAAAGCATCCAGCTTCTCACCATTGAGTAAAATATGCCTGTTGGGTTCTGAAGTTCTTCAGCAAGGTAAGGAAGTTTCTTTCTGTTCCTGGTTTTTGAGTCTTTTTATAATCAATCAGTGTTGGGTGTTATCAAATGACTTTTTTGTATCTATTGAAAAGATCATATTTCTTCTTTTGCCTACTGAAAGGATAGCATTTTTTTAAGTTTTAATTGATTTTTAAATGTTTAATCAGTGTTTTATACTTGCAGTGGATCCCACTTGGCTGTGCTGTATAATCTCTGCAACAGCAGACTAACCAGTCTCCCATTGGAACATATATTGGGCCTTTTTCTCAGCATTTATCTCTAGTGAGTAGACTCCAAAAATCTCTATTCTGTGCCTCACCTTTGCTACATTTTGCTCTATGTATATCCGCGATGTCATTAAAATGGGAGATGGTATAAGGGTTTCTAATCATGTTCTGTTCATGCCCTGTCTTTCTCCCTGCCCCAGGATGGTAATTATTTCTCCTAGGCTGCATATGTTGCAGTCTCTTTTTCTGGTAATCAGGACTCCCTCCCCTGACCTGTCTCACCTCAGGGAGATCTTTCCTAACCACTCTATGAAAAGTGTTACATCCTCTACCACCAGCATTCCCTTTCCTTTTCCATGCTTTATGTTTCTCCGTAGTTCTATCACCATGTGAATTAGTTTCCTATTGCTACCATAGTAAATTTCCACAGAATGGCTTAAAAGAAAGTAATTATTTTTATTATTCTGTTCCAGAAGTCAAATTCCAAAATGAGTCCCTCTGGACTAGAGTTGAGGTGTTGAAGGGCTGGGTTCCTTTCCAGAGGCTCTAGGAGGTTATACTTCCCTACCTTCTCCAGTTTGCAGAGGCACTATTATTCCTTGGCTCCCAGCCCCTTTCTTGAAAGCCAGCAGCACAGCATCTATCTGATCACCATCTCCTTCACTGACTGCAGCTGGGAAAGATTCCCTGCTCTAAATGATCCAAATGATGAGATTGGGCCCCAAAGGAAAACCTAGGATACTCCTACCATCATCTGAAGGTGCTTATCTGAATCACATCTGCCAACCCCATTGTCATGTAAAGTTTTTCATGAAAAGTTACATAATCAGAGATGTTAGGAGAGTAAGCTGTGATCACCCTGGTGGGGAAGACCATGATGTGTATATATAATAATAGTCTAAGAATTCTATATAAATTTTTATGATATCTTTCCACCAACTCAAATGTAGATTTTCTAAGACAAAGGTTTTATTTTATTTTATTTTGTTTTGTTTGCTGTATTCCCAGATACCATCTGGTATATGCAAATAAGTTGTGCTTAATACTTGTTGAATGAATGGATATTATTCACTCTGTTTTCTAGCATTTTGTGTACTTGCCTAAACACAATGTTGAGTTATCCATTCCTTTAGGAAAAATCTATTCCTTGTGCTAGCATGTCTTCTTCATACCCTGCTAAATAATCAACATAAATCCATATGTACTGAGTAAATCACTTTGGAATGTAATGAGCTGAAACAATATGAATTAAGATAAAAACATGATATTTAAAAATGCCAATTTCAGAATTATGTTGACCAAAACAACAACAACAAAAAAAACCTAATAAAAATAGCATTTTTCCATGAAAATAATGCAATACCCAAATTTGTTCCCAATGTTTTGTAAATTATTTGAAGTTTGGTTTCTTTTATACATTCTTTTAAATATATGATGTTTTTCATAGGCTTTTAAAATAGATTCTGAGTATATCACTCCCAAGCAGTTATTTATCATTTCTTTCTAAGGACCTGCCATCACATTTTTATTTTCCCTAATGGTATCTTTTTAAAATGAGGCAGCATCTACCTCAAGAAACCCAGAAGGACCAAATATAGTCAAACCTTTGATTTGTGAAAATGCACTTAAATGTTCATTGCATACGTGATCGATAATTTACTCTTCATTTGGGTGGAATCCCAGGTATTTAGATTCCTATTAAATGTTAGTCTTGGTGGATGGCATGCCCAGTGTCTATATATACTGCCTGCACTTGTACGTTCTCTTGTCTCTCTCAACACTTATGTGAGGACATATAGTTAATGGTCCTCTACACTATTAGCTAAATTCAATGAAATCAGAAACTGGGTTATTCAATCCAGTAGGTTGCCATATGTGCTACAAGAAACAGGTGCAATATTTGTAGCCAGAGCAACCTCTGTCTTCAAATGAATGTTGCCACCTGGATATCTACTTTCTTTGATAGGTCTTATACATATCTCTTTTAATTCTTCTGTAGCACAGGGAGATATGAGGGTGGAAGCTGAGGCTCAGGCAACAGATTCAGATGGAAAAATATTTGAGGCATGGTTAGGAGAAGATATATGCTTTATTCAGAGGTGGCAACAGCCCCCAGCCTCCAGCTTCAGCTTCAGTCCCCAGCCAAGTTTCTTTCACCCCAGCTACTTCCATTTAATCCCCCTGAGTTCTTTCCATAGGCCCTTTTATATGCAAGCCAAAAAAGAAGGCACATTGTCAACAGGTTACATAAGTGGGCACATGCTCACAAACTTCAAATATTTAAAACAATGCATAGAAGAATCCAACATTTATGACATTGATTATGTACACTGAATCAGGGTGTTTGTAACCTTGGATATATACTAAAAATATAGTCTGTCGGAAGCCTCAGTGAGGCAGCCTAACTATAGCCATTTGGAGCCTGCCCAAACAACAAAAAAATTTAAAAAGTGCCTTTTGAATATATGATTTGTGCCAGTACATGTAAAGTTCATAAGAGGAAGCTCTTTATTCTGTTACTTATGGAATATTGCTATGACCTGTTAAATACCTGTGTTTAAAACATGTCTCTAAAACTTGCTTTATATATGACTTTAAGTAATGCTTTATCACTCTTCTGCAAACTTCAGTTTCATGATCTCTAAAATTCCACTGAGAGTTACTTCATAATATATTTATTAGAGCTCAAAGAAGTAATTCATCTAAAGCAATTACATGATTCTGCTCTATTACATATTTAAGACTACTGTGTCACTTCATGCAGTATTCACAATAATATATGAAACAATTAGACTTTTAGTAATTCATTTAACTTACCTGGAATTGGCATAATCTAAAATTTATATACTAGTGTTCTGAGCTCAGTCCACTTTTCAGCTTAGACTATGTAGGATGGAACCACACCTGTTTTTGTGGAGAAAAACCTGAACCATTTTGATTTTTCAACAGTTGTCATCAATATGGATGACCTTTTAAGGACTGGAGAAAGCTAAAAATGATACACACACACACATACACACACACACACACAAAACAAAGGGGTTTACAGTCTTGCTACCAGCTTCATTATAAACAAGTATAAAGCCAAGTCTGAGAAGCATATGGACATACATTTGTTTTCTTCTACTTGGAGACACAGAATGTTTGGATTCCTCTTGCAATCTTATTGGAATTCCTATAGTTAATCCCATGTAAGGTTGTCTAAAAAGGTCTTGCATGAATGGGTCAATTTATAACAAGGACAATGACATTCTGTAACTTATCAACCAAATTTCTAGATGGATAAAGCAAGATTTTGTCCTTGAGTAGGTATGAGACTTAAAAGCTGAAAGTGGTCGAATCACCTTCTTATACCATTCTAGGTGACAGAAATCACTACTACTTTTATAGACAACCATTTTATTTTAATATAGTTTAAGTATTGCACATTTCAGCTTAAAAATTATTCCCACTTACTGTCATGCTAAACAACAAACCTCTGCTGAAAATGCAGGTAACAGTATTTGAAGCATATAGGAGATCAAAACCTACCTGGAGACCTTAAATGTTAACTATCCACACCTGGTGTGTATAATCCTGATTAAGTTAACCTCAATTTTAGTTTATCAGTCTGGACTTGCAGGATAAAGTTAATTTACAAATATATCACACTATTCCCACCTAATTATTTTAAATCATGTATATTTCAAGTGGATCATATGTAATAAACAACTAGCAGAATGTGTAAATTTGTTTCCTCACATAGTGAATATCACTTTGCAGATCTGATTAAGGAAACTGGCTCCCAGGTGGTGAAATTATCCTGAGTTATTTGGGTGGACCCAATCAACTCCTATAAGTTCTTAAAAATAGAGAAACTTTTCTGGCTATGGTGAGAGAAAAAGAGGTGTGAAGATGAAGGACTTGTAAGGGCAGAGTGGCTAACTTTGAAAATCAAGTGATAAAAATTCTGATTCACAGGAAACTGTCAGAATCATGAGTGCTTTACAGTTATAATACAAGGAACTATGATTACATGGTAACACATTTAAAATTCGTTGCCATGGATCTGAAATGTTGAAGTTGGTGAAATTTGCAAAGTCATTGTCATATCCCAAGATGAATGACTGAAACAGAATAGATTACTTATAGAAAGATGAGACAGTTCTGGAAAAAGTTCTAGATTTCCCACTGCTAGGGGACAGAGAGATGTGAATGGTGGAACATGAGTTTAAGAGAACAATTCTACAAAATAGGCCCACTGTGCTGAACCCCCACATGCTTTCTTTTCCAAGAAGCAATTAACCTTCAGCCCTGTCTGTCCTAAGGGGACGTAATATGTCACATTCTTCAGCAAACTTCTTGTTATATGAGAAAGGAGAGGCCCAAAATAATGAGGCATGAGAAACGAAGGCCACAAATAATGCTGATAAGAGAAACCCAAGTTACCCTGGAAGGGGGGACTTTTGTGACCTTTCCACAGACCAGATTCCAAACCTCAGGGAGATAAGGATAATTTCTTCTAACCATTCTAGCCACAAAAATCTTTAAAAATTTATGGTAAAGAATCCAATTAGAACCTGTCAGCATGGACTAAGGTGACATAGAGTTGTCATGGCAGTGAGGACTTGAAAGTGTGATGTCATCCTGCTGTCAGTCAAAAGCCAAGAGGTGAACCTGGACAGGACTCTTTGAAAATTTCTCTGGGATCCCCAGTAAAACTGGTGTGCAGGAGCAGCACATTGTTCTTCTCCTCTTTGAGAGGACTCACTCTCTCTCTTGAGAATGTCCTCTTCCCCTTTCCTATCCCTTCGATAAACTCAATCCTGTTACTGTGAATGACATGTCTGAAATCTTCCCTATTTGATCAAGAATCAGGGTTTAAAGTGGGGTGTCTTTACACTGCCTCAGTTTCCTAGAAGACCCCAGCTCTGCAATATCATAGCATGGGGCTGAATGAAATGGGTTAGGATAGAATAAATCTTCAGTTTAGACAGATGTGAGATCCTGGTGCACAAAACTGTCAAGAAAACTTGAGTTTATATATTATCTCTTGCTTAAAAGTTTTGAGTTAAAATATAATACACATTATGTAATATTAGTATTATTTTAAGCTGCAAAATAATCGTGATACATGAAACTACTAACTGTGAGGAATCCCAAGGATAAAGCCTTCAATTAATGTGGGGAGCGTATGGTGCAAGGAATAACTGCCTACACATCACAATGCAATTCACTCTGACTACTTCAGGACCATGCTTATTGTGCAAAATCAGGGAAAATTAATTCCTGCCCATACCCCAAATCAATCCATACTCCCTCTACCTCATGAAAAGGTTGCTACTCGTACATGTGTCCCACTGCCTTGTGATTACCTACTTATCTCCTTGTCTCCTTTAGCATGTAGGAGATATGAGCCCTGGAATCCATCCTAACACAATTACCAACACTCATAATTAGACAATCAATCTGTTTGGAATACCTAAGTTCTTCAATACCAGAAAAATAAGTTGAATTATCACAAAATACAGACCAATTAAAGATTTATAATAGTTTGTTCCTAAATGCAAATCGGTTAGGCTGAGTTGATAGTGACCTACATTGCCTACTTTTATGTATCATTAGGAAGAGCCCATGAATTCATTGGTACTTTCCTCATCTTTAACTTTGCAGCTGTGATGCTTTTTCAGTCTCTTTCAAAATCCCATTCTATCCATGGATAATCCTTCCTGGTAAGTGTACGTGCACTGGAATTTTATAGCAGTCACACCATTGTCCAATCTGTGCTTGGAAATGCCCACACCCTTCCACCTTCAAAGCCAGATTTCCAATGTGCCACCACAAGGGTTAAGTGCAAAACCTCTAGTGATATTAGAGTTTATAGGGTGAAGGTGAGAGGAAGCAAGGGAAGGTCTATAGAAAGCACTAAAATCAGGGGTAAAAATGCAAATACAAAACATTTTCATTAATGTCCAGTACAATGATGTTACTGTAGCATTTGCCAAGAGGTTATACTGATGTATGAAAACATCACTATAGTATTTACCAAGATATGAAACAGAATAAAGATGTCACTGTAGTATTTATCCTGGCAAAGCTGGACCTCCCAGCCCCAGCCCAGCCTTTCCTGTTTCATCCCTGTCACTCTCCCAGCACAAACAATGCTATCACCATAGCAGTCTATCCACATATATCATGAAACAATGCACCCTCATGCTCTGAGGCTTGGACTTTTTTCCTGCCTTGGTGTCTGGAATGTTTTTCCATAGTATACTCTTCTACTACATGAAATCATTCTCAGTCCTGAAGGCTCAATGTGCAGGGCCCCCCTCTCCTTGAAGAAGCTTTTATTCTCTCCATGTTGAACATATCCTCTCCACCTGTCTTCCCCAATACATTGAGTACACTGTGTGCAAACACGTTGAGCCCATTTCCATATTGTTACTCTTATAGCCCTTGAATGCGGGTATTATGCCTTGATCATACTGTATCTCTGTTTTGCTGTAGGGATTAAGGTTAAGTAAAAGCACAGAAAATTCTTGTCGAGTGTGTTTGGAAATTTAATTGAACTGCTGAATTTAACTGAACTGTTGTAAGTTTACAGAATCACCTGGGGTCCACCTGCCTCTGAAGAGTTGTGTTACTTTTTTACAAAAATAAGTCAATCCAAATTTCATTAGGAAAATTGATTTCATTTTAATCACTGTTAAAGATAGTCCTCTGATTTAATATGACTTCACTTTTACATTTGCTATAATAGTTCTCTTTTGTAGTTATCAAATTGGAAATATTTACCATTTTCTCTGTAGGGGTAAAACAAAATTACTAGAATAAAATGGGTGCATTGAATTTTAAAGGCTAAAGTCATTTTGGAATAGTCAATTTTGTTCTACTTTGTGGTTTGTATGAAGTAGGATGCAGTACTAAATTTCATTCAGATTGCCTAAATGAATAGAGCACCAATGTTGAAGACCAGTTCTTATTTGCCCATCGTAAAGATGTAGCATATCCAGGGCACGTCTTTAAAAGGAGCAAACTATGTGCTCTGAACTGATCTTTTCCATGAGCCCCTACCATCTCAAATGTCACCTTTACTTCTCCCCTAAAAGCAGAGGAATTTCATCACTAGTAATTATTGTCTCCAAGAATGTTCTCTTGCCACTTCCTATAATGGAACCCCAACTCCCTGAAATCTCCTCTATGAAGGCATACTCTATACCAGACTGGAGTCATTCTTCAGGCTATTTTCCATAGTTCTTGGAAAACCCTCTTTAGTACATTAGCTATATGACTTTTCATCTGCTTTATCCATTATGGCAGAAACATTCCAAAGGAAGAGATCCAGTCTTACATGGCCACATCCCACTATGATGCCTATATTATTTTTACATATCATTGTGTAAAAATGAATGCATGAATAATAGTCTGCTGAGGTGCATTGATCATGGCACGTAGGAGCTCCATTTGAAGTTCCATACATTAGCAGACATAATCAGTGAGCAAACAGGGAGTCAATTAACAAACGAAATATCATCAGATACCTTTACTTTCTACCTCTCTAGGAGTCAGAGAGCAGAGAAGAACTTACAGAAATAGACTTCTCCTGTGATTCAGAGGTACAGATAGTGAGAAAATGGACTCCAGGCCCTCTACAGATGCTCTATATTTGCTTTCCTGCCTGAGGCAGATATCATCATTACCACTAGCCTTGAATTTTGTAAGCTTGTCTCCCAGCTGAAGTAGAAAGTCTAAATCTAAAGGAATGTCTACATTTCAGCCTGAAGGTAGTTCTGCAGATTTGAAGAATGAGCTAGAAAGAAAATCAAAAGAAAAGCATTATAAGGAGATGTAAGGAAATCAAGACCAACTTCAAGGGAAGGTGAGTAAAAGCTTATGACCCCAAGGACAAACAAAGGGAGTGGCAGCTCATTCCCAGTGTCAATCATTGGAAAAGACACAGGACATGCACACCCAGAGAGAAGAGAAACCCTGTTTGAACCTTTCAATGTGAGCTCCCATTTTACACATCACAGGGTCTTCTAATGCCCGAGATCACACTTAGATGACAGAAAAATGACAGGGAACAATCATTGCACAGAATTCATGCTGGAGGAAATGGGGCATATTTCTGAGCAAGATCATCTAAACACCCTGACTGCATTTATTCACATTTGTTTGCCGGTGTTCAGGAAAATCATTCATCATTCTGACTCTGGCTGTGCCATGGCCGAAGAACCTGAAGTACTGGTGAAGCACCTCACAGTGTGGCTGCTTCAACTAGAGTAAAATGTTCAAGGCACAAATACAAGACCCAATAGGGAGCCAGTCCCCAAATGTGGACTGTTTTACCTGCTGTCATGATGTTACTAAAGGAAATATGTTTTTTTTTTTAAAGAAATTCAAATCAAATTTGGGTATCATTTTATCTTGGTTAGTAGGTCTTTATTTTTTTTTTTTAAAAAAAAAGATTTTTGTGAATTTGGTTAAAATTGTGTACCTCAATAAAATTGTGTACCTCAACAAAACATTGCATATACTTTTATGATATTCACCTAACAGTAAACCTACTTATAATTAATAAATAATAATTCTGTCCTAGAAGGAGATTGTGGTTGCAAGAGGAAGCAGAAACAACTGCTACAAAATAGGATCAAAGATCTGCTAATTTTTTTCTTTCTCTCTCTCCTTATGCACATGCATGCACACGTGTGTACACACACACACACACACACACACACCCCAGGCTGTGCTCTGCTTCAGGTAATAGATGTATGTATATGTATATAGATGCACTCACATGATATATAGAACAGCAGTTTTCAGGCTGTGCCAAAACCATTTTGTAAAGCAGTAGTTTGCCATAAGCTATTCCATTTTGAGTTTAAGCGCCGAGGTAGAATAACTCTATACCTTGCTTGTACAAGTTAACAACCACCATCTGTCTTGCACAACCATAAAGCACAAATTGATAAATTAATGTGCTAATAAAAGTGACCACCTGTGAACTTATCCAATCAATCAGAAACACATGGATGATGAGCATATTAAACTCATATTGGAAAAACCAGGCCCACGAGCTCATCAAACATACCAGACTACTGAATGAAGCAACCTGCTCTCTTGAGGCCCATAAAAGAAAGAGTGACCCATCACCTGGTCACTCATCATGAGACTTTCCCAGAAAAATAGCCAAAAGAAAGAACTTCTGCATCTCTGTTCTTAGGCTTCTGCCCATGATGAACACTGATGATCCACTCCAAGCTGACATCTTAAGATGACACTCCAAGATGACACAGAGACTGTTGCCCCAATCTTAGCCTAGAATAAGTTTCCTGCACTTTGACAGCTTTGCACCCTGAACAAGTTCTTTGGTCCTAATCTTATCTGAACACCTACAGTGACTGAGTTCCTGCTCCCTGTTTTTGCTCTCATTTAAGCCTGCTGACCCCCTCTGGCTGCCTGAACCTTTTCTTAGCCTTTCTGTAACCTGTATAAATAATTGTATAGTGTGTGATGTGTGCATTGAATGTTATAGATATTACAAATTAAGATTGGAATACAAGAACTTGTGTTTGCCTAGCTTATGACTACCAGTTGACCCACAAATACTCAGTGAACTGCCACCAGTGAAAGTGATGTAGCCTATGAATTTATTGTTATTCAATAAATTCTGTTATTGTGGATAGACACAAATATGTTTGGTCTATGTTAATGGCATCTCTCTCACTAATTATATATATAATTTCTAATTATTTCTAATTCATATGTATACAATTATTATTGATTCATTTGCATTTATTGCTGATTGCAAGCATAAACAGCATGCTTTGTGAACTGGGCACTGGGTGGGAGTTTTTTTAGCATTTATTTTTTAGTTGTATGTGGACACAATACCTTTATTTTACTTTTATGTGGTGCTGAGGATCAAACCCAGGGCCTCACGCATGCTAGGTGAGCGTCTTTCCTCTGAGTCACAACCCCAGCACCTGGATGAGAGTTTTGTGCTGGAGATGAGGATGTGACCTTATGTACCTTGGGATATAGCAGATCATGTTTCACGCTGCCCCATAGAGAGCAAAAGGCAAAGGGTGGATGTCAGCAATAACTGTTCCATTTATGATATATTCAAAGAGTAATGTATAGTGGAGTGTAAATAAAAGAAGTTTCAAATTCTATTTACACATTTTATGTCAAAGTAAATAAAACTTGCTCATAATGGGGGGGGGGGGGAGAGAGAGAGAGAGAGAGAGCTAGCTGACAGAATGATGAACTTGGGCAAAGCAAAGTTTATCATATTAAATCAAAGAAACTGAAATACCTAGGGATATAAGTAGTCTTTTAGACTTCTATTTTTTTTCCAGATGAATTTTTAGAATGTGAACTATTCAAACCAATTTGAAAAAGTATGTGCTAGCAGTTAAGGATGTACAGGGAAAAGTCTAGCTGTGTGCTTGTGTCTTCAAGATCCTTTATTGCTTGGAGCTATAGAGGAGCCAGCAGCTCGAGGCATCTTGGCTTCTTTTTTCCCAAGGCACAGAAGTAAGTGCTCAGTCACACACATCTGAGTCTTAAGTCCCTTCTACCTTTTCTCACCACAGATTTTTCCTCTGCTGAAAACCTGTTTGGGCAATAAAATGGCCTGTTTGCCTGACCTTCTGAATTGTTGCAGATATCTGTCATCATTTAAGTGCATGGCTTCCCCTCCTCTGAAGAATGGGCAGGAATTTCAGAACTGGTACTATAAAAAAGGCTGAGCGTGTTCCACACCAAAGCAATGGCTGACAAGTGAAAGATCATGCACATGCTAAGGTACTGAGCTTTGGAAAACCATCTATTTTCTCTGAGTGAAAGAAGCTGCTTTGAGTCACACTATAAGCACAAATGATTGTGGCAGGAACAAGATGGTCGTCACTAGGTCACAGTGGTGCAGAATCAGCCACAGATTCCCAGTACTCACCATATCATTGTAGTCAAACTGTCACAATCACTAAAAGGCTGGCAGGAAGCACACAGGTACTGTGGCTTTCCAGTGAGCTAGATCCAAGGCTGGGTGAGAGATGAGATTGTGTGCCACAAAATAGAAGGTGAGAGGAGCAGTCTATGTCCCAGATATAAGACTGCATCCAAAGAAACAGTGATACAGAATAGGTCCAATCTTGGAGATGATCAATGAAAGAGCAAGGGAACCGAAGAAAAGAAGAACCACAGCCAAACTCAGAGCCTGAGATCAGCCCTCAAAATGCTGTCATGGGCCACATTTCAGATAAGGATGATACACACACACACACACACACATACACAAAGAGAGAGAGACATACACACACACACACACACACACACACACATATATATATATATATATATATAATATATATATTACCCTAAGATTATAATGGAGGTTAAAATTCCTGTCTCCTAGTAACATCACAGCACTTTTCTGTGGTGATGGTATTGATTTTGAAAGTTGTCTTTTAAAAATGAATACAGCGTAACCCTGTGCTTTGTAAAGTCTGGAGTAGTCACAGGTGTATCCCAGGCCTTCCCATTCGCTCTCCTCTCACTCACAGACTCTCTCAGAGCACCTTTCAGTCCTGAAAGCTTCATTTGTGGGAAGGACCCTTGAAAGAATAATATTTCTTGTGCTTTATACCATACTTTTAGTGTACTTTTTGTGTTTTTTATAAATATTTTAGATGCACACACAGAATTGTGCTGCAGTCACCTCCAGGATTCAGCACAAGTTTGTATCTTAATAGCAACAGGCTCTACCATATAGCATAGGTCGGAGTGTGCACAGGCTGTCTGAATGTTAGGCAGTGTAAGTGCACTCTGGGGTCTTCACACAATGATCAGATCACCTAACAGCTTTCTCATGCTGAGTCGCTATGGTTAAGCAATGTATAATTCAGATACTGTTTATAGGAGTTATTATCAATCTTTTTCTTGTCAGAGTCCTAGACTCAGACTCTGCCTTTCAGTTATTTGACAACAGTTACATATAATATATTCACTATGTAACTTTATCATTTTGCCTGTGATAATAATCTTCCATGTTAGAAGTTGCTATTCCCCTACTTTTCTAGAACTGATAGACTTCCCACAAAACTTTCTGATCTGGTTCAAATATTTCTGTACGTATTAAGACTTTGCTGCTTTTTTCAGTAAAAAGTCATGGATTTGTATTGTGTTCCCAAGATTTTGCAGTGTCTCTCTAGCTGATTTTATTGCACAGTATTTTAAGTAATTAGAATATAAGATGGAATCTGTGTGTGCGTGTGCAGGTGTGTGCATTATGTGTATGCATGAGTGGGTGAGCATGAATGGGTATGTGTGTGTGTGTGTGTGTGTGTGTGTGTGTGTGTCTTCCTTGTCGATTCTAAAAAATAAACTCTTTTGGGGTAAATTTTGTGTCCTGATTGTCATTTGATCCTTGCCCATCTCCATAAGGCATTTCACACAATAACATTCAACACATCTTTTTCAATAAATAAATGAGTAAAAAAGTTGGACATTATGAATTCTAGAAGTAGAATTTCAGGAACTTTTGTGCCCAAACATGAAAGCAACAATCCAAGGGATTGTTTCCCAACTTAGGAGTCGTGAATAGTTTCCAATGTATTTTTTCCAAGCATCTCTGAGTCACCTTCAATTATCTGACCCTCCTAATGCCCAAGTACTTACACAATTTCAAATATGCAGCAAAACCTCTCTATTATGAAATATGAAATAGAAAATCATTCCCCAATGCTATTACACAAAATTGTAGTTCAATAACGATATAAATAATACGAGATTGTACATATAAATCCTGTAAGACTTAAAAAGAGTGTCTGAAACAGAGAAGAGTATAACTAATAAATGAGAAAACATTAAAAGTTCTTTGAGAAAATTAAAATATAGAAAAATCATTATCATTCATTGAAAAACAATAAATGGGGCAAATGTAGAATGCATAATATACAAAGTACAAATATCAAGCAATAAATAACCAACCAAAGAGAAAAATTATATAAAACTTGTATTTACTACAAAGCAGCAATTTACTTGTTATTAAAACTATGTGCATTCATTGTACAAACTCTAAAAATTCCAATTTCCATGGAACAAATAGTGAAAATATTTAATTATATTCCCCCCATCAATAAGTTTAAATTACATGTAATCTCATTGCTACAAAAACTGCTCAAATTCTTAGAAGAGAAATAAAAACTTTTAAAATTATCTGTTTAAGAGAATGTACTATTTATATTAAAACCAGTAATGGTCCAAAATGATCCTCAGTCAAATCTTATTTTAAATATCAGTGTAAAAATGTCAAATAAAATATTATCAAACAAAATTCAATAATAAATTAGAACACACTAAAGTCAAGTAGGATTTATTCCTATAATGCAGTCCAATATATCCAGCAAATATTGTGAGCACAGTTCTTAAGAGAAGAAATGAAAATGTCCTTTGCATTTGTTAGGTTTGAGCTTTGCAGTATATATAATTGGAAAGAGCATCAGATTCACCCTAATGAGAAGAAAAAAAGATGGAAAACTGCCAATCAAGAAATTTTTCTTGCGTTCATCAAAGAACTAAATTGGGAAGGTTAACTAGTAACAATCTGGAGAGAAGTGGGCAGTTTCAGGGGCAAAAGAGCTGGAGCCTTTGCTTATATGGAATAGATGTGGCCCCATATGACATATGGCAGTTGTTTTAGTCAGCTTTGTCAACTCTCTGATCAAAAGACCCAACAAGAACAATGTAGAGGAGGAAAAGTTTATTTTGATTCATGGTTCCAGAACTCTCAGTCCACAGACAGCTGAATCCATAGATCAGGACTCAAGGTGAAGCATAACATCATAGAAGGACATAATAGGGGAAAACAGCTCAGAACATGGGAACGAGAGGCAGAGAGAGAGTTCTGCTCACCTGGGACAAAATGTAAACACCTCCAGTGACCTGTATCTTCCAGCTATACCCTACCAGGTATAGTTGTCTCCCAGTTAATCCACATCAATGGATCAGTCCATTGATGAGAATAGGGCTCTCATAACCCAATCATTTCACCTCTGAAAGATATTTCATTGTCTCACACAGGAGCTTTTGGGGGACTCCTTGTATCTAAGCCAAAATACTAGTTAAGAAAAAAATACTCAATAAGTTGCTTAAGATTTGATGGCCTAGATGAAAATGTGAAGACTCTGGGGCCCCTTGTAGACTTTGCCAGTAGTCCCTCCAGGAGGTCACATGGAAGGATCATCAGAAAACTCCACTAATGGTGGCATATCAGGGAGGGCGACAGGCAACTCCTTTTTAATTCCCTACCCTCTAGTGTAGGTTGACCTCATGATGCATTTCTAAAAAAGTATGTCAATAAAAAAAAAAAAAAACCTGAAGCTTCACAGTAGTGAAATCTTGTGGACACCACCCTAACCAAGTATGCAAAATAACAATCCCCAGCAATATCATGCTGATATTATGTACCCTTGATCAGAAGAGCCACTTCATCTCTGTCATCTTATTTTTTCCTCAGAATGCACAAGCCCAGTTTAATCATGACACAATATGAGAGAAATCTAAATTAAGGAGCACTCTACAAAGTACTTGATCACAACATTTAAAAAGTGACAACCAAAGGCTGAAAAACTTTCTCCAATTAGAAGAATTAAAGAGACAAGAGGTCTAAATGTGATATGGCATCCTGGATGGGGTCCTGGAAGAGAAAAAGATTTCAGTGAAAAGTATAGCAAATTATAAATAAACTCTGCTGTTTAATTAGTTGTAAACATATCAATGCTAAGAACTTAGTTCTGATAAGTTAACAATAATTATGTAAGACAACATAAAAGAAGGTTGATGAAGGGTATATTTGGACTTTGTACATATTTCTAATTCAAAAATAAATTTAAAAATAGAAGCGAAATCAATTTGAGCACTATTTCTCAAAGTTATTGTAGGAGAAATAAATTAAAATTACATCAAGATAGTATTAATTATCAATCAAGGGCAAAATATGTAAAACTATGAAAGCATTTTCTCTATACTCAGGTGGTGTAGAAATTGCAGTTAGTAACTATTCCTGGTGAGCAGGTAAACTTATAACTCTGTTGAGAATGATTTAGTAATATCTGGAAAAAATAACTTATATATTTGTCCCCATAAGTCTTATTCCTAGAAATTTATAAGAATGCATATAGGCCAAAAGTAATAGTTTCAATGATAACTTGTTTATAATAGCAAAAATTGGAAGCATGTGATATGCCCCAAAATATGAAACTGGTCAGGTAGAGAAATCTACACAGTTGTATATTATCATCTATAGAAGGGATAAGAAAGATATATATATATTTTTTTCTATTTGGTACCAAGAATTAAACTCAGAGGGCACTTAACCACTGAGCCACATTTCCCAGCCATTCTTATTTTTTTATTTTGAGACAGGGTTTCACAAAATTGCTCAGGCACTCACTAAGTTGTTGAGGCTGGCTTTGAACTTACGATTCTCCTGTCTCAGCCTCCAGCCTTTGGGATTACCAGTGTGCACAAACCACCCCTAACTGAAAAAGTTGCTTGATATGAACTGATCACTAGAGTATTTTATTAAAATTAAAAAGAACAGAACTTTGTATGCAGCATAAACTCTTTGTAACTGTGGTTGGAAAAAATGGATGAGAATAGGAAAGCATGAACAGTATGTATTTCCCTAAAGAAAATCTGAAATATATGAGCCAATAAAGTAATAAATTGGATTTTAGAAAAAGAAGGTAAAAGAGAAGAAATGAAAGTAAGACATCTCTGAAAATGTTTTGCTAATTAGTACTGACTTGAAAATTCTTTAATTTTCTTTAATATACATCAAGAGTAAAATTTAAGGAGATGTTAAATATAGTGTTCCCTCAGTAGCTGCAGTCTTATGGGTCTTATGACACTTTCATCCCACATAACACCACATATATAATAAAATTTTTGCATATAACTCACATACAACCTCTCATACTTTAAATCATCTCTGTATTATGTATAATACCTAACACAATGTAAATGCTATGTAAATAGCCTTGTTATATTATTGTTTATGGAATAATAATAAGAAAAGTATACATTTTCAGTATAGGTGCAATTCTTTTGAAATATTTCCTGCATGGTTGGTTGAATCTATGAATGCTGAAACTAACTGTACTACAAAAATGATGAAACCGACCTAACTGCATATTTGTATGATAATGTGATCACAAAGATAAGTAACATTTCAAGAAAACAATATTTTGACTATACATCATATGGTCACATACAGGCTAGAGCTGCAAAGAAATCCTAAGCTCCCATTATTGCACCTAACTATAACATGAGTTTCTTTATTCTTAACCAGTTTTATTTTCATGGTAAGAAAATACAAATAGTTGATATGCTATTGTTTTTAGGATCCAATATTTTCAAAGTGATGAAATTTTTAAAAATCTGTACATATAAACTTTGACTTAGAATATTAATATGGATTCTTGGTTTTTCTTTAAACTACATATTGTCTAGATATCTATGCTGATAAAGTATAAAGACCATAATGACCCCATGGTAAATGGAATCCCTAGTGGCAAGTTGAGGGTTTTTATGTCTTTTTTTTTTTTTTTTTTTTTTTTTGGTATCAGGGATTGAACTCAGGGACACTTGACCATTAAACCATAACCCTAGCTCTGTTTTGTATTTTATTCAGAGACAGGGTCTCACTGAATTGCCTGGTGTCTTGCTTTTGCTGGGGCTGGCTTTGAACTCGAGATCTTCCTGTCTCAGCCTCCCGAGCTGCTGGGATTATAGGCATGCACCATGGTGTCCAGCCAGTTGATAGTTTTTAAATAGCATTTCCCCCATTAAAGAACACCAGAGTGCTTTGCACAAATAGCTGACTTCTTATCTGCAGCAGGAGATACATAAAATGAGCTATGGTTAACTTACTATGCCAGAAACCAAGGTATCCATCAAAGACTAATAAAACAGTGCAAAAATGACCCAGGATTCAGTATGAAAGGAAATTTTCAACATAAAAATATTAATATTAAATTCATTTTAAAATCTTGAATGAATGAATAACTGATGAGGAATATGATAAGACATTAAAGAAGAAAGAGAAGGAAGAAAGGGAGGAAAAAGAAAAGAACAAAGGAACAGAAGAAAACCAAAGTAAGCCACTGGATGCCTTTGGATATTTTGGTATCCACAGAGTCTCCCATACTCTTCCCTTCAAGACCTGGGACCTGATTCCCCTGCTTTTGACTATTTACTGGATTTAGTGTCTCATTCCTAGTAAATAATTCAGAATGGAGTTGGTTTTTTGAGTGACTTCGGAGACTAGTTCATGAAGAGTCCAGTGGCTTTCTCCTTGCTCATTTTCTTTCTTGTTTTCTTTACTCTGGGGTAAGTTACTGAAGATCTCTTGCCAGGGCAATGAACTTTCTTGAAAGAAGACCCTTCACTCTGTCAAATTGACTGATGCCTTCCACCCTAACAATCTGGCTGCAAACTCTTGAGAGAACCTGAGTCAAAGCTTGCAGTGAAGGTGCTCCCTGATACTCAACTGTGGGAAATCATAAGATGTAATAAAGGTGTCTTGATTTAATCTTCAAGTTTGGGGATAATTTGATACACAGAAATAGATGATAAGCACAGGTATAATTGATAGCAACTAAGGCACTAATATCTCACTCATAAAAGTAGGCTCAGAATGAACGATCAAACATTTGTTTCACAATTCCAGTATGAAATATATTTCTGGGTAATGAAAGACCCAGCAGATAAGAGGAAGTTTCTTTTTACAAAAAACAATTAATAAATTTTTTACAAAATTCCAATTAATAAATATACAAAGAAGAAACACATTCGCAAATCACATTTTGTAATTATGGTTTAGCCAAACATCAGTAACAGATGCCAACAATAGATAAGATGGGAAAATGTACAATGGTGGAATTATGCTGTCACCAAATGAACCTACTGATTAATCTTGGCCAAATGAACCAAATTTAATTTGTGGAGTATATTTTATCTTGTTCTAATAAACATAAAAAGCTAGTTTTGAGAAAGTCAGTGAACAGTATGGTATGACACTAAAGAATTACTAATAATTTTTATAATACATGAAAGTGGCATTTTGGTTATATGAGAAATATTTTTTATAAATACAAATTAAGTATGTATGCATAAAATGAAATGGTATCTTGGATTTCTTTTAAATTAAGCAAACACATGAATCATACTTAAGTTAAGACAGATGGGCATACCTATTGTTACAATTATATAAAAAATTAAATATAGGATCTGAGGGTATAGTTCACTGGTAGTAGTGATTGCCTAACAGGCAGGAGACCCTGGGTTTGATCCCCACCACCACCAAAAAAGAAAAAAATACATATATAATTATCACCAATTTTAATAGAGTTGGGTTAAAAGAAAAATTTAGGGGCTGGGGTTGTGGCTCAGTGGTAGAGCGCTCGCCTAGTATGTTAAAGGCCCTGGGTTCACACATAAAATAAAATGATAAAGGTATTGTGTCCAGCTACAACTAACAAATAAAAAAAATTAGATAAGTTTTAGCAGATTCTATTTGAATTAAAAAATATCCATGAATCATGCAGCACCCTGAACCAGCAAATGTTCACAGAGCTCCAACCAGCAGTGGTCAGGCAGTCTTGCTAGAAAAAGAAAGGGTACAGAAACAGGTTGGTTACAACTTGCCTTTTGCCTTATATGGACATATCTGATCATTGAGCAGCCTGTGATTGGCTGAAGCTTGGCTGCTATGATTGGCTGAGATTCAGCTTTGTTTCGAGAATATACTCTTAAAATGCATTTATATACTACGATAGATAGTTCTGCAGGAATTCAAAGCACTGAGGCACCTTTCAACCAAATTCTATTGAATTTAATAGCTGTTAGCATTAATGTGGGGTCAAGGGAGATGTAAACACCAAGAAGTGCCAGGGAAGAGCAATGGAAACATTCTATACCTTGGCCTTAGTGGGCATTTACTATCTATTTATTATGCACTACTTGCAGGTTATAGACACAATGATCTGTGTATGCTTCAGATCATAATAAAAATAAAACATTTTAAATTGAATTATTAATATGCTTATGAAATATAATTTAGACAGGGTGAAATGTTAATCCATAAAAATTCAACTTTCACTAGCAAGGAGTCAAGATGTACTCTCTACATTGATAAATGAAACAATGATCCATAGGATTTTAATTTCTCCTTGTGATATCAAAAGCATGAACAACTAAGCCAGTGACATACACTTGTAATCTCAGTGACTTGGGAGGCTGAGGCAGAGGGATCACAAGTTGGAGGCCAGCCTGGACAACCTCCTGAGACCCACAGTAACTTAACAGAACTGTGTCTCAAAATAAAAATAAGGAGGACGGGGGGGGTGGTTTAGCTCAGCAGTAAAGCATTCCTGGGCTCAATCCCAATATCAGAAAGAAAAAAAAAAGAACATGAGTGACTAGAAGCATAAACAGTTTAAAACATTTATTTCTTGAGTAGTGGATGTAGGAGTGAATGAGAAGATGGGAAGACTCTCCGTTAATATTTAATACTTTTCCATAATGTTTAACTTTTTGACATACTGTTTTTATAAACAAAAGCATTCATTAGGGAAAGATAAAAAGAGATTCTGATGGAAGTGCAGTGGCAGAAAAGTTAATTTTAAAAAGAGCAACCCCAGCCAAAAAGTCCATTTCCACATTGGTTATGCATAACTACATATAAAAGTATTAGATTTTATCCTGGGACTCATTCCACCTCCATTCTCACACCACTTCCATTGTCATCTCTCTGTCTACTGGTGTTTGTCTTCAGAATTCCTCTTAGCCTTATTCTCTACTTAACTTGAATCTTTCCCAAATATTAGCTCTCACAGAATATTTTTCATGTGCCAGATCTCTGCCTATTTATCCACCTAAAAAATCTGCCTAGGCTCCAGTCAAGAATTCACTTCTTTGCATTTACACATTCCAGCCAGTATTTCATGAGGGTTCAATATCCAGCTTTCACAGTACTTCTAGAATATTGCAGATGGAGATAAAATAAATATACACTTCCTGGGTCATGTAAGTTTTGCCCCTCGGGTATTCCATACTTCTTAGTAAGTAGAGAAGAGTGAGCTAGGAGTACATAAATAAAATATAAATAAGAAAACATAAACTTATGCTCTGTTATGGAAACATTTAATTTTATTTATTTAAGAAAAACATTATCACTCCAATTGAAGCCCTCTATAGAGAAAATTGATGGATGTTTATTGCATTACTGCCACAAAATTTTATGAAAGCAAAGTTTTCATTTCTTAGAGAATATTTCATTACACAACACCTTCATATAAAATTAAATTTTCTTGAATTATTAAATAAATGATGTTGAGGAGGTCTTAATGTTGGAGGGCAAATATTTATTTGCATGTAATATTGTATTTTAAGAATTATAGAAAAATAATAGCAAAAGTGAAATGCCACCATGCTTAGAAAAAATACACCTTACATTTAAAAATTAGTACTTAGACGGGGAGGAAGATGGTGGGCCAGAGGGAGACAGCATTCTGTGTCACTCTGTGATCCAGATCTCACCTAGTCAGAATACTGCATGTCTGAGTTGTTAGAGGACCCTTATATAGCTACTTTCCTCAGAAATCACCAGCACATGGCTCAGGGCTCTGGTCCTCAGTGTTCAAGCATGACACCCAGTGTTCGAGCAGAACTCCTAGCTCCCAACACCCAAAGCCCGAAGTTCTAGCCAAAACAGGGCTCACAAGCACCTTAGCAGAATCACCTATCAGCACTTCTACAGAACTTCCAGACTTTGCTCCACTCCCTTACTGGTCACACAGCTAATATCTACCCACAGCACAATGCCATTGCCTGGCTCCCCCCACTTCACCCAACACCCCAGAGCTGGAAGCAGACTGCAGCCATCTTGGAGCAACTTCCTCACCATAATTGGTGGGACCAGCTCCCAGATTGGCTCTTCGCTGGCCAACTACCAGGTTTCAAACTTCCCCCTCTCCCCAGCATGGTAACCCAACACAGTAGCTACCCAACACAAAACAACTCTCAATGGGACAGGTGTGCAGTGTGACCAAGGCACCACCCATAGGTGGCCCTATGTGAAGTTTCCTCAGTGGGGAACTGCTAAGGGAGAGGGAGATGGTGCTAAAGTTTGAAGCCTAACAGAGAGACTGGGAACTGGGAAATCTCCAGGCAAGATAGGGAAATAGTACCTGGCGCAAAAGTCATATAAGTGGTCCCAAAAAAGAGACCTGTGAGGTTCACTCTCCCTGCAGGAACTGGAAGGTGCCACTCCTTGCTTCCAGGAGCCCTGCACCAGGCCAGCCTTTGTACCCTGGTTACCTTCACCATCCTCAGGGCAGAGACATCAGCTTACAACTGACAACCCCACCTATTGGATGAAAAGAGAATCAGGAAAGATACAGACCTCTAAAACTAGCAACAAGCCTGGTTTCTTCCTTCAAGTATTTTTTTTCTCTTTTTCTTCTACCCCTCTATCCTCCCACCCTCACATCCCCAATATATGTGAAACCAAGAACTTTGCATGAAATAGGATTTTGAGGACTGGGTCATCTGAATAATATAATATAGCGGTGTTGTATATGCCCTTTGTTTCCTTTTTTCTTCTTTCATTTTTCTTTCCCCCTCCAAATTTTACTATTTCAATATTCTTTATTTTTATAAATACATATATGTGTTTGTTTTATGTACTCTACTGTCTTCTCACGTACTTGTCTACCATAAATTACTTCCTGTCTATTCTCTTGCTACTAACCCTCTTTATTAGATTTCTCTTTCACACTTCCTAAGATATTTTATTTCTATAACCTCACATCCTACATCATCAGCATATCATCCTACACCTCACCCCCAGTTCATTGTCTACTGTCAGAAACTGTAAACAATTTTACAAAACTACTGATTATATTATAGTTAATAATTGAATCCAACATTTTTGTACATTGAGACTAAAATGTAAATGTCTTCATAATAACAAATTGTTTACAGGTGGTATATTGTTCATATTTGGATCTGTTAACATTGTCCTTCCCCACAAAGGAGAGGTATTGGAAACTTACAAAATCACTACAAACCTATAGAGTAAAAACAGTAACACCCCAGACACACAGAGCAGGAAGAGAGGACACACAAACAACATAATAAGGGACGAAAGTGCCCTAAACAAATCAAGACACCACATTATTAGAATCATTGGCAGCCACAACAGAAAAAAAAAAAAGACAGAAAAGGAGTTCAGGACATACATTGTTAAAATGTTCTGTGAACTCAAGAAAAAAAAAAAAAAACTGATATCCTTGAAATAAAGAAATAATAACCCAAGTTAAAAGCTCAAATGAAAGCATCACCAACAGAGTAAACCACTTGGAAGATAGGATATCAGACAGTGAAGAAAAAATATATAATCTTGAAAAGAACATAGACCACACAGTGATAATGGTAAGAAACCACGAGGAGAACATGGTTAAAAAGACCAAATTTAAGAGTCATTGGGATAGAGGAAGGGATAGTGGTCCAAACCAAAGAAAGAACAGACTATTCAATGAAATAATATCAGAAAATTTTCCAAACATGAAGAATGAGTCGGAAATCCAAATTCAAGAAGCCCACAGGATGCCAAATGTACAAAATCACAACAGATACACAACAATGCACATCATAATAAAAATGCCAAACATACAGAATAAGGAGAAAATTTTAAAAGCCACAAGAGAAAGGAATCGAATCAGATTACATATAGGGGAAAACCAAAGAGGATAACAGCAGATTTTTCAACACAGACCCTGAAAGATACAATATACTGGAACAACATATAAGAAAATGGATGCCAGCAAAGAATCTTGTATCCAGCAAAATTAAGCTTTAAATTTGAGGATGAAATAAAAACCTTCCATAATAAACAAAAGTTAGAAGAATTTATAGCTAGAAAACCAGCACTATAAAATATCCTTGAAAAAAATATTCCACGAAGAGGACATGAAAAACAATAATGAAAATCAACAGAGGGAGGTAGTACACTAAAGAAAAAACTAATCAAAGAAAAAAATCAAGTCAAATTAAATAAAAAAATAAACAAATATGGCTGGGAATACAAACCATGTCTCAATAATAACCCCAAATGTTAATGGCTTAAACTAACCAATCAAAAGACATAGGCTAGCAGACTGGATTTTTAAAAACGATCCAACAATATGCTGTCTCAAGGAGACTTGTCTGAGAGGAAAAGAAATACACAGACTGAAGGTGAAGGGTTGGGGAAAATCATACCACTCACATGAACTGTGGAAGCAAGCAGGGGTTTCCCTCATATCAAATAAAGTAGACTTCAAGCCAAAGTTAATTAAAAGCAATAAAAATGGGCATTACATACTGTTCAAGGGAACCATACACCGACAAGCTATAACAATCATAAATACATATGCCCCAAACAAAGGAGCAGATATGTTCATCAAGCAAATTCTTCTCAAGTTCAAGAATCAAATTGACCACAACACAACAATATTGGATGACTTTAACACTCTCTCACCAATACATAAATCTTCCAAACAAAAGTTGAATAAAGAAACAATAGATCTCAATAATACGATTAATAACTTTGACTTAACTGACATATATAGAATATTTCAACCTGCATCAAGTGAATACACTTTCTTCTCAGATCACATGGATCCTTTTCTAAAATATGCCATGTAATATGCCACAAAGCAACTCTTAGTAAATACAAAAAAAAGTAGAGATACTACCCTGAATTTTATAAGATCATAATGGAAAGAAATTGGAAATCAATGACAAAGTAAAAAATAAAAGTTACTTCAATTCTTGGAGACTAAATAATATGCTACTGAGTGAACAATGGGTTACAGAAGACATCAAAGAGGAGATTGAAAAATTCTTAGAGGCAAATGAGAACAGATACAACATACTGAAATCTCTGGCACACTATGAAATCAGTACTAACAGGAAAGTTCATTCCATGGAGTTCATTCCATAAAAGAATAAAAAGCCAACAAATGAATGACCTAACATTACATCTCAAAGCCCTAGAAAAAGAAGAATAAATCCACACCAAAAGCAGTAGAAGGCAGAAAATAATTAAAATTAGAGTTGAAATCAATGAAATCAAAACAAAAGAAACAATTGAAAAAATTAACAAAATAAAAAGTTGGTTCTCTGAAAAAATAAATAAAATTGACAGACCTTAGCTTAACTAATGAGAGAAGGAGAAAAAATACTCAAATTATCAGCATATGTGATGAAAAGGTAGTATCACAACAGACACTACAGAAATACAGAGAATAAGTAGAAATTATTTTGAAAACTTATACTCCAATAAAAAGAAGATATTGGACGCATCAACATATTTCTTAAGTCATATAATTTGCCCAGATTGAATCAGGAGGATATACACAATTTAAACAGACCAATATCAAGTGATGGAATAGAAGATGCCATCAGAGGCTTACTAACCAAGTAAAGCCCACGACCAGAAGGAAACACAGCCGAATTCTACAAGACCTTTAATGAAGAACTAATACCAATACTCTTTAATTTATTTTAGTAAATAGAAAAAGAGGGAGTACTTCCAAACTCACTCTATGAGGCTAATATCACCCTGATTCCAAAACCAGGCAAAGACACATTAAAGAAAGAAAACTTCAGATTAATATCTCTAATGAACATAGATGCAAAAAATTCTCAATAAAATTATGGCAAATCAAATACAAAATAATATCAAAAACATAGTGCACCATGATCAAATGAGATTCATCCCAGGGCTGCAAGGTTGGTTCAACAGACGGAAATCAATAAACGTAATTCATTACATCAATAGACTCAAAGATAAGAATCATATGATCATCTCAATAAACATAGAAAAAGCATTTAACAAAATACATCACCACTTCATGTTCAAAACACTAGAAAAACTAGAGATAACAGGAACACATCTCAACATCATAAAGGCTATCTATGCTAAGCCCCAGGCTAACATCATTCTAAATGGAGAAAAATTGAAGACATGCCCTCTAAAAACTGGAACAAAAGAGGGAAGCTCTCTATCCACTTTTATTTAACATAGTTCTTGAAATACTGGCCAGAACAATTAGACAGATGAAAGAAATTAAAGGGATACATATAGGAAAAGAAGAATTTAAATAAGCACTATTTGTTGTTGATATGATTGTATATCTAGAAGACCCAAAAAGCTCCACCAGAAAACTTCTAGAACTAGTAAATAAATTCAGCACAGTAGCAGGATATAAAATCAACAGCCATAAATCAAAGGCATTTCTGTATGTCAGTGACAAATTCTCTGAAAGGGAAATGAAGAAAACTATCCTATTTACAATAGGCTCAATAATTAAACAAAAAATAAATAAATAAATAAATAAAATACTTGGGAATCAACTTAATGAAAGAGGTTATAGATATATACAATGAAAACTACAGAACCCTAAAGAAACAAATCAAACAAGACCTTAGAAGATGGAAAGATCTACCTTGTTCTTGGATAGGCATAATTAATATTATCAAAATGACCATACTTCCAAAAGCACTATATATATTTAATTAAATTCTGATCAAAATCCCAATGGCATTCCTCATGAAACTAAAAAAAATCATGAAATTCATCTGGAAAAATAAGAGACCCAGAAGGGCTAAAGCAATCCTTAGCAGGAAGAGTGAAGCATGTGGCATCACTATACCAGACCTTAAACTATACTACAGAGCAATAGTCACAAAAACAGCATGATATGGGCACCAAAATGGACTGGTAGGCCAATGGTACAGAATAGCAGACACAGAGACTAACCCACATAATGACAGTTATCTTATATTAGACAAAGGTGCCAAAAACATGCACTGGAGAAAAGATAGCCTCTTCAACAAATGATGCTAGGTAAACTGCAAATCTATATGCAACAAAATGAAATTAAACCTCTGTCTCTCACCATGAACAAAACTCAACTCAAATTGGATCAAGGACCTAGGAATTAAGCCAGAGACTCTGCATGTAATAGAAGAAAAAGTAGGCCTTGATTTTCATCTTGTTGGATTAGCCCCCAACTTCCTCAACAAGAACCCTATAGCACAAGAATTAAAATCAAGAATCAATAAATGGGATGAACTCAAACTAAAAAAGTTTCTTCTCAGCAAAAGAAACAATCTGTGAGGTGCATAGAAAGCCTACATCTTGGGAGCAAATCTTTACCTCTCACACATGAAGTAGAGCACTAATCTCTAGGGTACATAAAGAACTCAAAAAGCTAAGCACCAAAATAATAAATAATCCAATCAATAAATGGGCAAAGGACATGAACAGACACTTGTCAGAAGAGGATATACAATCAATCAGGGGGAGCATGGGAGGAATAGATGAATTCTAGATAGGGCAGAGGGGTAGGAGGGAAATGGAGGGGGCAGGGGTTAGCCATGATGGTGGAATGTGATGGACATCATTATCAAAAGTATGAAGACAAGAATTGGTATGAACATACATTACATACAACCAGAGAGGAAAAATTGTGCTCTATATGTGTAATAATAATTGTAATGCATTCTGCTGTCATTTATTTTTTTAAAAAATCGATAAAAAATAAACAAAACAAAAGAATCAATAAATGGGATGGGTTCAAACAAAAAGCTTCTTCTCAGCAAAAGAAACAATCAGTGAGGTGAATAGATAGCCAACAATTTGGGAACAAATTTTTACCACACACACATCATATAGACCACTAATTTCTAGGGTATATAAAGAACTTAAAATTCTTAACAGCCAAACAAACAAACAAACAGCCCAATCAATAAATGAGCCAAGGAACTGAACAGACACTTCTCAGTAGAAGATATACAAACAATTAACAAATATATGAAAAAAAAATGTTCAATATCTCTAGCATTTAGAGAAATACAAATCAAAACTACTCTAAGATTTCATCTCATTCCTATCAGAATCGCAGCTGTTAAGAATACAAACAACAATAAATGTGGGTGAGGATGTGGGGAAAAAGGCACTCTCACACGTTTGCTGGTGGGACTGCAAATTGGTGCAGCCAATATGGAAAGCAATTTGGAGAATTGTTGGAAAACTGGGAATGGAACCACCATTTGACCCAGCTATCCCACTCCCTTGGCTTATACCCAAAGGACTTAAAAATAGCATACTACAGGGACACAGCCACATTAATGTTTATAGCAGCAAAATTCACAATAGCTAATTTGTGAATCCAACCTAGATACCCTTCAGTAGATGAATGGATAAAGAAAATGTGGTGTATATATGCACAATGGAATGTTACTTAGCATTAAAAGAGAATAAAATCATGGCATTTGCAGGTAAATGGATGGAGTTGGAGAATACAATGCTAAGTGAAGTAAGCCAATCCCCCCAAAACCAATGCCAAATGTTTTCTCTGATTTAAGGATGGACATTTATAATGTGGGTGTTAGAGGGCATGGGAAGATTTGATGAACTCTAAATAGGGTGAAGGGGAGGGAGGGGAAGTGAAGGGACATGGGGGTAGGAAAGATGGTGGAATGAGTTGGACATCATTACCCTAAGTACATGTATGAGGACACAATGGTGTGACTCTACTTTGTGTACAATCAGAGATATAAAAAATGTGCTCTATATGTGTGATATAAATTATAATGCATTCTGCTGTCAAATATAACAAATTAAAAAATAATAAAAAGTAGTACTTACTATATTTTGAACTTATTTTACAATATCTTGTGTTTCTATAGCAATCAATCAATCAATCAATAAAAGGTGAGGAATTAGATTAAAGTTATCAAACAAAAAAAGCTAAATATAAGTTTAAAGTCTAAGAAAACTTTATGAACTCTTATTTAGATGAAGTATCATATATACATAAAATTCAGGTAAGAAACAAAGTGAATCTAAATGGACAGATAGCCAAGTAGTGTTCTCCTAAGAATGGAGGAAGGACTGGGAATCGGCTGCATACATGCAAGAAGAAAGTATTGGGAATGAGAAAAACATTCTAAAACTGTGATGTGGTGATGGTTGAACAAATCATGAAAATTTACTGAAATGATTGAATTCTAAAAACAGGTGAATCTTATGGTATAAATTTTATGTCAATAAAAGAGCTTAAATTTATTAGTGATTTAATAAAGGTATTCAAATGCCAGCTCTGGCATATTAAAGACCTTGGAAATCATCAATTTCATCCTTATAATCTGTCCAGGATATAGCTGAGTTTATTGGTAGAGCATTTGCCTGATATGTGAAAGGCTCTGGAATCAGTCAGCCCTGAATAAATAAATAAACAAATAATAAATAAATAAATAAATAAATAAATAAATAAATAAATAAATCTTTGAATGAAATAATGGAAAGCAGGGCAAAGTGAATATTAGTGACTTTTCTTAAACTCATCAGATTTGAGTGTCAGTACCCAAATCTGTAGAGTCAAGCAGACTTTTAATTTCTAATTAAAATTTAAATTTTTAATTAGAAAAATTAAACTGTCACCTACCTACCATGATTAGAATAAAATAAAGATGAAAACTAGTAGAAACATTCAATCAGCAATTTGGGATCATGACAAATTGTTGGGTAATGGGTATGAAATAATCTGAAAGTGAGACACTGGGGGATATTGTATCAAGAGGTCATGTTATCATAGGCTTTTCCTCCTGGAACTTACACTCTCATGGAGATGATCCAAAAAATATCTACTTGGGGTTTTGGCCAGATGAAGAGAGGAATGGCCATTGGAAATAGGCCCAGAGCCTTGTTCATAAGAAAGGCTGATTCTTCAGGGGAAAGAAAGTTGCCAGAACTTTGTCTTGGATAGGGAAGATATGTTCTCCCCACTAAGTTTTAAGATTAAAAAAAAAAGAAGAAATTGGAAATGTGCAGCATGAGTGGTAGGAGAGAGCATTTAAGTTAAAGAATAAACTATACAGTAATCCACCATTATTCATATAGAACATGTTACAAGATCCCCCATGGATACCTGAAACTGTGGGTGGCACTGAACTCAATACATGCTATGTTTTTTTTCATATGCATGTATACTTGGTAGTTCATTTTACAAGTTAATCAAGGTAAGAGATAGCAATAACTAGTAAACATAGAACAATTATAACCATATGTTATAATAAAATCACCAGTGTCACTACTCTTGTAATGGCTACTCATGAAGCCACTATTGGGGCCATTATTTTGTACAATAAGTGTTATTTGAACACAAGCACTGCAAGACCTCTACAGTTTATTATGATAACCAAGAAGGTAACTAGGAGACTTACGGGATAGAACCATATGCAGTATGGACAAGATGGCCAAAAAGACGGTGTACATCCTGGATGAGACAGTGAAGGACAGCTCAATACTTCATCACATTACTCAGAAATGGCAAGCAATCCAAAACCTTGTGAGCTGTTTATTTCTGGAATTTTCCATGTAATATATTCAGGCTGAGATTGACTGAAGGTAACTAAAACTCCAGAAAGTAAAACCACAGGTAAGGAGAGAGGACTATGCCACTTGAGATGTGCTCTGGAAAATCACATCCCAAGACATAGCTTACTGTGAGTCTTAAACCTTAATCAGATGATGATAAAATGCCTGATTTCCTATGCCACCTACTGCCATGCCATGCCTTATTACTTCACCAGCAAGATCCAGCATAATGAGAGTGGATTACACCTGCAGGAACTGAAAGACATTGCCCCCCTGAGGATCACAAGCCTAAAGATGATATGGGAGAGATTAAACAAGGACACCAGAGAAGTTTGAGGACTCTGGCACCTACAGCTACAACAAACATGAAATGAAATCCAACTCCCAGCCAGATATCATATATCCTGACATTAAAACTGTGATATTTGTTTTTTCCTTGGTGGGTCCCTAACTTTATGCCAAAAAGGAATTTTGAAGAAAGCCTCTCTGCACTTGGAGGAGGATGAGGAGTAGCACAGGTTCAGAGGAACCTGAATTCTGAGCCTGATTTTGGGACTTTAAACTTCCTTTAGATCAAATCGTACAGCACTCCATAAATGTTCCATATTAGAAATATCCTTCAGGGTGTCCAATGCCTAAATAATAACAAACAGAGAACAGAATAAAGGAAACTCTTGAAGGAACAATGCATCCAAATTTTCCAAAATCAATGATATCAAACTACACATTCACAAAAAATAAAGCAGGTTACATACCGAAACCAAACAACATACACAATTAGACAGACCATACTGGAAACTGTGGAAAACCAGACAATGTGATATTTTTTTAATTTCTTAATCAAGAGTCAGGGTGGGGGAAAGCTTCAAAGAGGAACTGAATAGGAATGACAATGGACTTCTCAAAAATTATGAATGAAAAAAGAGAATGAAATGAAGTTTTCAAATTTCAAAAAAGAAAAATCACTATTAGGGTTTGAATATGAGATGTCCCTCAAAAGCTTCTGTGTTAATGATGGAGGTAAAATGATTAGATCATGAAGCTATAACCTATTAGTGGATTAATCCATTTGAAAGTACTGGAAGCTAACTATAGGCAGGTGGAGCATGGTTGGAGGAAGATCACTGGGGTCATGGCCTTGGGGACAATACCCTATGCCCCTATCTCATTTCCCCCTTCTCTGCTTCTAGACCACCTGAGCTGAGAAGTTTTTCCTCTGCCATGTCCTTCCACCATGATGTTCTGCTTTACCTCAGACTACAGCAATGGAGTCAGCTGACTATGCACTGAACCACATTCATGAACTGTCGTGATGAGCAAAAGTGCGACATTTGCAGTTGAAGGGAGGGAGAAAGAATGTCCATATGCTATGCCCTTTTTGTTGCTTTATTCTCTCAAAATCACTCAATACAATTTCACTCTATAGATTCTTAATCAAGGAATGGCAATACTTAATGCTGGGCACTGCAATAGACGGAATCAATTCAAAGCAAACAATTCTAAGTTAACTCAAAGCACTGCAAACACACTTTTCCATGACAGACAGGCATTAATTCCCTGTGCCTGCTAAGCTTAAGTGCTAGATTTATAGTCTTAAGTCTTAGGTCTTAAGTCCAGGGGATGCTCACTCATTCAGACTGCAGTTATCAGGTCAAGAACCAATGGAGGCTTCTTCTGGTGTGGAGTTGACAGCTGGTTAAGGAGATGGTCGTAAGGGGTGTCACATCCTTACCAGGGTCAAAAGGTTTCTGTAGAGTTTAAGACTGGTGAAGACAATGCAGAGGATCAGGCAGATGATGAGAAGAGTTGGGATATCAGTCCAGGTTTTCATCAGGCTCTCTGGCATGTGTGCATCAGTATCGGCTGGCTTCTAATGTCTGTTCATTTGCTCCATCATTTATATTAAAGTTTGGAGCTTTTGCATGCCCTTTTGGTATCTATCAGCTGTTACTGGGTTTCTTAGTGACATATTAGATCTTAGAATCAGGACATATGGTCTGGTGGTTTCCTCCTTGATATTACCCTTCTGACTCTTATCAGGGTTAAGGCAAATGACATGTTTATATCAAGAGACTTCACTCTGACTCTCATTAGGATTGTGGAAAGTGAATTGTTTTTATTAGGCTATGCCTGATGACATATTGGAAGTCTCTGTGGAGGTGTGCCTGGTGAGACTTCAGGTTTATTTTAAAATGAAGATTTAAAATGGAGTTGCTTAAGCTAAGGCCATTCTTACATGAACCCAAATTATTTTTTTGTATTCTAAGTTGTTCTTGTCAGATATTTTGGTTACAATAAAAAAAAGTTGGCCAATACTGGGTGGTAACTATAGGCAGGTGGAGCATGGCTGAAGGAAGATCACTGGGATCATGGCCTTAGGGACTATACCCTATGCCCCTATCTCATCCCCCTATTCTCTTCTTCTAGACCCATGAGCTGAGCAGTTTTTCCTCTGTCATGTCCTTCTACCAGGAGTGTTGCTAGAGTAACTGAATTGTGAGGATAAATTTTGTTAGTTGGTTTTGTAGTTTTGGAGTTGACTCTTTAAATTGGATAGTTTGCTAGTCTCTGCTTGTAGTATGTAGAGCCCTGATAATCCATGGAGTGAACTGTTTAAAGAGATAGGCAAAGTAAATATATCTGATGAGCCTGATTTGCCACTTGTGAGAGGCAAGGAATTTAATGACTCTATACGTGATACTTGGAACATTTCTGGAAGATTAAATAATATATAACGATGTCTCCTGGTTGCTTCTGGCTTCTCTGGACAAAATAATAAAGAACAAGGATGAACTCAACAATTTATTTTCTCAACTCCAGATGCATATAACCAATCTAAAACCTATTCAGTGTTTTCTGAAGGAGAATCTTCTCTCCTTTAGGCATAGGGCTGAGGTTGCCAAAAAACCAAACACAAATCCTCATGCTGTAATTGGCTGAATTATGATGCATATTTAACTCTCAGCCTAGAAGGGCATCTTCACTTAGAGTGAGATCAGTGCTTGGAAAAGAATTCTATAAACTGAGATGGAGATGTGTGGGAGGACCCTGAAAGGAATGGGGACATTGAATTCCTTTATTCTGATGAGCTTATCTTGACAGAGCATGTGACCTCCCCAACCTTAACATCAGCAACAGGGGCTTCCCCATCCTTCTATGATATTGGTTTCTTCACCTCTCCCTGAAGGAACTAATTCTTCATTGCCTATGGAAACACTAATGACTTTCCCTGTTGCAGTTTCTGAGCATGACAATGAAGGTATTCCTTAGGACACATCCTTACCACCCACTTTTGCCTATAGGCCTATAACTGAATGCAAGTCTAAGCAGGCCACTAGAGGGGAAGTACACAGTGTT
The DNA here is from genome assembly GCF_021218885.2 of Marmota monax. Classification (NCBI taxonomy): domain Eukaryota; kingdom Metazoa; phylum Chordata; class Mammalia; order Rodentia; family Sciuridae; genus Marmota; species Marmota monax. The sequence goes on along the minus strand of NW_026694892.1, from coordinate 49,304 downwards.
GATCCCACTGGTTACCAGTGACAAATTCTGCCCCTCACATTAGAGAAGCATGTGCAAGCATATAAAGCAGGGTTTCTTTGAAAAGGGGTAACATAGACTTCTCCCAGGAGGGAGAAAGAGGGCCATAGCTGGTACTCTGGTATCTCAAGAATCGAGGCTTTCTGACTATTTTACATGTTCTAGGGTTCCTTTGTTATCCTGTTCTCTTCCTCTTACTGTGTACATGACTAGGCCCAGGAAATGCTTGGTGGGATGGCCAAAAAGTGGGAAATAGGTGAGCTGAAGGGCAAAGGACAGGATGGAGCAGCCCAGGAAATATTAATTAACAATTTTTACAACTCAATGTAGGGAGGGACAATTCCTTGAATGGGTTACCTTAGAGATAGGTTGGAGCAGGGGCAGTTATATTGATAGGATGGAAGAAGGGTTCTGAAAGCATTTCAATCCCTCAGGAGGTAGTCTCCAACTTCCCAGACTCCCTCAAATTGGCCTCCTTGATCTGACCTGATTCGATTTACTTATCTATACCATCTGCCTGTCTAATTCTGGCTTTAGTGTGACCCATAAGTAGGTATGCTACAATCCAAAGGAACTACCTGAGTCTTCTAATTCGACTAAGCAGCGTTCTGGGGGCATGCATGGAAATGGATTCTAAGGGTATGGAATGATGATGGAAAGAACATAAAATCAGACCAGGCTGAATTTATTGATATGGTCTCATCAACAAAGATTCTGAATTTAATACAGTAATTCATAGTATTTCTGTAAAAAATACTAATTGGTTGGTAATCTGAAATATGCATCAAAAGATGATCTACGGTAAATGAGCTGAAATGCCTGACACACATCGATTTTCTGTTGAGGAAGGGATTTAGAGGATTAGAGAGATAGGAATATGGAGTAGATTTGCCATGTAAGACCTTCTTCATCCTAGGAGACTTCAGAAGATATGCCTTCAACAATACCTCAAGAAATATACTTATGGTGGACCACCAGTATCCTTGAAGAATTTTGAATCTTCATAATCTTATGACGATTGCAGATCATCATAAGGTCATCCTTGAAGACGTTATGATGGATAACACAGTCACTCAATTGGGAAATTTAAATGTGATGGGTATAATTGAATCCTGTTCTGGCAGGTGTAAGTTCAGGCAATGGTGACCAAAAGGAGAAAGATTTAAAAAGGTTGCTGAACAAGGCTTTATTGAGATTTCACTCTTGGATGGACCCTCAGACCAACATGGTGAGTCTAAGGAAAAGCGCATGGGGCTCTATCAGACTGGAATATTTACTGGGCTTAGGTCAGGGAGGGAGGGCTTGGGACAAGAAAAGGGTTTTTTAAGAGTCCTTTGTCCTACTGGAGTTGTTGGGGGAGCTGGCTAAGATACAGGATTGGCCAGGAGACCCTGCTAATTGACAGGCGGTTCCATCAGTGTCTGATTGGTGTTTCCTTCATTCGCCTGGGCTGCTTAGTGCTTTGTTCCTCAGCCACCTCCATCAACCTGACAGCAGGAGCCAAGTGGCTGCTTGATGGCAAAATCAGACATGGTAGTGAAATGAAATTATAAAAATGTTATGGCAAGAAACCAATGCTTGAGGAAAGTCAATTCCCCTCCCGTCTTTCATCCTTTCTTTAGGAAACCTAATTAACTATCCGTCTTAACCTTTTAGATTGTAAATAACTGCCCTAAGAGTCTGACTTTCCCCTCTTGATATGTAAACACCTCCATGCTAGTCTTTCAAGGCTAGAGATTTAACAGATGCCTAGAGAAAGATTCATTTCTTCTTATCTGTTTCTGTAAGCATGCTTTATGTTAGAGACATAAAGCACAAGACCTCCAGCCTTGTAGATTAGGATTTTTTTAAGAGGAAAAAAACCTCAATGATAAGATGGGTCTAAGATGATGCCAAATAACCTACAATTGTTGTGACAAACTGTGGATCAGGGCCCAGAATTTGGAGTTTGCTCTCCTCTGGGCCCACCACATAAAATAAAATTTGGAGTTCTCCTCTGTGAGATCTATTTGTTGCTTTTCCACCAGTCTGTTTCTCACTGCATCTACACTCAACCACCAAAATCAGGGTGGTCATATGACAATGGACATCAAACAAGAAGCAATGAACAGAATATTCTGACACATGTAGATCTGTGGCATTAACTAATCAATCACAATATTCCCAGAAGTTAAATAGACAGAAAACCCACCAAACACTTACTCAATTCATGTAAGCAGAAAAAAATCAGGGCGAATATAAAAGTCTGGCTTAATTCATAACAAGAGAATCATGGTCAGTTTATAGACCCAGAACCTCTCAAATGATGTGAACATAGATCCCCTTGAGAAAGAATCCTGGTATAGTACCCAACTGTTTTTCTGTTAATTCTTCCCTCATCCTTTCCCAAAGGAGCCTATGGCCTTTTATCAGGGTAACTGTGCTTTGGGAAAAGGCAATGATCCTGAGTTTTGGTGGATTACTAGATGCTGTTTCTGAATTGACAATGATTCTGGGAAAACCAAAATGTCATTGTGGCCCTCCAGTCAAAGAAGAAGATTAAGAAGATAAGTTGCTCAATGGAGTTTTGACCAAGCTTCCACTCATGGTAGGTCTAGTGCGTATCAGAACTCATTCTATAATTATTTCCCCAGTCCCATAATACATAATTGAGATACATGCATCAGCACTTGGCAGAACCCCCACATGGTTTTCTAACGCATGGTGTGAGAGCTACTGTAGATTAGGAAAGGCCTAGTGGAAGTTATTAGACATGCCGGCACCTGGAAAAATAGTAAAAAAAAAAAAATTCTTCCAGGAGGAATTACGGAAATTAGTGCCACCATCAAGGACTTGAAGGATTTAGAGTGGTTGTTCCCAACACATCCCCATGTAACTCTCCTATTAGGCCTGTGCACAAAACAGATGAATATTGGAGAATGACAGATGATTATCATAAGCTTAATCAGGTGGTGACTCCAATTGCAACTGCTACACCAGATGGGGTTTCTTTGCTTGAGCAGATTAACACATTTTCTGGTTCCTGGTATGCAGTTACTGATCTGACAAATGTTTTGTTTTGTTTTTGGTTTTGGTTTTTCTCCATACCTATTCAGAAGGCCTACCCGAAGCAATTTGCAAAGCTGGCAATATACCTTCACTCTTTTTCCTCAGGGTATATCAACTCTTCATACCTGTGTCATAAATTAGTTTGCAGAGATTTTGATCATCTTTTTCTTCCACAATGTGTAACATTGGTTCATTACATGAATGACATTATGTTAATTGGACCAACTGAGCAAAAGATAGAAGCCACTCTTGATTTACTGGCAAAGCATTTGTGTGTCAGGGAATGGGAAGTAAATCCCACTAAAATTCAGGGGCCTTCTACTTCAGTAAAATTGCTGGGAGTCCAATGGTGTGGGGCCTGCCAAGTTATCCATTCTAAGGCAAAAAATAAGTTGTTGTATCTGGCCCCTGTTATACACAAGAAAAGAGCATAATGTCTGGTGGGCTTCTTTGGATTTTGAAGGAAGCACATTTCTCATTTGGGAGCATTACTCTAGTCTATCTTATATAGTGACTAAAAAGGCTGCTAGTGTTGAATGGGCCTCAAAACAGGATAAAGCTCTGCAATATATCCAGTCTGCCATGCAGGCTGCTCTTTTTCTTCCATCATATGATCAATAGACTTAATAATACTTGAGGTGTCAGTGGCAAATATATACGCTATCTGGAGCCTTTGACAAGCCCACATAGGTGAATCACCACAGAGTAGGCCACTCGATTTTGGATCAAGGTTCTATCATCATCTGCAAAGATTATGATTCTTACTTTGAGAAACAGCTCTTGGTCTGTTACTGAGCCTTAGTGAAAACTGAATGATTGACCATGAGCCACCCTGTTATCATGTGACTTGAGCCTCATATCATAAACTAGGAATTATCTGATCCAGAAAGCCAGAAAGTTGGATATGCACAACAGTGATCCTTTATCAATTGAAAGTGATACATATGTGATCAAGGCACAGGTATATTACATGAAGAAGTGGTTCAAATGCCCATGATTTCTATTCCTGCTATACTGCCTTCTGTCCCCTAGCATAAACCTATGGCTTCATGTGGGTACACTCCATGATAAGTTGACAGGAAGAGAAGACTAGGGCCTGATTTACAAATGTCTCTGCATGATATGCTGGCATCACCCAAAAATGGACAAGCACAGCACTATTTGTAGTCCCTTTCTGGGATATCCATGAAGGACAATGATGAAGAGAAATCTTCACAAAAGGCAAAACTTTTGACCGTGCACATAGTTGAGGATTATTTTTGGAAGGAAAAAAATGGCTGGATGTGCAAGTGTATATCAATTCATGGGCTATTATAGCCAATAGTTTGGCTATAGCAGGGAACTGGAAAAAACATGATTGAAAAATTGGTGGCAAAGACATTCAAGGTAGAGATATGATAGACCTCTTAAAATGGATAAAAAAAATATGAAGACATTTTTTTCCCTCATGTAAATGCTTACCAAAAGTTAACCTCAATTGAAGAGGACTTTAATGATCAAGTGGATAGGATGTCTATGGGTAGCAGTCAACATCTTTCCATAGGCACTTCTGTCATTGCCCAATGAGCTCATGGACAAAATGGCAATGGTGGCAGGGGTAGAGGGTTATGCATGGGCTCAGCAACATGGACTTCTACTTACCATGGCTGACTTGGCTGCAGCCACTGCTGAGTGCCCAATCTGCCGATAGCAGAGACCAACACTAAGTCCTCAGTAATCCATCATTCCTCAGGCTGAACAGTGAGCAGCAGGTGGCAGGTTGATTATATTAGATCACTTTCATCATGGAAAAGGCAGCACTTCATTCTTTGTAGAATAGACACATTCTAGGTATGTTTTTTTCCTTTCCCTGTATGTAATGTTTCTGCCAATTATTATCTGTAGACTTACAGAATGCCTTATCCATTGTCACAGTATTCCACACAGTATTGCTTCTTACCAAAGAACTCGCTTCACAGTCAAAGAAGTGAAGTTTGAAGCTCATGCTCATAGAATCCCCTGGTTTTACATATTTCCCACCACCTGAGCAGTGGACTTGATAGAAGAGTGGAATGGCCTTTTGAAGATACAGTTGCAGTTCTAGCTAGGTGGCAATAACTTGCAGCTAGGGCAGTGTTCTCCAGAAGGTTGTGTATGCTCTGAATCAGCATTCACTATGTGGTACTGTTTTTACTACAGTTAGGATTCATGGGTCCATAAATTGAGGGATCAAAACAATAATGGTAACATTCATTATTAACCCTAGTGAAACCACTAGAGAAACATGCTTCCTGTTCCCACCTTATTCTCCGCTGCTCTAGAAATCTAAGCTTCAGAAGGAAAAAAGCTACCAGAAGGCTCAACCATTGTTCCATTGAACTGGAAGATAAGACTTTCCTGGCCGTTTTAAGTCTCCTCTGAACCAACTGGCTAAAAATGGAGTTATGGTGTTGGAAGGGGTTACTTATCCAGATTACCAAGGAGAAATTGAACTCTTACCCTACAATGGAGGTAAGGAAAAGTGTTAGAGTCTGTAAACAAGTCAGGATGGCACCTGGCATTTTGCCAGAGAAATGTTAGAGTCTGTAAATGAGTCTGGATGGCGCCTGGCAAAATGCCAGAGGGAGTGGTTTGTGAAGTAACGCCAGCGAGCCATTAAGTGTGGAGATTTCTTATTGGTTGACTGATGTATCTAGTTTATGCTAATTAAGATAAGCTGTGTGTAATGTATAAATACTGCTCCTGTCCTACAATAAACGGCTCCCATTCCTACTGTATCAATCTACACAAGTTGTTCGTCACCCCCGGGTTATTTTGCTGCAGCCGGACTGCGGCAGAAAAGTATTACTGGCATTTAGTAGATTCTCTGGGGCATGTCTTAGTAATACCAGGACTTGTTACTAAGACCAATGGGATATTAAGAAAAAAAAAGACAACCCCAGTCAGGATGACAAATATTTCATACCCTTCAGGAATGAAGGTTTGGGTCACCCCTGTAGTTAAAGAACCAAGATCTGCTGAGATGCTTGGTTAAGGTAGAGGAAATACAGAATGGGTAGTAGACTAAGGTAGTTATAAATAGCAGGTATGGCCATGAGACCAGTTACAATAATAAAGATTATAATACTCATGAGTATTTATTACCTATTTTGTTTATCTGTTATATATTTATATATATGTATATATATATATATATATATATATATATATATATATGTATGTGTGTGTGTGTGTGTGTACATACATACATATATATGTATTTATATGTATGCACACATGTATTATAAGTAGATATGTTTGTTTCCTCTCCTATTCCTTTATCATAGTATCATCACATTGACTTAATGTCAGTACTTTAAGTGATATTAAATCTACTATATAGTATTTAAATTGTAGGATGTGTCACTTAAAAAAACTTTGCCTCTTATTCTCAGGAAGAAGTTTGTGCATTTTCAGCCATATGAAAGACAGTTATAACATATGAAGCTATATTATCACGTTGTTATTGTATTTACTTCATGATTAAATCTGATTTTAAATAAATATGTTTGGGTGTCAAATTGACAAAGTTTTAACTTGTGAAAATTAATCTGGATTGCAAACTTAATTGCGTTGAAAGAAGACTCTGGGCATGTCAATGAGGATGTTTTCAGAGAAGAATGGCATGTGGAATAGCAAAATGAGGGGAGACTAATCCTGAATGCAGGTGGCACAGTCTGATGGTCTGAGACCCTGGATGAAAAAAAGGTGGAAGAAGGAGGTGCTGTTTTCCTTGGGTATGAACTTGGCTTATTGCTGCAGTCATCTTAGGATATCAGACTCCAGGTCTTTCACTCTCCCCAAAAGGGGACTCTGACCAGAAATTCTCCAAAATGTTTCCAGGCCTTCATTCCAAAAATGAGGATGCATCATTGATTCCTCTTTTTCTGTTGCTCCAGGCTCCTTGACTGAGTAGCTACTGATTCCTCCATTTCTTCAGTCTGCAGATACCGTTGTTGGGACTATCCAGATTCTGTTTCTACAAGGCAATTTTTAAAATTTCCTTGCCATAATTATATCCTATAAGCTAATCTACTAAATTCCATTTTTATAACCATATAAATAGAACCTGTTGATTCTGTTCCTCTAGAGAAACTTGAATAATATAATCAATAACCTAAAATTTTATATTCACAATTATGCTTAAAAAGCTGAAGTTATTCATCAACAACACATTTGTCTATTAAGAAATGTTGACAAAATTGCTTCAGGCATAAGGTAGATAATACAGGTCAGAAACTAAGAAACATTAAAGGTGGAATTCAGACAAAACTGTCTCATCTAGATGAAACATCCTAAATAAGAGCCTAACCTTCAATTATAGAAGAGTAGAAGACAATGAATTTGATAAAAGTCCATGGAGATATGTTGACAGACTTCAAATTAAGCCTAAAATAAGAAATGAAGATAATAAAAACTATAGCAGATCTTAATGCGTAATAAAGGAGCCCAGGGTGCAGCATAGAATATCAATATAAAAAAGTTAACTATTCTCTTATATTACAAGTGAAAATTAAAATTTAACATTAAATAGAACATTATAATAGTATGGAAAAATTAAATACTTACAAATAAATTTAAATATGTGTACCAAGTATTTGTATAAGATTAAAAAACAAAAGCAAAAAGAAATCATCGATGTGAATAAATGATATTTCATATTCATGGATTGGAAGACACAATATTGTTAACTGTTCCCAACTTATTTATGCCTTTAATACAACAACCACCATCCTAGTGTCCATGGATAATAAATAAGTAAAGCACAGGAGACGTTTTGTGTGGAATGTGATTTCATTTTATATTGTAATGGTAGGCACATGACATGACACTATGCATTTATCAAAACCCTTAAAACATTACAGCATAAAAAATAAAATTTATTACATGCATATTTTGAGAATCAGAGTATCCAGGAGGTTATGCAGACTTTGATAAAAATCATATAACCTTATTATAGATATTTGAAATAACCTCATTAAAGATGCTGGGGGAAAGGTGTTGAACAAGGGAGCTCTGAAAATGAGTGGAGCATTGAAGACTGGAGCAAAAAGGAACTGTACATAAGCACAGTAAACTAGTTTTTATAGGATATGGGTTAACAATTCTCGTACCGCTATCACTGTATAATGGAATTGAAAAAGTAGTTAAAAGAAAGATGATTCGATCCAGGTTTCTCATTGTTGGATTGAGTTACAGTCAAGCAAAGGGAGGAGACCAGAAAGATCTACATGGTAATAGATTAGATTAGCTTATGGTGTTCAAATTCCTGTTCACCACATATATTGCTATATGGGTTTAACAAAGATATAGCTTATTACATATTGAAATATATTAATTGCTCTGTTAGCAGAGAGTGCCTAGAAACAACTACCCTCTCCCCATCTCCCCATCCCATATCAAAAGGTACACCTGATACTCAAGTGTACTCAAATTTAAGAGTTTTCTGGCATTTTCCAATACAAGGAAGCAGGATTCCTTGGAGAAATGACTGGCACAGGAAACACAAGGAGAATTTCAAATGTACTGTTACGCCAAGTGGTAAGCACCTGCTCTGCTCAAGGGAAAAAAAAGAAAAAAAGAAAACCACAATCATATGGATGTAGTAAAAGTTATAGAGGAAGACTAAAAGAGCTTCCAGTAGCTAAAACTGGAACAATTTTTAATAACAATATAAACGAGGTAGTATTGGGTTCTAGCAAAAAATATAGAGCAAATATACACGAGTCCATAATAATATCAATCAATTACTCAATACATAAAAAAGTTGAAAAGAATGCACAAATTTCCCATGCAAAATAATTCTGAATAATATATGTACTACTCTACCCTTAAGAAGTAAGGCTTAACTTCCCAATTATTTTTTTAAGTGTTGGCTGCACATAGTGATCTCTCTTCAAAAATCTTAATATGAGTAAGGGATCAAAAAGGGCCTGTACAATGAGGAAATCTCACAAATACTCTCAGCCAGGTGATCAAGGGTAGCATCCATTTTGATAAATCACATTGACAGCTTGTATCTTTCACATGAAATGATAAGAATGGCACTTTATGGTCTTCCCCCAGTCATTTTCCCAACTCTTGGCTAATCATGAAAGAAATATCGGACAAATCCATCAGACAAAAGCTATGAAAAGCACCTCTCAAAACTTCATGGTCATCCAAACCAAAAAGGAAAGTCTAGAAAATTTTTCCCAGCTAAGAAGAGTCTAAAGAAATAAATAGAAAATGAATAATTGTGTGGTATCTTGGATAAGATCTTGTGACAGAAGACAACACTTAAGAAAATTTAAAGTACAGCATTAGCTAATAAATTAATATTTAATTATTAATGGGGACAAATGTGTCATTTAAGATGTTGATAGTAACTGATGGTAGAAGTAGGTGATATACTAACTTTTTTTTTTCTATTTTCCCAACTGTTTGGCGATTCTAAAGCAATTCTTTAAAGGTACATATATCTGAAAAACCAATGAAGGGAATCAGAAAAATTGTTGATAGATTTGACTATGAAATATGATGCACAGATGAAATATGGATGCACAGAGAATAAAATAAATATGAGTAAAACATAAATGACAAAAAAGGAAAAGTATGTTACCATTTTGTCTTAAGTTTTCCAAAATTGTTTTAGAATAACTTTGAGATTTTACAGATAGCCATATGAACCAAGACAATGGTTTTTTTAAAATAAATGTAAAAATATAAAATAAAAGCTTTAATATTGTTTAGCATGGGCTCTCTTGGGTTGTTGGAATTCTGATTTAATGTGGTTTTCTTGTTTATAATTTTTGGTTGGCTTCCAGTTGTCATGTATTATTTTGAAAGGAGAAAAAAATGTAATCAAAATAAATGTTCTATCTTCATTGAGTTGAAATACAGCCACAGGCCATCCTTTATTAATAATAGATTATGTTGATAAAATTTTCAACAGAACATTGGTCTTAAGATAATCTGTTCTTCTCCTGAAACATCAAATACCTTTCCAGAATACTGAATTAATTACAAATTTCAAAGCTGTTACTTAGGACCAACTGAACCAGAACCCTGAAGAAAGCAACGGTTCGCTTTGGCATCTGTACTCACCTCCCATGTTCATCCCATTATCCATTTTAACCACGCCTTCTATGTGCCCCAAGGACCCAGCTGCCTCCTTTCCAGAACTTTAAATTTTAGACTAGCCATGCATGTGCATAGACAGAATTTAAAATTAAGTGGAAAGAGTAGTGAAGACCATTTGGTGAATAATGATATCATGAAATTGGAAAAGCATCCAATGGTTAGAAACAGTGGAGATTTTGGCCTTGGCATTCAAGGGAAAATAGAATTGGGAAGTTAGTTAGAGAGAAATTGGGTGTGAAGGATTCAGTTTGCTACATTTTTTTAGGATATTAGTGTCTTAGTATTCTTTTATTAAACAACAAGTTATTCAGAGCATATTGTGTGCAAGACTTTCTACTGAGCACTGGGGGTTATAATAACAAGGCAGACAAGGTATGGAAAGATCCTCATAGGGCTCAAATTAAGGGTGCATGAAACACCAAGAAAGAAAAAAATGTATGTTGACAAATAGAAAAAAAAATTATATGGAATAAGTTGGAAAAACTCATAGTAAGTGTATTTATCAATAAATGACCAAGAGAAGTATTTGAAACAAAAGAAAGAGTGAGGATGATGGAGAGAAATCTTTACTAGAGAAGGGTATGAACAGTGATAAGTTGGTAGGTATTTAACAATGATTGTTTTGTGGGAAAAACTGACTTGTAGCATTTGTCCATTTCTGTGATGTGAATATCCCATCGTGCCCAATTTAATTGTCACATTACTAAATATGGTGTTGAGAAGATGCCTATCTTCTCATATGCATCTAACTTCCTAACTCATATTTATGTATGGTAATATTTGCACCTCATAGATACTTCAAGAACACAAACAATAGTAAAGTGTACAAAATAAAAGTAATAATGTTGAGATCTATTATTATTTCTTCTAATGGTTTAACTGCAAGTATATGTAATTTAATTTCTAGTGATTATTATTTTTACAACCAGATTATAAAATTTTGAAAAATGTAGAAATCAATTTCCATGAGCTTACTCAAGCAAACACTGAAAGTGTAATTGGTATGTGTCAATAACATTGAGTACTTTTGTATGAATAGAGCTGAAAACATAAGAAAAAAAAGGAAGAAGGAACTGAAGATGGAAAAAAAATATAGCTAAGATTCTGAGCTGACGACCTCAAATGTCTCTCTCAAGGAAGGTGGACCTAAATCTGCACTCTGTGGAGAGATGTGTGAGTCAATCAACAAACTGACAAAGATGGTAGCTATGGGTGATGTTAAAGCAGACTGTACTAAGGCTATGGCGGAGAAAAAGAATCCATTTAAGAAGTTTCATCTGTGCTCAGAAAGGAAGATTAGGAGTCCCTGAAGAAACAGAGTAGAAACAGGGATGACAAGCAGTGTACTCTGCAAGCCATTCTTTGACACTAAGAAACATTTCTCATTGTAAAATGCAATTCTTCTTTCTCTGAGTGTGAAACTGGCAGTTTTGAAGAGAAAAACAGGAATAAGGCTACCAGGAATCTGTAGAAGATAAAGCATGTGCTATTTGACTGTTTCTTTTCTCTTTGGATGCTTTTTTATGTTCTGTCTAATCTGCTTATCTTAATCCCATTAGCTCACCAGTAGTAAAAGGAGAAGGATTAAGAAAGAGGGATTAATTAAGAAAGATTACTTAATCTTTGCTATGTGTAGCACCTCAGTGAGATAATTTTTAATTTGGTTTCTAACTCCAGGATTCTTAAGAAAAGTGTATCAATAGGTGTCTTTATTAAAAGGTTATTTTATAAGTTTATTACAGTAACTACCAGTCCCATTTTCCTAGGTGGATGTTCTCTATACAAAAGTCATAATTGATTCATAAATCCACAGCCTGAGGAGATTGGACTGTAATTAATATTTAAATTTGTTAGCTTAATATAATTGCTAAAGAAAATCTTAGAGATCAATCTAACTGAGCCATTTCATTGTACAGATGAAAAATCCAGAGATTCAGTGAAATTAAAAGACATTTCAGTTGGTGAATGGAGAAACACATATCACAGACAATTTGCAGTGAACAGAAAATGTGTAGCTAGCACAGGACAGAACATCACCAGGGGGTCAGGTAGCTGCCTGTATCAAGATCCCAGAGACCTGTCTCCTCAAGTAACACTGTTGTTATTATTGTTACTAATATTATTATTGTTTGGAAAATACCTCAAAAAATATGATTCTGCCACATTTTAGAAAGGACTATAAATTTTATCCAGTGATATCCGCCAATAACTTTACTAACTAAATACTTACAAGTATTTTGTAATTTATTTAAACATTCTGGACCTCAGTTACATTGTGGAAGTGGAAGACTTTAGTCTGTAAGGGGTTCTCCTGATGATTATGCTTGTCATAGACATAAAATGAAGATCACTGCCCCAGTATCATAAATTAGCACACCCCATTGATTGTGGCTGAGGGCTGATGGCACCCCTCCATTGTTACAACTACAGAGCCTGCCGAGCTCAGAATTCGAGCACAATAGAATCATCATATCCAAATCTCCAAACTGTATAAATGAAAAATAATTATTCTAAGAGTGACTAAGTGATTAGCTTAATAATCAGAAAGGACCAACATCCCCATGAGCATTCAGAGCAACCTAAGAGTTCATTCCTGACAGTGGTCTTTGTGCAGAAGACTCTTCATTTATAGAGAACTTCATCCTTATATCTGGTAATTTCTGGAATCTCCATGAGACTGCAAATCAGCACAGTCTCACTTAAATATGAAATTGAGGAGAATGGAGAAACTTCTAGAAATACTGATTGATAGGATTCCTGTGCACTCACATTCATTTGGTCATGGCCATTGTTGAAATATAGCAACTTCCCCCAACTTTCCTTCCCTGGCATGCCTCAGACTTAAGCCTGAACCACCTTGCTTTGACCATCTTTGTCTCTGGTAATTTGAAGGATGCTTACTTTGAAAATCTTCATACCTTGATAATCTGTGACCTGTACTTGTTTTGTTTTGTTTTTAAACCTAGAAAATAGATTCAAATGTGTCCTCTATGATTTAAGTCAAATAACAGAAATATACATTTGAAATTTAATAAAACTTTGTACAACTTATTAAGCAGCTATGAGTGCCAGACACTGGGCCTGATACTGATGATATTTTTATAAGAAAAAAAAAGCCTTTTATAGCAGGAATACCACAATCCATTGAGGAAAAACAAAAATCAAACCAACCATAGCAGTTCAATCATTGCACACAGGAAAAAAAAAAAAAAAAAACTACATAGAAAGCACAGAACACCTAAGTAGCTGGGTGGTCAGGGATCCTGGAAGTAGATAAGACCTGAAATAAATCTTCAAGTAACAACAGGACTCAGATGGGCAGCAAAAGGGAAAGTATTATTATTAGGAAAGGCACAGACACAAAGACCAGGGAAGAAGATCGCACACGGAACATATTTGTAAGATGAGTAAGATAGCATGATTTATTAAGGAAAGGAGATATCAAGAATTCCAAGGAAGCAAGGGTTTTGAATAATGAAAGTCCCAGGTACTCACCTACTAAGGAGGCTTAGGTGGGAGGATCTTCTGAGCCCAGGAATTCAAGGCCAGGCTGGGAAATATAGTAAGAGGCCATCTCAAAAATAAACAAATCAATAGAAATTTAAAAAAAAAATATTGGAAGCTATTTAATATTAATAAGGAATGTGATATGGCTCAATTGTCTCTGAGCAGCACTAGAGAATTCAGGTCTGAGAAGGGAAAGCTGGAAACTAGGGACCAACTATGTATGTGTGAGAATAGTTCCAGGGAGAAATGACAAAGGCTATTCGCACAGGGAGACACACAACAAGCCAGTCAATCTATGAATAACTCTGATTCTGAGCTACAAGGCAACACTTGCCAAAATATCTAATTTTTATAAAATTATCATTTACCAATATTGTAATTCTTTTGATTTCTGATATTTATTTTCCCACTGTTAGGATCTTAGGAGAAAGCTCACTTTCTCAGAACACAACAGCCTCTCTAAGAAGAGGAATCTACCTTAAATTTGAACTCTATAGCTCAATGAGGCTAAGGGAAAAAATTTGTCAAGATATGCCTATTTTGTAGAGAAATAGAATTTACATTCAAAAATTCCAAATTAATGATAGCCTGCTGTGAAAATGTGTTTATTCATGTAACGGTTAATGCCCAATGCTCTATCTAGTTTTGAGATTTTGATAAGAAGCCAAAGAATTTGCCAACCCTAAATACTATACAAACATCTACTTTTGTGTGTGATGTCAATAGGCAGTCTAGGTTCTCTACCTTGTAAGAAAAGACACTTCTTAGTTCCCAGATTTTCCTTATATCAAATTTGGTGATTTTTTTTTTTCTGTATGGCCTTCAAATTTCATGCTGTTTGCCAATTTTTCTTCTTTTCACCTGCTGATAGTGTTCTCAGGTAATAATACATGTGAAAAAAAAATTATAGGAATTCTCCTTTAGGGAAAAAGTCCAGCACACCAGCTAGTAACTTTCTGTTTCTACTCTTGGTTATTGATTTAAAGAAATGGCAGAGAAACTTGATAAACTTTCCAAGCAATGATATGATAGACCTGGCTGTGTCAAAAAGGACTAGAATGATGGTCATCTAGTTTTTGTTTGGATCTTAGCCAGAGTCTCAGGAAAACTTCAACACAAGATTTGCCATGAGCTATGTTTATTCTTTTTTTTTTTTTAAAGAGAGAGTGAGAGAGAGAGAGAGAGAGAGAGAGAATTTTAATATTTATTTTTTAGTATTTGGCAGACACAACATCTTTGTTTGTATGTGGTGCTGAGGATCGAACCTGGGCCGCACGCATGCCAGGCGAGCGCGCTACCTCTTGAGCCATATCCCCAGCCCCTATGTTTATTCTTGAAGATAAGACAGAGTCAGGAGAAAATATTCCAGGTTAGGTAGGTAAGAGCTCAGAGCTTCTAGGTAAAGTGTTGAGTCATAGGGGGCCCATTGATGCAGTGTGTGTGTGTGTGTGTGTGTGTGTGTGTAAGAGAGAGAGAGAGAGAGAGAGAGAGAGAGATGTAGACAGAAAGATAAGAGACAGAATAGAACCCATTGCATAGAGGAGACATATGCAGATAAAGGGTCAACATTTCAAACAGTCAGACTGAAGCATGTGAATAAATTTATCTTCCTCCTGGAAGGCATAAACTGAGTCCTCCAGGCAATGCTGACCTAAAGTAGAAGGGACTGCAAATGATATAAAATCAAAGTGACTTGAATACAAAGACTCATCAGGGTTTATCAGTTATGAGATACTGTGGAAACAAAATTCAAAACCAGATAGAGTTCAGGTAATGCAACTGAGGCTCCCAGTGGACTTCCTTTCTTATTCCATGCCAGGTGAGAGGGGAAAGGGGCACAAAGCAAATGCCACAGATTATAGTTTTGGAAATTTGCTCATTGGCAAGTGAGATTAAGGACAGTTGATTACTAAGGCCTTCTTCTGTGCTATATGCTTTTAACAAAAATATTTTTTAAAAAATCTATGCATTCTTTAGCAATAAGATTATTCTGAAGTTTTATGTTTGTTTGCCATGTTTGTGATTCAAATAGAGCAGAGGGGTTGGAGGGGAACGAAGGGGGCATGAGTTATTAATGATGGCGGAATGTAATGATCATTATTATCCAAAGAACAGGTATGGAGACATGAATTGGTGTGAACATACTATGTATACAACCAGAGATATGAAAAATTGTGCTCTATATGTGTAATAAGAATTGTAATGCATTCCGCTTTCATAAATAAATAAGTAAATAAATAAAGCAGCTCTACTCAGTTGCTGAAACAAAAATAAAAACAAAAACAATGATCAAAAGTGTCAGGGTTCCAAGAAAGATTCCTTTGGCAGGACTTGCACTGGGAAACAGTCCTGCAGAGAGGTATACGATCTAAATTAAGGATCCCACTACTTTTAAATGTGTGGCTTTGGGCAAGCTGTGAAACCTCTTTCTACCCAACTCAGAAAAAAATACTTAATAATAATGCTGTGGGGGTGTCAAGTGAGATGGACTACATGAAGCATGAAAAGCATAGAAAAGGAGGGTAAGTATTCAAAAACTGTTATTATCATTGTTATCACTGACCTCAAATAGGCAGTGAGTTCTGTTGTGTCTGTAGGAATACTCAACATGTTAAACTTGTGAAAACAAAATGTTACCTGCTTTTCATGTAACCAAACTCACTGTAGTAAACAGTACCATTGATATAAATACATCCTTTCCTGTGAAATATCCTGACTGCTCCCCAAGTTCTTGTACACAGTCCTATTGTCTAGCACAGTCATCCAAGACTCTTTTGGGTTTAACCTTGGCAAGTTTATGCCAGTAGTTATATAAAATTTTTTAATTAAGTGGAACTTTATTGGATGAATACAAGAGTTTTTAAGAAAATATTGCTTTGTGAAGTCAGCTGAGTTGCATTTACTTTCATGGACATTCATTTCTTGTATACACAATTTCTTCCTTCTACTCAACTTGATCCTCCACAATTCAGCATATTCCAACAAAGTCACTAACCTGAGTAAAATATTTCAGTGGTTTTTCAGCAATCTTAACAATAATAACAAAACTCTTTTTGAAAGCACTTAAAATTTACCATATCATGCCTGTGTACAAAGCGGGAGGGGAGGGTGCTGAGGATGAGGCTCAGTAGAAAAGCCCTTGCCTGGCATGCATGAGATAGGAAGGGAAGAGAAGGCAAGGAGAGGAGGGGAGGGGAGGCCAATGGAAGGGAAGGGAAGAAAAAGGAAGGGAATGGAAGGGGTAACAATAGAGGTAAATCCCATGCCTAGAAAATGAAGGATTTGTCTGATTGAGTGACATATGTCCATGAATGCAGTGAGGCCATATCTGGTCATGCTATGTAGCTGGTCATGATACGAGGTTTGAGAGGAAGGATAAAGCCTCCACACCTAACAGGTCTTTCCTTACTTCACAAATGATCAGGAGACTAGTCTGTCTGGAGAGGAGATGGAAATTAAGATGAATGAATGCAGATATAACAGGAGATGCTTTTGGAGAGAGGGATGTTACTATTGAGTGTGGACTTTTTTTCAAAAAATATGTATGTTTGAGTAAGAGAATGGGCTGTATATTGATGATGATTAATCAGGGAGGAGTAGAAAGGAGAGATTAAGGAGAAATCTAATAGAAATGGGCATTTTAAAACATTAAAAGTATCTCCAGAGGTGCAGAAAATCAAGATAATCCATTTGCATTCAAAAGACTAAGTCTCAAGTGCCAATCACATGATTTGGTTTAGAAATTAACTATCAGATAGAAACACTTTCCTCCAGGCTTGTGAACGAAAGTACTTTGAAAACAAGTAGATTTGGAAATGTTTTATAAATTGTCAAGTCATTAATAAGAAAGCAATTTTTTTTTTCATTCAAGGCACCAAATTAGTAGGTTCTTGATCCTTTTTTCCTCCCTAGATTTTCCTGTCCAGTATTTTTATAAAGGAATAAATTCTTGTCATTCATTTTCCAACATTTTCCATAAGCAAAGGCTGCCTCTGTATGCCTTCATAATCTGCCTTTATTAGCTGTCTCTGCTGATGCTTGGAGTAAATAGCAATACTCTCTAGATGACAAAACTCTTTTTCACCATTTGTATCACACAATTATTATGATGTTGACTTCAGATGATTTGTTGTGCATAGACTATTCATTAAGGTATCCCAAGTATCTGAATTTTTTTTAGTATGAAACAAATAACCTTCTTATGGCTTAATAAAATTAATCCATCATGCTCTTGCAGCTGATTTCCCAGTGTTATCAGGTTATCTGTAAAAGCAATTCCCTTACAGATATTACTGAGAGTCCTGACCTTGAATTCCCTAAGAGACTACAGGGCAATGCTTCTATGTTATTGCCTGAAGCTAATTTATTCATTAAATTAAGGTAGGGCCATTTGGTCAGCTCTCCATTACTCCCAGATGCCTCCAACCCCCCCTTCCCTTGCAGCCAGGTTCTTGATGCCATGCTGGCTCATGATCATTCAAGTTATTGACTCTGGTTCATGAATATGAATCACTTTTGACTCTTCCAGCTCTCCTGATGCTCTCTCATCAAATAATTCACTAACATTGTCCTATTTCTCTCTTCAAAATCACTCCAAAACTTTCTTTTTCATTCATGTCCCTATCAGATTCTGAGAACATTTAGAATATGTTGAAGATAATAATGATTCACTGTAATATATATCATCACTGATTTCAAGTGCTGACACAGATTCTCATGTTCGATCCTCACAGCAACCTTGAGGAGAAAAGATTACAATTACCCCTGTTTCAGAGATCAGGGGTAACAAAATGGAGAGGAAGTTCAAAGAAAATGCAGGTCATTCAGAAAATATGACTTCAGAGGAGGCATCTTTTCACTTTTCATTGCTAGACAAAATGAACTTACAAGCTCTGCTGTTGCTTGTATTTTTCAACTCAAATTGTGTGAGTGAGTACATGCATACATATATAAGTATACATGTATGTGGATGTGTTTAATACCTTCAATTTTTAATTTGAGTATATATACACCAGACTCATATTACATCTAGGTAGATGTTTCATATGTACAAACGTTACAAAATACAGATGTGGTGGGGTTTTGTATAGTAAATACATTTTTTATTAGAGTGTTTTAATTATACACAGTATTTGGGTTAATTTTGACAAAATCATACATGCAAGGAATTTTATTTCAATCCCCATCCCCCTTTTCCTCCCCTTTTTCACCCCCCATTCTCCTTCCTCTACTCTAATAAACTTCCTTTCTTCTAAATATACTTACAGGTGAAATTCCCTTTGGCACCTATATATGTACATAATTTATAAACATAACATTCAAATATATATTCATATATATAAAACGTGATTTTTAAAAAATCATTCCACATTTCCTCCCTCCACATTACCCATCCCTCCTCCCCACTTCTCCATCTCTTCCTCCTACTCCACTATCTTTCCTATATCTTTATGATATCCAATCCCCCGACCCTTTCTCTTATTTTGCTGTAGATTCCATATATGAAAGAAAATCTTTGATCCTTGACTTTCTGAGTCTGGTTTATTTCATCCATTCACCAGCAAATGTCATTACTCATTTTTTCTTTATGGCCAAGTAAAACTCCATTTGTATATACACCACATTTTCCTTATTCATTCATTTATTGATGGGCATTACAAATGTAATCTTTAGACCACTGTAGAAATGCTGTCTGCAATGACTGTGGAATATATTCCTCTTGCTTCTTTTTTAACACCCTTAGATGGGCTTACCCTAATGTGTGACTCATCTTATATTGAACAGCTGTTTCTTTGTCCTTCTCTTCTCAATTGTGACAAAGAATGCATACACTCTTTCTCTTATGTGATGAATGGCTTTACAGTATGTGGAAACTGTTGCAGTCTCTAATGTAGAACTACTTAGATTTCTTGACAAGTACTTCTAGATCCAATGACTTACTACAAATGGAATGCAGTGTGGACATCCTAAGGTAGACATGATTCCCATAGGCAGCACTGTGAAAAGCTTTTCAAAGAAAAAATGCTATTCTGTAGATGAATTTCTAATCCACCTATTGAATTAAGATCATTATTACAATATTGTATGGTTTTCTCAATAATTTATGGTTAGAAAAAAAAAAAACTGCACTATTGAAGGAAATGGGGCATCTTAGAAACCAGTGGCAATTTCCTACCCATAGTTTTTATTTTGAAAAGCCTATAACACTCACAAGCCCTCACTGAGAGGTGACAGCAAGCTCATCAGCAAGTTAGCATCTGTGAAAAGTGTTGCTATCACACTGCTACAGATACAGGCCTGGAGATGAACCAGCTCTCCAGTGATCAGACATATAGAATTCAGGGCTCTGCTATCTACAGTGTGCCAAGTGTCATTTTCCTCTTATCTGGAAAAGAATCAGCACTTCTGTTATTGCCTGCAGTGTTGTAGCATGAATGGTATTATTATTGCTCATGATATCCTACATTATACGTGGATAAGTAGGCATAGGATCTTGAGGCAGTATCCAGAAAACTATTCTAAATAGCCCTGCTAGATGACTCAGTCTAACACTAAACATACATAATAAAGATGACCAAAGCCATGGCATTCAAGTAATGACCAATACTCAGACTTCCCATACCACTCCAGATCCACAGGGAAGCACAGTCAAATCCACTGTGACCATAGAAGCCAGGCTCCTGGGACAGTTTCCATATTTCCATCAGTTAAGGAAATGGATATAACTCACAATACTTTTCTGAAGATGGGCATAAATCATTTGTATCATTACATATAACAATATTAGAAAAAAGCAAGAATAATAGCTATCATTTACTTAACAAAAACAATATGCCTGAGGTGTTATATTGCCAATGTTTTTAGTTGTCATTTATTTAACAACCAAAGCAAACCTGTGCTATCCATATGATATTATATATGAAAAGGATATAGGTTTGAAATCACAAATTTTTTGCCTTCAGCTCACTTGAAAATTAATTATCAACTGTTATATTCATAGTTTGGTGATATATTTAACTTTAAATATTGTTGGTACTTCCCTGTCCACAGTCACATCATAATCATCCTTATAGCTTAAGTAATGTTTAAGAAATGGGTCAAAAACACACAATATTCAGTGTTTCATGTGGTCACCTTACTGTGTTCAAGTGATCAAGAGTTAGCAATGAGGGCTGGGGATGTTGGCTCAAGCGGTAACGCGCTCACCTAGAATGCACGGGGCACTGGGTTCCATCCTCAGCACCACATAAAAATAAAATAAACATGTTGTATCCACCAAAAACTAATAAATAAATAAATAAATAAATAAATAAATATTAAAAATTCTCTGTCTCTCTTTAAAATTTTTTTTAAAAAAGAGTTAGCAATAAAAGGGCCACTTTCAGAAAGATGTTCATAGCTAAAGGAGTAAACAAGGGATGGGGAGGCTTCAGACACAACCAAAAGAGGAGAGCACTAAATAACTGTGGAACTGATCTCATCCTGGGGCTATACCCAGAAAACAGGCTTCAATCTCCAAGTTCACCCAACAGAAGAAACTCTGTCACTCCTTAGGTTTACAGAAACATCACCACCACCAATCAACACACATACACACACAGAAGTGGACTTCAACATTCCACACTTCCCTGTGGCTACCAGGTACACTGGACTTCTTCCATGTGCTGGCCCTGGCCCTTAGAAGTCAGGTCTGCTTTTATGAACTCATTTTTTCATTTGGTCCTGCCACCTGAATGTTCTCCAGTGTAGTGAGAAAACAACAACATAAATATTCACTGAGAGGGATAGCAAAATACAGGGAAAGAAATACAAAGGAATGCGTGGAATTATCAATGGGACACCACAGTTATTCATTTCTCATCAGGATGAACAGAAAGACACAGAGATACTTAGTGTAACCATCAATTTAATGAAGACCTACACAGTGAAGAGGCGATCAAACAATAGGAAAGTATTTTTTCTCAAATAAACAGTTAATCCACAACCTGCTGTTTCTCTTTAATCCAAATCTTTTTTTTTTAAATTTTTTATTGTTGGCTGTTCAAAACATTACATAGTTCTTGATATATCATATTTCACAATTTGATTCAAGTGGGTTATGAGCTCCCATTTTTACCCCATATACAGATTGCAGAATCACATCAGTTACACATCCATTGATTTACATATTGCCATACTAGTGTCTGTTGTATTCTGCTGCCTTTCCTATCCTCTACTATCCCCCTCCCCTCCCCTCCCCTCCCCTCTTCTCTCTCTGCTCCCTCTACTGACATTCGTTTGTCCCCCTTATATTATTTTTCCCCTTCCCCTCACTTCCTCTTGTATGTACTTTTGTATAACCCTGAGGGTCTCCTTCCATTACCATGCAATTTCCCTTCTCTCTCCCTTTCCCTCCCACCTCTCATCCCTGTTTAATATTAATCTTCTTCTCATGCTCTTCGACCCTACTCTGTTCTTAGTTACTCTCCTTATATCAAAGAAGACATTTGGCATTTGTTTTTTAGGGATTGGCTAGCTTCACTTAGCATAATCTGCTCTAATGCCATCCATTTCCCTGTAAATTCTATGATTTTGTCATTTTTTAATGCAGAGTAATACTCCATTGTGTATAAATGCCACATTTTTTTTATCCATTCATCCATTGAAGGGCATCTAGGTTGGTTCCACAGTCTAGCTATTGTGAATTGTGCTGCTATGAACATCGATGTAGCAGTGTCCCTGTAGCATGCTCTTTTTAGGTCTTTAGGGAATAGACCGAGAAGGGGAATAGCTGGGTCAAATGGTGGCTCCATTCCCAGCTTTCCAAGAAATCTCCATACTGCTTTCCAAATTGGCTGCACCAATCTGCAGTCCCACCAGCAATGTACAAGTGTACCCTTTTCCCCACATCCTCGCCAGCACTTGTTGTTGTTTGACTTCATAATGGCTGCCAATCTAACTGGAGTGAGATGGTATCTTAGGGTGGTTTTGATTTGCATTTCTCTGACTGCTAGAGATGGTGAGCATTTTTTCATGTACTTGTTGATTGATTGTATGTCCTCCTCTGAGAAGTGTCTGTTCAGGTCCTTGGCCCATTTGTTGATTGGGTTGTTTGTTCTCTTATTGTCTAATTTTTTGAGTTCTTTGTATACTCTGGATATTAGGGCTCTATCTGAAGTGTGAGGAGTAAAGATTTGTTCCCAGGATGTAGGCTCCCTATTTACCTCTCTTATTGTTTCTTTTGCTGAGAAAAAACTTTTTAGTTTGAGTAAGTCCCATTTGTTGATTCTAGTTATTAACTTTTGTGCTATGGGTGTCCTATTGAGGAATTTGGAGCCCGACCCCACAGTATGTAGATCGTAGCCAACTTTTTCTTCTATCAGACGGCGTGTCTCTGATTTGATATCAAGCTCCTTGATCCATTTTGAATTCACTTTTGTGCATGGCGAGAGAAAGGGATTCAGTTTCATTTTGTTGCATATGGATTTCCAGTTTTCCCAGCACCATTTGTTGAAGATGCTATCCTTCCTCCATTGCATGCTTTTAGCCCCTTTATCAAATATAAGGTAGTTGTAATTTTGTGGATTGGTTTCTGTGTCCTCTATTCTGTACCATTGGTCCACCCGCCTGTTTTGGTACCAGTACCATGCTGTTTTTGTTACTATTGCTCTGTAGTATAGTTTGAAGTCTGGTATCGCTATACCGCCTGATTCACACTTCCTGCTTAGCATTGTTTTTGCTATTCTGGGTCTTTTATTTTTCCATATGAATTTCATGATTGCTTTCTCTATTTCTACAAGAAATGCCGGTGGGATTTTGATTGGCATTGCATTAAACCTATAGAGAACTTTTGGTAATATCGCCATTTTGATGATGTTAGTTCTGCCTATCCATGAACAGGGTATATTTTTCCATCTTCTAAGATCTTCTTCTATTTCTCTCTTTAGGGTTCTGTAGTTTTCATTGTATAAGTCTTTCACCTCTTTTGTTAGGTTGATTCCCAAGTATTTTATTTTTTTTGAAGATATTGTGAATGGAGTGGTTGTCCTCATTTCCATTTCAGAGGATTTGTCGCTGATATACAGGAATGCCTTTGATTTATGCGTGTTGATTTTATATCCTGCCCCTTTGCTGAATTCATTTATTAGTTCTAATAGTTTCTTTGTAGACCCTTTTGGGTCTGCTAGGTATAGAATCATATCATCTGCAAATAGTGATAATTTAAGTTCTTCTTTTCCTATTTTGATGCCTTTAATTTCTTTCGTCTGTCTAATTGCTCTGGCCAGTGTTTCGAGAACTATGTTGAAGAGAAGTGGTGAGAGAGGGCATCCCTGTCTTGTTCCAGATTTTAGAGGGAATGCCTTCAATTTTTCTCCATTCAGAATGATGCTAGCCTGAGGCTTAGCATAGATTGCTTTTACAATATTGAGGTACGTTCCTGTTATCCCTAGTTTTTCTAGAGTTTTGAACATAAAGGGATGCTGTACTTTGTCGAATGCTTTTCCCGCATCTATCGAGATGATCATATGGTTCTTATTTTTAAGTCTATTGATGTGGTGAATAACATTTATTGATTTCCGTATATTGAACCAGCCTTGCATCCCAGGGATGAATCCTACTTGATCATGGTGTACAATTTTTTTGATATGTTTTTGTATCCGAGTGGCCAGAATTTTATTGAGGATTTTTGCATCTAGGTTCATTAGAGATATTGGTCTGTAGTTTTCTTTCTTTGAAGTGTCTTTGTCTGGTTTAGGTATCAGGGTGATGTTGGCCTCGTAGAATGAATTTGGAAGTTCTCCCTCTTTTTCTATTTCCCGAAGTAGCTTGGAAAGTATTGGTATTAGTTCCTCTTTAAAGGTTTTGTAAAACTCTGCTGTATACCCATCCGGTCCTGGGCTTTTCTTAGTTGGTAGTCTTTTGATGGTTTCTTCTATTTCCTCAATTGATATTGGTCTGTTTAGGTTGTCTATATCCTCCTGACTCAATCTGGGCAGATCATATGACTTAAGAAATTTATCTATGCCTTCACTATCTTCTAATTTATTGGAGTATAAGGATTCAAAATAATTTTTGATTATCTTCTGTATTTCTGAAGTGTCTGTTGTGATATTGCCTCTTTCATCCCGTATGTTAGTAATTTGAGTTCTCTCTCTTCTTCTCTTTGCTAGCATGGCTAAGGGTCTGTCGATTTTGTTTATTTTTTCAAAGAACCAAGTTTTAGTTTTGTCAATTTTTTCAATTGTTTATTTTGTTTCGATTTCATTAATTTCAGCTCTGATTTTAATTATTTCTTGCCTTCTACTTCTTTTGCTCTTGTTTTGCTCTCTTTTTCTAGGATTTTGAGATGAAGTATGAGATCATTTATTTGTTGGTTTTTTCTTTTTTTAAGGAATGAACTCCACGCAATGAATTTTCCTCTTAGAACTGCTTTCAATGTGTCCCATAGATTCCGATATGTTGTGTCTGTGTTTTCATTAATCTCTAAGAATTTTTTAATTTCTTCCTTGATGTCTTCTATAACCCATTGATCATTCAGTAACCTATTGTTCATTCTCCAATTGATGTATGCTTTTTCCTTCCTTCTTTTATCGTTGATTTTCAGTTCCATTCCATTATGATCAGATAGGATGCATGGTATTATCTCTACTCCTTTATATTGTCTAAGAGTTTCCCTGTGACATAATATACGATCTATTTTTGAGAAGGATCCATGTGCTGCTCAGAAAAAAGTGTAACTGCTTGATGTTGGGTGGTATATTCTATATATGTCAATTAAGTCTAGGTTATTAATTGTGTTATTGAGTTCTATAGTTTCCTTATTCAACTTTTGTTTGGAAGATCTGTCCAGTGGTGATAGAGGTGTGTTGAAGTCTCCCATGATTATTGTATGGTGGTCTATTAGACTCTTGAACTTGAGAAGAGTTTGTTTGATGAACATAGCTGCACCATTGTTTGGGGCATATATATTTATGATTGTTATGTCTTGTTGGTGTATGGTTCCCTTGAGCAGTATGTAGTGTCCCTCTTTATCCCTTTTGATTTACTTTGGCTTGAAATCTATTTTATTTGATATGAGTATGGATACTCCTGCTTGTTTCCGAAGTCCATATGAGTGATATGATTTTTCCCAACCTTTCACCTTCAGCCTATGTATGTCTTTTCCTATCAAATGCGTCTCCTGTAGGCAGCATATTGTTGGGTCTTGTTTTGTGATCCATTCTACTAGCCTGTGTCTCTTGATTGGTGAGTTTAAGCCATTAACATTTTGGGTTATTATTGAGATATGGGTTGTTCTTCCAGCCATATTTGTTTATTTATGTTACTAAACATGGTTTGTTTTCCTCTTTGATTATTTTCCCCCCTTTAGTGTCCTACCTCCCACTGTTGGTTTTCATTGTTATTTTCCATTTCCTCTTCCTGTAATGTTTTGCCAAGGATGTTTTGAAGAGATGGTTTTCTAGCTGCAAATTCTTTTAACTTTTGTTTATCGTGGAAGGTTTTAATTTCATCTTCCATCCTGAAGCTTAATTTCGCTGGAAACACAATTCTTGGTTGGAACCCATTTTCTTTCAGTGTTTGAAATATGTTATTCCAGGATCTTCTAGCTTTCAGAGTCTGTGTTGAAAGATCAGCTGTTATCCTGATTGGCTTACCCCTAAATGTGATCTGCTTCCTTTCTCTTGTAGCTTTTAAAATTCTCTCCTTATTCTGTATGTTGGGCATCTTCATTATAATGTGTCTAGGTGTGGGTCTCTTATGATTTTGCACATTCGGCGTCCTGTAGGCTTCTAGGATTTCGGGTTCTGTCTCATTCTTCAAGTCTGAGAAGTTTTCTCGTATTATTTCATTGAATAGATTGCTCATTCCTTTGGTTTGAAACTCTGTCCCTTCCTGTATCCCAATGACTCTTAAATTTGGTCTCTTGATGTTATCCCATATTTCTCGGATGTTCTGCTCATGGTTTCTTAACAGTCTTGCTGAGCTGTCTATGTTCTTTTCAAGTTGAAATACTTTATCTTCATTGTCTGATGTTCTGTCTTCTAAGTGTTCTACTCTGCTAGTAGTATTCTCAATTGAGTTTTTAAGTTGGCTTATTGCTTCCTGCATTTCTAGGATTTCTGTTTGTTTGTTTTTTATAACCTCTATTTCCCTGTATAGTTGATCTTTTGCTTCTTGGATTTGTTTATGTAATTCATTGTTGAAGTGATCTTTATTGTCTGATTTTGCTGTCTGATGTCTTCCTTGAGACTCCAGATCATCTGAAGCATGTATATCCTGAATTCTTTATCTGACATTCCATCTGCTGCAGCTATTACCTCTTCTAACGTTGAGTTGACCTGCAATGCTTGTGGTCCTTTCTTTCCTTGTCTCTTCATACTGTTCGCATTCCTTTCTACTTGGTGAAACTGTTGTGCTATTGAATTTTCCCCCTATATATTTATATTGGTCTTGTATAGTTGCAAAGTCTCCCTCGCAGGCGCGGGCGGCGGCTCTGTCCCTCTGCGGGCCGCTAGGCTTGTTCTGTCGGTGGTCACAGTTCTGTCTACTTTGCAGGCGCAGGCAGCAGCACTGCCCCTCTGCAGGCCTCTGGGGCTGTACTGACAGTGGGTCGCAGGTCCGCCTACCTTGCAGGTTCGGGGGGTGGCGGCTCTACCCTTCCTCAGGCCACTGGGCCTGTTCTGTCTCTCGGTTTCAGGTCTGGCCTGTTCTGATGGTGGTCACAGTTCCGTCTACCTTGCAGGCGCGGGGGGGAGGGGGCGGCTCTGCCTCTCAGCAGGCCGCTGCTCCTCTTCTGCCGGTGGGTCGCAGGCCCACCTACCTTGCAGGAGTGATTGGAAGCTCTGCCACTCCGCGGGCCACTGGGCCTTTTCTGTCAGTGGTCACAGTTCCGCCTACCTGACAGGCACGGGGGGTGGGGGGCGGCTCTGCCCCTCAGCAGGCCGCTGGGCCTGTTCTGTGGGTGGTCACAGTTCCCTCTACCTTGCCGGCGCAGGGGGAGGGGGCAGCTCTGCCTCTCAGCAGGTCGCTGCTCCTCTTCTGCCGGTGGGTCGCAGGCCCGCCTACCTTGCAGGAGTGATTGGAAGCTCTGTCCCACCGCGGGCCACTGGGCCTTTTCTGTCGGTGGTCACCTGGCAGGCGCGGGGGGTTGGGGGTGGCTCTGCCCCTGCCCCTCAGCAGGCCGCTGGGCCTGCTCTGTGCGTGGTCACAGTTCCCTCTACCTTGCCGGTCTAATCCAAATCTTAACAACAGCTCTCTATTTCTTGTCAGCTCTAATGCAATGCTTTAGAAATATAGATTAATAAAATTTCAAGAATAAAGGGGAAAATTTACAGAAGAAATGGAATATGTTTCATTCCAATTGATGTAGTGACATTCCCATGCATTAATGGGTAGATCTATAGATAAAATCAGAGCCCTCATGATCAATCATCACCCAGAGGCCTCACCTCTGAATATTGTTACACTGGGGACAAAGTCTTCATTACATGAGTCTTGGGGGGATATTTTAGATCCAAACCATAACAAATACTTTAAACCTTAAATTAAAATATAGCGTGGATGAATTAAAAATTTTATCTGTAAAAAATAATAGAAAATCTATATAAAATATGGTAAGTGAATAATTTTGTTTATGTGATATCTTTTGTCATCTTTTAGTGGGAAAAATCTCCTGAAACACAGGTCAGGTCTAGGCTTGGGGAATATACTAACAGCATATAACTTGAGTCTATGGAAGCCTTCATAATCTACCCTTGCCTCAGATTGGAATAATATGCCAACACTAATTTAAAACTACATAATATATCAGAGAGCTTTCTTTTCCTTCCTTCCTCCCTCCCTCCCTTCTTTCCTTTTCACCCTTCCTTCCTTTCTTATTTTTTTCTTTATATCTTTCTCTTTTTTTTTCCTTAAAAAAAGAATTATCTAAAGTCCTTACTTAGGATGACAACCTAAATTAAAAAGGTAGATAGTGAGACTAAATACTCTGGGGGAGATTCAGTATGGTTAAGAAACGTTATTTTCTTAAAATGATGCACAGATTTGAAGCAATTGCAAAGAAAATCTTAGGATTTTGTGGGCCCCATGCAATCTGAATTTAAAATTATTTGAGAGAGGAAAGAAGTCTGACAAAGGAAGGGAAGCCTGTCTTCCACCTGACCCCAAGTGAATCTGAGAGAAAAGAGACTAGGCTCCTTCTCGCCAGCTGGGGGCTGGGTGACATCCCAAGGTCTTGGCATTTTTCTCATTTTCTCATCTTTAATTGGGTGCTAACTTCCTGTGGCAATTGAAGATTTAAGTAAGATAGGGCATGTAAGATTTTATCATGGCAATTAACATAAAGTAAATCTCAATGAAGGATTACTGTTGTCCTTCACCCTCATCTACTTGCTGTTAAATAGGGGCCCATTTAATCAATCTCACAGTTAATATGCCAAGACATAAGGCCAGCCACTACCTGGCAACTAGTCCGTTCTTTGCAACATGTCCATCAAAGAGGTGTAAAGAAAGCAGTAAATTGCCTCAATAAACTACAAGGATTAATGTGTCTTCGGAGTGTTAACCTCCTACCTGGGGAATAGCTGACAAACTGCCCAGGATAAATTCATCAACAGATTGTCAGAACCCCAGCAAAGGACCAAACTGAGTCACTATTGTTTGCCACATATTTCTTGTATTTTCTTCTATGAATCTATGTTTCTATATGTTTCGACATGAAAATCCCTTTAAATGAGTTTCAGATGATTCAACCTGATTCTGATAACTCTGATCATTTGCCTGCCATCTAAAATGAGGATACTGTTTGTCTTTTTTTAACTTCATCAAATCCAAAGTAGAAATGTAAACAAAGAAATTTCTTTTATTCTCTTCATTTTAACCATTTTACAAAGCAGTTATTGTGGGCCATAGTATTTTCTTACTATATTTTTGCTATCTTGCTCTATTTTATGATGTTCATTTGGAATGTCTTGCTTCTATATAATATAAATATTCTTTGTGTATTATGTTACTTAAGTATATTTCTGAACTGCAAGGCATCCATTTGTATGAATTATTGAGTTTTTATGATAATATTTAATGTGTAGTTTAATAATGGGAGACATAAAAAAATGAGCAAGTTTTTCATAAATATGGAATAGGTCTGCACTTATTCAAACTCTTTTGTTGCAAAATTAGCCTATAAATTCCTACAAAAAGCCATGTCTTTACCCCTCATTAAGTTTGCAAATATTATGAGTCAATGTCTTTATTTGTACCAATTTGAAATTTATACAACATTCCTTGCTTTTCAGGGGGATAAAAAGAGTGTTAAAAACTCCAAGAATCAGAAGATGATACAGAAAAGTCTTATGGATGAGTGATTCAAATTTCTTGCAGGTAATATTTGCTAATATTTGAGTGTTTTACATATGAAAAGCAATGTGATAAGCACTTTATACGAAGGACTTCATGAAAACCTTGAAAAACTCTGTGGCACATAGAGTAATATTTTTAGAATTTGCGACCTCATAAGGAAATAGTAACACAGTGACTAAAAGTACTTTTTACATAATTCAATTAGTGTCAAGATAAATCACATCATATAGAATATGACTTGATTACCTTTTCAGCATAATTTCTTGTTGACATGAAATATGTGTGGTATCAACTAACACATTTTCAGAATCCATAGAAAACAAATGAAGTTATTGAGTACACCCAGAATTTAATAATGTTTGAGGCCTCATACCTGAATGCTTTTTATTATATCTTAAGTGCATTTAAACTCTATTAATTTTTGACTAGGTGGCAAGTAATCATATTATCATCTCTATTTTGCATAGGAACAAAACTAAGTTACAGAGGAATTAAGTAACCTGCCCAAGGCTGCCCAGCTTCTTGGAGCACTGCAAGTGATTCCTTGCAGGTAGTCTTCTCCAAGAGCCTTCTGTTCTAAGTGCATGTGTAACCTCACCTGTAGCATTAGCAGAAATACCAGGGAAAGGCAATGCTACCCACAATTCTTCGGTTGATCTTTCAGGCCAAAGAGATTGATTGCATGCTGAAAGGTAAGATAATATTAGGGAAAAAAATTCTCAGCTGAGCTGGGGTAGAAGTTTTATTAAGAAAACACCAGCTTTCTTAAAATGGGCTTCTGCCCCAGAGCGCTAAAGACTACTTCTTAGGAGAAGGAGAGAAGTTGCTACTAAAATGGCCATGAGGGGGCAGGAGGTATTTGAGGAAGAGCAGAAATCAGGAATAAGGGATAAAATGAAGGAGACAGGAAAATTCATTGAAGAGATTATAGGAAGTGTGGCTTCTTTTATTGTGGAAAAGAAGTGGTGGAAATCAGCAGCCAGGTAATATGAAAACAAGCAATTACCATCATGTCACTTAGCAACAGAAATATGTTCTGAGAAATGCATCATTAGGCGATTTCATGGTTGTGTGAACATCAGAGGGTACTTACATAAACTTGGTAAGCAAAATCTTGAAAGGTTTGCTATTTTTCAAACAGTACTGCTCCATTTTTTTTCTGGCATAGCAATTTAGGAAGGCAGCTTGGAAGAGGAACTGGGTCATCTGTGACACCTTATTGTCCCTGTAGCACTGGCAGTATGTGCTTAGTGACTCGCTTGAAGGCCCTGGGGCTCTCACTGTGCCTGATCACAGAGGGTTTCAATTTGTAGCCTGCAACATTGCCCCAAAGCAACACTGTTACCCTGTTCTATAAAACCTTGAAAACTGTCATTGACTTGACCTGTTTTTGAGTGAATGTTTTTGCAGGCACAAGTTTCCAGAACAAGGAGTTTCCACCATATTCAAGATATGCTATAGAAAGTAACTTTCCTCCACAATCAGCTTATCTAGAATTTCTAAAAATTCTTCAATTGCCTTCACATCAGCATCTGCAGACCCACCACTTACTTTCACATTATATAATTGTTAAGGATTCTTGAGTTGTTGAAACCACTCAGAGCTACCAGGAATTTCAACATTGCAGGTGGGTGGTTGGGCCAAAACTTTTCTGAAATAAACTTACTTTTGGCTTTTGTCATGATCACCATGCTCTGCTACACTTTATGTGACTAGCAGCTCAACAAGATTGCCATCATAGCATCAACACCCATAATGCATTGCATAGTGATGTCACAATAGCTATGACATCATTTGGTAATAGAAACTTTCCAGCTCTTCTATAAACATATGAGTACACTGTCTTATATATAGTTTCTAAAGCATCAGGATGTGGTGCATGACTGTGTAGTTAATTAATGTGGCTTTCCATAGGATTTCTCCTAGACAACAAGTAATGTTCACTACCCTTCACTAATCACAAACTGTGCAGCAGATACTGTGCTAATTGCTTTGTGTTCAAAGTCACCAGCTAACACATGCTGCAATGTGGACTTCAAAACCTGCTCTGATGGCTCTCTGCTTGCTACTAGGGATACCAGTTAGTGAGCTGGTATGTCTCAGCACTTCATTGGAATGCTCCATGTTAGCTTCAGGAAAACATGGTTGGAAATGATATCAACCTCTTATGGATGGAGAAACTGAAACTCAAGTCAATAACTTCCCCTGCTCCAGCATGAAATGCAGCCAAGTTGAAGGGGATTTGTTTATCTACAAGGCCTCATGTGTACCAGATGCCATGGGAGCTCCAGGTAGATGGGAGCAACTCACTAGAGTTTGTGTCATTGAGTTTAAGCTTGCTGTTTGGCAAGGTGTCTTACTCTACTTTTTTCTTTTCCTTGAAGTTGTGAACTGGGTAAGAATGCAGAAAACAGGATTTACCCTATTGGGTCAGGCTAAAATATAGTGGATCCCAACTAAAGAAGCTGGTATCAGTTATTGTTCAACTATCCAGAGAAGTGGTTCTAAAGAGTTCATGCATCACAGGTACTTGGAAGGCTTGTTGAAACACAAAATGATGCCTGAGCCCCAGAAACCCTGGTATTTCAGGTGGGGCATTTTAGGTGGGGCATAAGCCCAACACAAGCCCCAGTTGATGTCAGTGTAACTGGTCCAGCCTTGAGCAATAACACTGCTCTTCTCAGTGTGAATGTGTTCTGCCCCAACCAACATGACAATTTGATGTGTACTGTGATTTTGAAAGCTTACCATTTCAATTTGTGAATAATAAGAGCATGCCTTATAAAAGCAAAGAGCTCATATTTTTAATCAATATAATTTGAACTCAAATACTGTACCAAAACATGGTAAATGTGATCCAATTGTAAACAAATAAATGAATAAAATTATAATTTCTAACTTCATATATCCATATTTTTTTCTAACAGGTGTTTTGCTTTTGTTCTTGTCATAGTGCTCAAAATACTTCACTGTAGAATGTAACTCAGGCTCAGAAAATAACAATTATTTTGCTAACAGTTTTAAATAACTGTCAAAACAGGTAATGATATCTAATGCTGAGTGTAATGTCCAGAATGAAAAGGAAATTCATAACTTAGAAAGTATGCATCAGGCTGAGTGCTATGGTGCACACCCGTAATCCCAGCGGATCCAGAAGCTGAGACAGGAGACTTGTGAGTTAAAAGACAGCCTCAGCAACTCAGTGAGACCTTGCCCATAAATAAAATACAAAATAGGGCTGGGGATGTGGTTCAGTGATCAAGTGGCCCTAAATTTAATCCCTGGTACCACACCTCCGCCCAAAAATTATGCATTGGCAGAAGGCTGACCATACCTGCAGATAATGATAAAGCCAGTAACATAGGACCACAAACCACAGAAGCATAAGGGAAAACCAAGCATCCCTATCAGGGGAGGCTTTGGCACCCTGAAGACAGAAAATACCCATAGCAGACATCACAAATGTAAAAACAAAAGGCAGACATTTAAAGCTACCAGTAGAGAAAGGTATTTTACTAAAATAA
Source organism: Marmota monax (assembly GCF_021218885.2). Lineage (NCBI taxonomy): Eukaryota > Metazoa > Chordata > Mammalia > Rodentia > Sciuridae > Marmota > Marmota monax. The sequence goes on along the minus strand of NW_026694892.1, from coordinate 15,729 downwards.
TAATAATAATAATAATAATAATAATAATAATAATATAGTTAACATTGTGTCAAATTATTTTCCATTGCTCTGTTTAGTTTGAGATACTGTGTTCAGTTATGAGTAAAAATTCATGAGTGAGACTGAGCTAAAGTTTTACTCTTATTTGGTTGGTTTTGATATGTGCAAAGTATATGCTGATCTCAGAAAACTACTTGAGAACTGCTTCTTGTTCCTGGTTTTCTATTTCTAGAAATGTTTGCTTCAGTTGGGTTATTGCTAATGTAAGAGTCTGGTGCAGTTCACCAGAACCATTCACTGACATATCCTACAACATCACACTGTGCCCTTCCACCCTCACCCCAATGCACTTCAGTACTGTGCAACAGTGTCCACCATACCTCCACATAGTGCAGGTCCACACCAAACCAATACCCTTCCAGCAAGACCTAGAGCAACTTTGTAGATTAACACTGCATGTGAACTTGCTTAATTTAGTTGAAGGTATACACAAAAAGAAATCTACAGTAAATATCTTACTACTGAACTGTCCAACACTTTTCCTTTGAGATTGGGAATGAAACACAGATATCCATTATCACCATTGTATTTCAGGTACTAGCCACAGCAGCAAGAAAGATCATCATGTAAACTTTACATAAAGTGGAAATAATTAAATGTAACTCTTATTCATAGATAACCGATAATCATTTTGGAATTAATATGTGAGTTGAGCAAAGTTGTATGATACAAAATTAATATACAATTGAATTTATATAGCTAGGCAATATTTGGAAATAAATTTGAAATATATTGTTTATAAAAACATAAGTACATCTTCATCTAGAATAAATTTAAAGAAAGTTGTGAAAGATCTGTAGTCAATTTTCGTTGAACAAATTGATAAACTAAAAGCAATACATATCAGAACATTAGTAGGTCTATATTCGTGGAACAGATGAGTTAGTTCAACATTTACATGTAAATGCAAAAGACCAAGAAAAGCCTAGACAATCCTGATGAACAAGAAAACATTACAGGAACTTACATTAGTTAATACAAAGATGTTTATTACTGTATAATAAAAATGTTAGTTTGAATCACATGATTGACAGATACACCTAAGAAATACAATGTGCTGGCCTGAAACAGACTCAAATATGGATCCATATCCATGATTAGGACAGCTCTTTAGAGTAGGGATTAAGGAGATTCTTTTCAACAAATTGTGATGGATCTGTAGATATCAATGTGTAAGAAAATGAACTTGACCTGTATGTCACATTACACAGGAAAATTAATTCCAGGTTTCTTTGGAAATAAACACTGTAAAAGTAAGAGAATTCAGCTTAGAAATACATCAAATGAATAATTTGCAAGATGTTGGTACATTTTGAAAACAGAACCACAATATGTGAATAGTAAAAAAAATAGTTATTACATTTTATTAAAATAAAAAGTTCTTCAAGGAATATTAGTAAGCAGGGAAAAGTTAGAGCTACAGAGAAGGGAAAATGAGATATTATATCCCATCTGATTCAAATTATGATATGTCAAGGTCAATGTACTGTCATGTGTAACTAATTAAAACAAACAAACAAAAAGAACTACTGAGAAGGAGTAGTTATTTCTAATAAGCATAATCGATTACCTCTAAGTTATTGTACCACCTGATTTTCTCAAAACACTATTTGTTCACCACTAACCATTTAAAAAAAACCTTTGTGACTTTGGGTTAGGCAACTATTTTTTTTTACACAACCACAAAACATAACCTCAGAAGGAAAAGTAATATATGAATTTTATCAAAATCGACAATTTCCTATTCAAATACATTATTAAAAACAAGAAAAAGTTAAGCCACAGAAAAGGAGAAAATATTTGCCAAGTATATAAGTGACAAAAAAAGATCTTACAGTTTTATAATTTTAATAAAATATAAGCAAAAAGTTTGAACAAATACATTACCAAATGAGTGATTCTCAATAAGCATATAAAAATTTAAACTTTGTGACCCATCAAAGATACAGATTAAATGATAGATCCCCCTGCACTCTCAATAATATGACTATATTTAAAAGACTGGGAATATTAGACATTGGTGAGGATGTGGAAAAATCTTCTTTTATTGCCTCTTTGCTGGTATAGTAGTATGGCTACTTTCAAATGCAGTTTGACAATTTTTAAATATTTAAACAAATACTTAAAATATGCTTAAGCCATTCTGCTCCTAGGTATATATTCAAGAAGTGTGAAAACATAAAAAAAAATTGTTTGTAATGGCCATAAGCTGAAAATAATCTAAACAACATATCTATATTAGATTATTATGTAAATATATTAGATTAGATATATTTATATATGCATAAATTTATATATGTATAATAGGAATACACACACACACACACACACACACACACATATATATACGCATAGTATTAGCAGGTAGTCTCTTTATACAAAGAGAAATGAATAGTATTTACAAAATTTACCACTGTTGTTTCAGTACTGTATAACATCATGTATAATCATTAGAATGTACCATTACAGTTTAGATGTGAGGGGTCTTCCAGAAGTTCATGCATTAGTCAATGCAAGAAAGCTTAAATTGGATTATGAAGGCTTTAACCTAATCAATCCAATAATTCTGTTGAATGGATTAACTGGGTAGTAACTGGTTACTAACCAGTTTGGGTGTGGCTAGTGAAGTTGGGTCACTGGGGTGTGCCTTTGGGGTATATATTTTGTCCCTGGTGAGTAGTCTATCTTTCTGCTTCCTAATTGTGAATGTCCTGATCTGCTTTCTTGGACTACACACTTCCGCCCTGATGTTCTGCCTCATCTCAGGCCTGAGACCTCTGAAATCACGTGCCCCCAAATAAACTTTTTATCCTTAAAATTGTTTTTGTCAGGTCTTTTGGTCACAGCACCAAAAAAGCTGACTAAAGCAGCATCAAAATTGAATACTACTTAACAATGAAAATAAACAAACTAGGAATACAAGCCCCATGGATGAATTTCAAAAATATTATGCAGAGATAAAGGAGCAAACAAAAGAATACACATTTATTACTCTCATGTGCAATATGAAAAACAACAAATCAGTTGCAGCTTTCCATAAAACAGAGCAGTGCTAATTCAAGATTGGTTTGGTGGGTACTGACTGGGAAGGGACGCAGGAAAATTTTTGTAATGCTGAAATTATTCTGCCTCTTGACAGTAGTACTACTTAAAATTTCTTAAAATTCATTGGCCTGTGAATCTACTTAAAATAGATTATTTAAAATAGAATATTCTTGTTGTACATAATTATACCACCATAGGGTTACTGAGCAAAATCAATACATATATATAAAACAGGTTGTAAAAAAGAAGTTTAAGAAAGTAGAAATGATGATTTGTTTTTCCCTAATATTCCATTAATTCCCCTGCACCACACTTACTTGAAGACTACTAGCCATCATAATAGCTTTCTGTGAGGGGGACCTGACCTTCTGTCTGATTCATCTTGATGAGTACCCCTCCCCTAAACAATTTGTACCCTAACCTTCAATTTCTCTTTGCTGGGATGACACCGCTATCTACTCCCCTATGATTTCATACATCTTAGATTCTCAGGATTCCTTTCTTTTATCTCTTCCCAGACCCCAAAATTGGATCATCATATTCTTTGTGACCCACTTGGTTTAACAGAGTTTATTTAACATTTGACTACACCATTTCTTCTTTGACACTAGACTTGTGAGATTGTTGCTAGGTCATAACTTCTACTCCTTTCCCATATTCATGAGGTAATTACCATTGTTTCCTGGGGGAATAAAAGAAAGAACTTCCAAATTATGGCAACTCAGTTGGGAAAAAGTTATCACAAGGACTTTATCATTTAAAATATGAATCTATAGAGTTCTGTACTTTGCTTTTTATGGATGTGAATTAAAGAATGCACTTAGACAAGATGACAGAGGCTACCTTATCCACTGAAAATTACAGAAGGCTTTTGCTCTTTCTAATGTTTCCATAGAAACAGATACAACACCAGCAAAGGTGATGTCAGGTCCTTTAATGCAATTTTCCATCACTAGTGATTTTTTAAAAATCAGATTTTACTTTATCCTGTTCAAGATCATTATCAACTGTTTGAAGTTAACTGGTGCCCTCACTTTCATAGATGCCAAGGTATAGCTCATTAAAATGCAGGCTTGGTGTGAAGCCATTGCTTTAGAACAATACTTCTTGATTCTCTGGTTTCAATGTCATCTGACTCACAATTCTAACATGCATGCTCCTAGGTTGTTAATAAGAATCCTGTATAGAAACTGGAAGAGACAAAAATATCCCAGTAATATTGAACTTAATATTCTGTGTACTCGAGAGAAACTTATTAACCCACAAGGCCCAAAGATTTGACTTAACATAGATAGTCAGTAGTTTTCTAATGCCATGTCTTGGGACAAACCAGGTCTGTCTGTCACTCTTTCATCTTTTTCTGTTGCCTTTATCTCATTAAGAAATGTAAGATCTCCCTTTATTACAAGGCTGCTACATTTCTATTTATTTCTTTATTTGACCCCAAGAGAAATGTCTGCTTCTTTCAGCGAAACAGATACTTTAGCCCTGGAATGTGAAAAATTTAATGGTATGTGGGTTCTGGGCATATGCATGCCCACGTCTTATGTGAAATTCTGCAATGAGGGACTTGGTGAGTTCTCACTCTGAATAGTACCAGTGCAGAGAGGAGGGGATACTGAGGTTATGGTGGTTTCTCCTTCAGAGAGAAGTGGTGACATGACCCAAGTGGACAGAAAGTAAAGGGAAGGATGATCCATGCTGGAGCCAAGATCTCTAAAGCTGAAATATCTATATCTATATGTCTATATATCTGCTGATTTCAACATTACTCAATGTATACACTTGTAAAAACATCATATGATACCCCATAAATGTGTATAATTTTTATATTTTATGTAACATTTAAAAACCAAAATCCAATTTAATTTTGAAAACAGATGCATTTCTAAGATATTGAATCTGGTCAATTATTCCTGCATTAGTCTTAAACTACAACAGTTATTCCATTTTAGTCCTGTTGGGGGGATGAAATCTAAATCCTGAAAAAAGGAATTCCAGTAAAGTCCTCCCCAGCCCCTCTCTATGAAGACCCTTTCTATAAGCACTCAGACTTATATCAGAGGCCACCAAAACACCCATGGTCCTTCAGGAGCCCACTCATCTCAAGAGCATCTGCACCAGGAGATCTCCACACTAGGGACTAACACCATGGTTTCTGAAATATCCCATCTGTTTCAGAAAGGCTCCCATTTCTTTGGTCAGGGCCACCTAATGTTGCTCTGATGTCAGCCAGAAAAAAAACATATTTGGATGAGTATTTAAGAAGTTCTGTTTTTTTCACACAGTATTTTTTTTTTCTGTTTGGATTCTTAAAACTGGTATGTGGCATGATTTACCTTACATAGACTCCAGAGAAATCTCATGAACCTGACCAGGAGATGGGTACAGTCTCCCTAGATTGACATCTTCAAGTGTTTCCACTCCCTGTATGACAGAATCTGCCAGTCACCTAAAAGGCCACTCCATGACAATCACAGGAATTAAAAATAAAGTTGAAAGCATTGGCCACACTGAGGTTAAATAAAGAACATATAAAGAATTATTTTTGTGGACCTTTCAACTCTCCAACTGACTCTGAACTCCAAAAATAATAAAATTCTAGGGAATAGGTTTTTAAAAAATGACCTCTTTAGTTATCAGTCTTCTCTCTAGAATGAAAAAAATAAAAGATGTAAGTTGATAAATGTACCTAGTGTGCTTGTCAATTATTAAAACACTCTAACTCTGAAAGTGACAAAGGGAAGTCCCTGATAGAAAACTTATGCACACATATCCCTAGGCTTTAGCTCAGACCACAAAATTACTCGGATCACCCAGAAGCACCCATAGCTTCAGGAAACCTGAACTGTATATTAAAGTTGTTTCCAAAAGCAATGTTTCCAAGGCTACCTTTCACACATAAGGAAGAAAAAATTCTTGTTTGAGTGAATATATTTCAGTAACAGAAAACTTATAACTACCCTCTTGCTTCCTCCTAGGTCTGGTAAGGCTTCCTAAAACAGCAGAAGTGGGGAGGATGTGGGGGGAAAGGTACACTCATACATTGCTGGTGGAAATGCAAATTGGTGCAAGTACTATGAAAAGCAGTATGAAGATTCTTCAGAAAATTGGGAATGGAACCACTATTTGACTCAGTTATCCCACTCCTTGGTTTATACCCAAAGGACTTAAAATCAGCATACTACAGTGATAAGACCACATCAATGTTTATATCAACTCAATTCACAGTAGCTAAACTATGTAACCAACTTAGGTGCCCTTCAATAGATGAATGGATAAAGAAAATGTGGTATATATATTCAATGGAATATTACTTAGCTTTAAAGAGTAATACAATTATGGCATTTGCTGGTAAATGGATGGAGTTGAAGAATATCATGCTAGCAAAATAAGCCAATCCCAAAAAAGCCAAAGGTCAAATGTTTTCTCTGATATGGAGATGCCAAGTCACAGTAAGGAGGAAAGAGCACTAGAGAAGAATAGAGTTACTTTAGATTAAGTAGAGGAGAGTAAATGGGGGGATGGAATATGGGGATAGTAAGAACAGTAGAATGAAACAGACATTATTACCTTCTGCACATATATGACTGCATGATTGATGTGATTCTACAACATGTACAATCAGAAAAATGAGAAATTATATCCTGTTTATGTATAATACATCAAAGTACATAAATGCATTCTTTCATAATATATAACTAATTAAAACAGATAAAAATTTAAAAATCCAGAAGAAATTATCTCAAAAGGATTGACATGCTCAAATTTAGTAACTTAACATAAAACTTTGCACTTACACATTGCTTTTCAAAACCTGTGTGTTTCCAAATGGTGTCGTTTGTGTGTCTGAACATGTGTGAACAGCTGTATTTAAATTTAGTTCTGATACCATACAATTCAAAGTATACAATTTTCTTACTTTTGGTATTTACACAGTCATCTATTCACTATGAAAATCTATCTCTATTCTATTTCTTACCTGAAATAGAAAACCAGAACCACATCCCTCTCTTGCTATTCCTCCCAACCCCAGTCTAAACAACTATCTGCTTTCTCTCTATAGATTTACCTATTCTGAGCAATCTACATGACTGGAATTATGCAATGTATGTACTTATGTGTCTAGCTGCTTTCAAAAAAATAATTAAACTAAAAAAGACTGAAAGATAAGGATCTAATTTCATTCTGTATATGGATATTCAGTTTTCCTAGCATCATTTATTTTAAAAAAAGGTTTTCTTTTCTCCAACGTATGCTTTTGGCACTTTTATCTAATATCAGATAACTGTATCAATGCAGGTTTGTCCCCTTGTCTTCTTTTCTATTCCGTGGTATTTATGTCTGTTTTGGTGCCAATACCTTGCTGTTTTTGTCACTATAGCTCTACAGTATAATTTGAGATCCAGTATTATGATGCCTCCAGAATAACTCTTCTTGCTCAGGATTGCTTTGGCTGTTTTGGGTCCTTTATTCTTCCAAATTAATTTTAGGACTAATTTTTCTAGTTCTGTGAAAAATGCCATCATTATTTTGATGGGGATTTCACTGAATCTGCATAACACCTTTTTTTAGTATGACCATTTTGACATTATTAATTCTGCCTACTCAAGAATATGGGAAGTCTTTCCATCTTATAAAGTCTTCTTCAAATTGTTTTCTTCAATGCTCAAGTTTTAATTGTAGAAGTCTTCCACTTCCTTTGTTACATTAAGTGCAAAATATTTTTTTAGGGGGGAGTAGTTATTGTGAATGGGATTATTTTACTTATTTCCTTTTCTATAGATTCATTATTGGAGTATAGGAAAACATTATGATTGATTTATATGTGTTGATCTTGTATCTGGCTATTTTAATAAATTTGTTTATCAGCTCTAGAAGTCTTCTGGTGGAGTTTTTGGATCTTCTAGATATAGGATGATGTCTTCAGCACACAGATAATTATTAATATTATCTTTTTAAAACATTTTTTGTTTATTATAATTTGTTATATATGACAAGAAAATGCATTAAAATTTACATTATACATATAGAACACAATTTTTCATATCTCTGATTGTACACAAAGTAGAGTCACACCATTTATGCCTTCATACGTGTACTTAGGATAATGATGTCCATCTCATTCCACCTTCTTTCTTACCCCTGTGCCCCCTCCCTTCTCCTCCCACCCTTTTTCCCTATCTAGTGTTTGTCTAATCATCCAATGCTCCTCTCCCACTCCATTATGTATCAGCATGCTTATATTAGAGAAAATATTCAGCATTTGTTTTTTTGGGGGATTGGCTAACTTCACTTAGCATTATATTCTCCAAATACATCCATTTACCTGCAAATGTCATGATTTTATTCTCTTTTAATGATGACTAATATTCCATTAGCACACAGATAATTTGACTTCTTCCTTTCTTATTTGTATCCCTTCAATTACCTTCTCTTGCCAGATTGCTCTAGCTAAAGTTGAATAGGAGTGATAAGAGTGTACGTACTTGTCTTGTTTCTGTTTTAGAAGAAATTCTATCAGTTTTTCTTCAAATAATTTTTATGGATAAATAATATTCCATTGAATGGATAGATTATTTTTGTTTGTATACTCATCAGTAAATAGAGAGGAGGTTGTTTCTATTTATTTGGCTATTATGAAAAGGACTGATGTGAAGTTTTACTTACAAGGTTTTATGTGAATGTAGGTTTTCATTCTTTCTTAAAGAGATATTTAGAAATAGAATTTGTGGGTCATGTGGTAATTTTACTTTTAGTTCTTTGTCTCATCATGAGAAACTTTGAGACTATTTTTTAAAATGGTTGCATAAATTTACATTTCTACAAGTAGTTCAAGTTTCTCTACATCTTCATCAACTTTTGTGATTATCTTTTTGATTATAGTCATCCTAGTAAATGTGAAGAGTTATCTCACTGTGAGTTTGATTTGCCTTTCTCTAATGGCTAATGAGGTTGAGTCTCTTCTGTGTTTTTTCATTTGGGTGTGTTTTATGGAGATGTAGCTATTCAGATCCTTGCCAGTTTTTAATTTAGTCATTTACTATTTATTAGCTGAGTTGTAAGGATTTATTGTATATTAAGGATACATATTCTTTACAACACATAATATACTCTCCTATCTTTGGGATAGTCTTTTCACCTTCTTGATGATATTATTTTTAAGCCAATAGTCTTTAATTTTGACTAAGTCCAATTTATCTATATTCTCTTTGATCACTTATGTTTTTGCTATTAAATATGATAAAAATTTACCAAATATAAAGTCAGGAACATAGAGCCATATTTTTTTCTATGAATTTTATAATTTTAGTGCTAACATTTAGGGCTTTAATCCACTTTAAGTCAATTTTTTTGTTTGTGTGTGACACTTGCTTTGAACTTCATTCGTTTGCAGGTTTCTATTCATTTGTTCTAATGCCATTTGGTGAAGATTGTTCTTTCACCAATGAATGATGCTGATACCTTTGCTGATAATCCATTGACCATAAATTTAAGTTCTTTTCTTTAAGCTCTTAAATATATTCCATTGATCTGTACACTTACCCCTGTCCTGGTACTATGTTGTTTTTGGTACTGTAGCTTTGTAGTAAATTTGGAAATGGAGAAGTGTGCATTCTCCAACTTTTTACTTTCTTTCAAGAACATAGAGGTGTGATTAGAGTAGAAAATCCTGTAACCTCCTTTCCCCCAATAAACACATTATTCAGCAATAATTCTTGGATGCATTCCTTTTATGAGAAAGCCAGAAGCTAATTAAAAGGTTTCTGCACCCCAAAAGAAAAGAAAGCCTGACTAAAAGAAAGGCTAAAGGCACTTCTTCAGGTTCCAATGAAAGGCACAAACAGCAACATGATAACCTAAGAAGTAGAAAAATAATTGGTAAATGCAAATATTTAGAAAATACAGACTCCCGAATTATTATCATCTTGGTGGTGAAATCACTCTGAATGCTAGTATAAAAGTTAAAATAGAAAATTATTAGGAATAACTATGATTTTAAAATATATTAAAAGAACACATGAAAATTCTGAGAATAACAAAGTGGGAAGCGAGTTAAACTGTAGCCTTTTTTTGCATGAGTTGAACTTATTATCAACTTATGTTTTCTTAACTATAAAATATTTTATGTCAAACTTGAAGTAACCTCCAAAAATGCCTATGGAAATTACAAAAAAGAAAAAGAAAAAATTCAAAACTTATTAGTACCAAAAGTAAATAAATAAATAAAGCCATAAAGGATGACAAAAGAACTACAAGATTAGCATTATGTAGAGACAAAATGACAACGCTAAACCACCTACTATCAATAATTAGTTTAAAGATAAATGGATTAAAATCCCAATAAAAATGTGGAGTTATGAAAGACTACATCCTCTATAAGGAATTTATTCTAACTTTAAATAAGCACTAAAGCTGAGAGGGAAGGGAAGGAAAAGAATAGTACATACATGAATGGGTAACAAAAAGCACAGGGAGAGGGCTCTGGTGTAGCTCTGTAGTAGAGCACTTGCCTAGCATGTGGTGAGGAACTGGGTTCAATCCTTAGCTCCAGATAAAAATAAATAAACAAAGTAAAGGTACTGTGTCTATCTACAGCCAAAAATATTTTTTTTTTAAAAAAGAAGAGGGCATATAGAAGACTTCACTTACATAAAACAAGGTAGAATTTTTTTAAGTAAAAACCATCAGCAAAGAAAGGAAGGGCATTAAATAATGATAAAGAAGACAATTTAGTAGAAAGAGTGGGAAATAAAACAATTACAAAATATATGCACCCAACATAAGATCATCTAAATATGCAAAGAAAACACTGGCAGAGCTGAAGGGAAAGACAGACAGCAATACAATAATAATAGGACACTTCAATATTATGCTAGTGCAGGTCATCCAGGCAGAAAATCAAGAGAAAAAGAACTTGAACATCTAGATCCAGTGGATCTCACAGACATGTACAGAACACCATAACCAACAGCAGAGAAATACACATTCTTCCAAAGAATTCACTGACCTTTCCCCAGGATAGCTCCCAATTTAGGTCATGGAACAAATCTTATTTTAAGAATACTTGAAATCATATAAAGAATATTTTTTTTACTACAATAGCATAAAACTAGAAATCAATCAAAAAATTGGAAAATTCAGAAATATGTGAAAAGAACCAACACTTCTTTAACTGCCAGGAAGTCAGACAGGAAATCATAAAGTACTTTGAAAAGGAAAATGCAGCATGCTAACAATATGGACTAACAGGAAAGAAATACTCACAGGGAACTTGTGATTGAAATTTTTACATTCAAAAAGAACGATCTCAAACACACAACTTAACTTTACACCCCAAGAAGCTAGAAAAATAAGAAAAATGTATCCCTACATTTAAAGAAGAGAGAAAATAACAAATATTCTAGTAGAAATAAATGAAAAAAAAACTATGAATGAATAGCAGAAAGATCAAGAGTGTAGAGGAAATCACATGATTTAAAATAGTATAGTTTCAGAAGAGTGTAGAGGAAAGGGAATCAGGTGAGGAAGGAAGGGAGGGAAAGAGGAAGTACCAGGGATTGAATTAGAGCAAATTATAACCCATGCATTTATAATTATGTCAAAATTAATCCTCATGTTATGCAAAATTGAAAAGAAATAATAAAAAGAGTATACCAACAGAAAAAATATAAAATATTAAGAATTTTTAAGAAAATAAAATAGATCTAAACTGGCTAAACTAATTAAGAAAAAGAGAAAACTAACTAAAAAATAAAGGCAGAAATGAAAGCGTAGACTATATACTGATGTCACAGAAATTATAATAATCATGGGAGACTGCTATTCAAAAATTATACACCAGCAAACAGGAAAACAAACCCAAAATGGACAAATTCCTGGAATCATACAACATACCAAGACTAACTAAGGAAGAAATAGAAAGTTCAAACTGAATATATATAAAACTAGTGTAGAGATTAAGTCAGAAAGCAAAAATCTAATCTTCTAAGCAAGAAAAGTCCAGGATCAGTTGAGTTCCATTGGTGAGTTGTACCAAATATTTAATGAAGAGCAAATGCAAATCCTTCTAATGTTCTTCCAAAAAATTTAAGAAGATGGAACACTCTCAAATTTATTTTATGAAGCTAAGACTACCGTGATTAAGAAAACTGGAAAAAAAAAAAAAAAAACACCTGTAAGCCAATGTTCCCAATTAATATAGACATATAAATTCTCAATAAAATATTACCATATAAATCCAATTAGACATTAAAATGTTCAACTGACAGTTTGCCCTGGGATGCAAGAATGGTTCAACATACAAAATTCAATTCACAATATACTCCATTAATGTAGTAAAAGAATTAAAAAGTATCTGATTATATCAATAAATGCAGAAGAAACATTTGACAAAAATACCCTTTTGTGATTAAAAACACTCTATAGGAATAACTCAGAATAAAAGGAAAGTACCCCTACATAATCAAAGCCTTGTAGGCAAAGTGCATAGTTAGCATTATAATCATGTTTGACAAAACAAATGTTTTTCCTCCAAGATTGTGGCAATGAATGCCCACTCTTGTAATTTCTATTCAGCTTAATATTGGAAATCATAGGGATGTAAATTAGAGAAGAAAAAGAAATAGAAAGCATCTAAAGCAGGAAAGAAGAAATAAAATTACACCTGTCGAGAGATGTCATTCTCTTGTATATACAAAACTTATAAACTCCATTTAAAAACTGTTAAACTAATTTTTCCAATTATAGGACACAAAATCAACTAACAGAAATCATTTGTTTCTACACACTAATAACAAGCTATCTGAAAAAAATGGAACAATTTTTAAATACTATTTTAAAAAGCATCAAAAATAAAATACTTAGGAATACAGGTAACAAAGGAAGTAAAAGACTCTTTTTTTTCCACTATTGTTTGGTTTGGTTTATTTTGACTCCATTCTACAGGAAATGATTTTGCATTCAGTGAGGGTCATCATTCCTCTGTGAAACCTAATCATCCTGGCTCTCCTCTGGGTTCTCTTTCCTCTACTATTCTCATTCCAGATTTTTCTCTTCCCCCGTTTCTGTTAAATAGTAGTATACCTCTGTTCTTTCATCTTCTCCTCTCTCTTTTCATTCTCTGGGGAAGCTCATCCAATGTTATGTTTTTTTGTTTGTTTGTTTTGTTTTTTAATTTTTTATTGTTGGTTGTTCAAATCATTACATAGTTCTTGATATATCATATTTCACACTTTGATTCAAGTGGGTTATGAGCTCCCATTTTTACCCCATATACAGATTGCACAATCACATCAGTTACACATCCATTGATTTACATATTGACATACTAGTGTCTGTTGTGTTCTGCTGCCTTTCCTATCCTCTACTATCCCCCTCCACTCCCCTCCACTCCCCTCTTCTCTCTCTGCCCCCTCTACTGTCATTCATTTGTCCCCCTTGTATTATTTTTCCCTTTCCCCTCACTTCCTCTTTTATGTACTTTTGTATAACCCTGAGGGTCTCCTTCCATTTCCATGCAATTTCCCTTCTCTCTCCCTTTCCCTCCCACCTCTCATCCCTGTTTAATGTTAATCTTCTTCTCATGCTCTTCGACCCTACTCTGTTCTTAGTTACTCTCCTTATATCAAAGAAGACATTTGGCATTTGTTTTTTAGGGATTGGCTAGCTTCACTTAGCATAATCTGCTCTAATGCCATCCATTTCCCTGCAAATTCTATGATTTGTCATTTTTTAATGCAGACTAATACTCCATTGTGTATAAATGCCACATTTTTTTTTTATCCATTCGTCTATTGAAGGGCATCTAGGTTGGTTCCACAGTCTTGCTATTGTGAATTGTGCTGCTATGAACATCGATGTAGCAGTGTCCCTGTAGCATGCTCTTTTTAGGTCTTTAGGGAATAGACCGAGAAGGGGAATAGCTGGGTCAAATGGTGGCTCCATTCCCAGCTTTCCAAGAAATCTCCATACTGCTTTCCAAATTGGCTGCACCAATTTGCAGTCCCACCAGCAATGTACAAGTGTACCCTTTTCCCCACATCCTCGCGAGCACTTGTTGTTGCTTGACTTCATAATGGCTGCCAATCTAACTGGAGTGAGATGGTATCTTAGGGTGGTTTTGATTTGCATTTCTCTGACTGCTAGAGATGGTGAGCATTTTTTCATGTATTTGTTGATTGACTGTATGTCCTCCTCTGAGAAGTGTCTGTTCAGGTCCTTGGCCCATTTGTTGATTGGGTTGTTTGTTTTCTTATTGTCTAATTTTTTGAGTTTTCTGTATACTCTGGATAATAGGGCTCTATCTGAAGTGTGAGGAATAAAGATTTGTTCCCAGGGTGTAGGCTCCCTATTTACCTCTCTTATTGTTTCTTTTGCTGAGAAAAAACTTTTTAGTTTGAGTAAGTCCCATTTGTTGATTCTAGTTATTAACTTTTGTGCTATGGGTATCCTATTGAGGAATTTGGAGCCCGACCCCACAGTATGTAGATCGTAGCCAACTTTTTCTTCTATCAGACGGCGTGTCTCTGATTTGATATCAAGCTCCTTGATCCATTTTGAATTCACTTTTGTGCATGGCGAGAGAAAGGGATTCAGTTTCATTTTGTTGCATATGGATTTCCAGTTTTCCCAGCACCATTTGTTGAAGATGCTATCCTTCCTCCATTGCATGCTTTTAGCCCCTTTATCAAATATAAGGTAGTTGTAGTTTTGTGGATTGGTTTCTGTGTCCTCTATTCTGTACCATTGGTCCACCCGCCTGTTTTGGTACCAGTACCATGCTGTTTTTGTTACTATTGCTCTGTAGTATAGTTTGAAGTCTGGTATCGCTATACCGCCTGATTCACACTTCCTGCTTAGCATTGTTTTTGCTATTCTGGGTCTTTTGTTTTTCCATATGAATTTCATGATTGCTTTCTCTATTTCTACAAGAAATGCCGTTGGGATTTTGATTGGCATTGCATTAAACCTGTAGAGAACTTTTGGTAATATCACCATTTTGATGATGTTAGTTCTGCCTATCCATGAACAGGGTATATTTTTCCATCTTCTAAGATCTTCTTCTATTTCTCTCTTTAGGGTTCTGTAGTTTTCATTGTATAAGTCTTTCACCTCTTTTGTTAGGTTGATTCCCAAGTATTTTATTTTTTTGAAGATATTGTGAATGGAGTGGTTGTCCTCATTTCCAATTCAGAGGATTTGTCGCTGATATACAGGAATGCCTTTGATTTATGCGTGTTGATTTTATATCCTGCCACTTTGCTGAATTCATTTATTAGCTCTAATAGTTTCTTTGTAGACCCTTTTGGGTCTGCTAGGTATAGAATCATGTCATCTGCAAATAGTGATAATTTAAGTTCTTCTTTTCCTATTTTGATGCCTTTAATTTCTTTCGTCTGTCTAATTGCTCTGGCCAGTGTTTCGAGAACTATGTTGAACAGAAGTGGAGAGAGAGGGCATCCCTGTCTTGTTCCAGATTTTAGAGGGAATGCCTTCAGTTTTTCTCCATTCAGAATGATGCTAGCTTGAGGCTTAGCATAGATTGCTTTTACAATATTGAGGTATGTTCCTGTTATCCCTAGTTTTTCTAGAGTTTTGAACATAAAGGGATGCTGTACTTTG